>NC_091438.1:82477798-82793611 GCF_964237555.1 Oryctolagus cuniculus
GTACTTGCCAGCACTTGTTCTGAGTGCTGTAACAGAAGGAGAGGGAAAGCGAGGCAGCAAGCTGCGTTTCCTTTAAGTCTTTGCTTACTTGGCGGGAAACTGATGGTGGTGGAACCTGAGCTAGAAGATGCAGGTATCAAGAGTTGAGTTAATTTCCACAGTTCTGCCAAGACGGGAAGACGTATTGATATGTGAGCCACAAAACAGAACTTGTGTAATTTTAGTTATTCCACATATGAATTAAAAGCTTTATATTTGCACTAAAACTGATGTTAAACGATATAAAGATGAATGGTAGAATTCATGCTAATAATTCAGATTAATTTGTTTTCTTTATTTCTTTTTTTTTTCCTGTTAGTTTTATTTAAGGTTTATAAACTTCATGCATTTCATACATACCACTTTAAAAACAAAGTGATTCTTTCCACCATATCTGCCCTCCCACCTGCACTCCCACTCTTGTTCTTCCTCCCTCTCCTGTTCCCATTCTTATTTTTTTCTAAGATCTATCTTCCATTAACTTTGTTTTCTTTATTTTGAATGACATTACAGAGGAAAAAAGAAAACCTAGAACAAATTGAAGGAGGGCCTACAGAATTATGTTTTAGTATCATTGTCAACCTTTTTACCAGTTAAAAGCTTTTTTTTTTTTTTAATTTGGGGGGGGGAGAGAAAGAGAAAGAGAGAGAGAGAGAGATTCCCATCTTTTGGTTCATGCCCCAGCTGGAACTGGGCTGGGCTAAGCTGTGAATGTAATTGAGGTCTCCCACATGGGTGACAGGAAACCAATTTCTTGAGCTGTCAGTGCTGCCTCCCAGGGTCTGCATTGTGGGAAGCTGGAGTCAGAAACTGAACTCAGGCACTCAGATGTAGGAAACATTCATCTTAATTGCTAGGCTAAATGCCTGCTCCTTTACTGATTTTGAGCAAGGAGCTTAATCTTTCATTTTGCAAAGAGCCCGGCAAATTATACAGCCAGCTCTGATGCCAATGGTGAAAGAAGAAATGTTTTGGGCACATTTATTTTTTACTTATTAACAATAATTCCAGTAATAATTCTGATTTCCTGGTGGCATTCTCTCTCATTTCAATGGTCAGAAAGGAGTTGAGATGACATTTGGCCTCACAAATGCACCTGTGACAAGACTGGTTAATCAGAATATTGAATTTGGAGATCTACATTTGATCATGGCCTGTCAATGCAGATCACAAGACTTGTGTAAGAATTAGCAAGAAGGAGATTCTCCTTTGTTTCTGGAATTTAGCCTAAGGAAATGTGAGTCTGGGCCAATTACAGGACACCATGGAGAGCATGAGTAATGACACAGAGAATGGCAAAAAGCAGGAGTAGAATCCAAGTCCTGGTGATATCACTGGTGTCTGGATCAATCTATGCCTGAAGTTAGTGAAATAGTCAGTAGTTGAGATGTACAGTTTGGCACATGCTCACTCAGACTTACCCCTAATGGTAGAGCTAGAAATGTGCCATAGGACTCCAAATCCCATTAAGTTGGCATGTCCCAGTGCCATCTTACTACTCAAATGATCAGTTTAAGTTCATAATTGTTCATAATGATAGGATTAAGTGTCAAAGGGATCACATAAATAAGACCAGTGTCTGCTAATAATAATTGATATAATTAAAAAGGAGAGAATGACCCAACATGGGAAGTGGGAAACAGCAGACTCACAGAATGGCAAATGCCCTAAACAGCACTCTGGCCTCAGAATCAGCCCTTAAGGCATTTGGATCTGGTTAAAAAGCCCATGAAAATTTCTCAGACATGGAAAGCCAAGACACTATTGCAAAAAATGACTAAATGAAAGATCTCTGTGAGTGAGATCCCAGTGGAAAGAGCGGGCCATCAAAGGAGGAGGTACTGTTCTCTGAAGGGAGGAGAAAACTTTCACTTTGATTGTGGCCTTATCTAAATAAGGTTGGAGTTTGTGAACTCAAGAGGCTTCCATAGCCTTGGCAGCTCATGACAAGAGCCTCCGGTGATTACTGACATCATAAATAAGAGTGTTAATTGTTAAATCAACAACAGGAGTCACTGTGAACTTACTTTCCATGTAGGATCTCTGTCCTTAATGTGTTGTACTATGCGAATTAACGGTAAAACTGCTACTCAAACGGTACTCTGTACTTTGTGTGTCTGTGTGGGTGCAATCTGTTGAAATCTTTACTTAGTATATACTAAGTTGATCTTCTGTATATAAGATAATTAAAAATGAATCTTAATGAAGAATGGGATTGGAGAGGGAGTAGGAGATGGGATGTTTTGCAGGTGGGAAGGTGATTATGGGGGGAAAACCTGCTGTAATCCAAAAGTTGTACTTTTGAAATTTATTTATAAATTTATTTATTTATTAAATAAAAGTTTTCTAAATAAAATAGAGTCAGTAGCTACATACAAAAGACCTTTTATACTCAAGCTACTTTTTGTCACTTGTAACAAAAAGAATTCTGTTATCACATGTACAATATACTTTAGTTACTGTTTGTGCAGAACAAATATATCTGAAGATATATATCAATCCAGGAACAATGGATATCCCAGTCAGAGAAGCTTATGGAGAGGACTTTCACTTACAACCATGTTAGAATTTTGTAGTGCGGCTATTTATTAATTTACAGCCAGTAAATAAATGATGTTTTTCAATCTTGGGGGAATCATCAATGGCGCTTAATCTTTTCTGAAAATGTTATCATGGTAAAAAATGTGTAACATGAAATTTACCATTCTTGCCATTTTTGAGTGTATTGTTCAGTGTTGTTAAGTATATTTAAATTGTTGTGGAACAATGTGATTTTTTTATTTTTATTTTTTATTTATTTTTTTGATAGGCAGAGTGGACAGTGAGAGAGAGAGAGACAGAGAGAAAGGTCTTCCTTTGCCATTGGTTCACCCTCCAATGGCCACCGCGGCCGGTGCACCGCGCTGATCCGATGGCAGGAGCCACAATGTGATATTTAATATACACATAATAATTGCCCAAGTGGACACAAAAGCAGATTTATTTACATAGATCCTGGGCTGGGCATTGTGGTGCAGTTGGTTAAGCTACCACTTGGAACACCAGCATCCCATATCAGAGTGCATGGCATTAATTCCTACCTCTGCTTCCTGCTAAGGTGCCTGGGAGGCAATAGAAAATGGCCCAAGTACTTGAGTCTCTGCTACTTATGTGAGATATCCAAATAGAGTTCCTGGCTCCTGGCTCAGCCTGGCCCATCCTTGGATATTGGGAGCATCTGATGAAAAAAATCAATGGATGGAAGATCTTTCTGTTTCTCCTCTGTCACTCTGCATTTCAAATAAACAAATAAAACTTTAAAAAAGTAAATGCTTACCAGAAATATTCAGTAACCAGAGCTCACAAACCCATGCCAACTTCTTTACAGAATCACTTGGACATGCAGGACAGCCACCAAGTCATAATGCCAGCCTTTAACCAGCAATTTCACTAGTTGGTGCCATGTAATTATACTGCACAAAATAGCAAGTAGGAGAAGATTAATGAGTCTGGCCTTATGGACCATCTAAAGGTGAAAAATTTAATTCTCAAGTGGACAATCTTTTGTTTTACTGTGTTCTAATGCATGGTCGTGTGCGTAGAAGGAGAAACTTTGGGTTCAAGGCAATATAAAAAATGGGGCATTGGAAAGGAGTAAAATCAATCTGAGCTTCCGGTAATCTCATGGAAAGCATTTAAAGAACCTTGCAGAATATATTTTTATGAGCCTAGAGTTCTTGATGAAATTGCTCACTCCTGTCTTTGAAGATATCTGATGTCAATGTTTCATGTATCTTGTGCTCAGGGCTCAAGCAGACAATAGGCGTATCAGGAGAAGGTGGGTGCAAGGGTTCCTCTTTCCACAATGCCCAGAGGCGGGTTGGCTTGGGTTGCTCTGTAGCACAAGGTCCTGTGAAATTGCTGACCCTTCTGTCCCACGGTCTCAGCCCACTCTCCCTTACATCTTCTCTAGCCAATGAATTAATCCCAGGAAAATTATTCTCACATGGAAGATTTGAGTGGATCATTGCCATTGCTTTTTGATGTATGTGTGTGGAAGCAAAACTGTTATCATTCATTTATACTGCATAGATTAGGTTGGTGGTTTCCTGGAAAGTTGCTTGGAAAGCATGAAAATAGAGAACATTTGCTGTGGTTGAGAGGTCTGGATAAAGAGGGGCCCAGATGATGGAGTGGGAGCAAAGGAGGTGAGGGGCTGAGGCTCTGAAATTCACCCTTGAACACTGCACTGCTTCCCTAGTACTGACCTTGGGGATCAGCGTGGGCTGTGACAGTGCTGGGAAGAGTAAGCACGGTCTAGTTACCTAGTTGGTTGTTGCTGCTGCTGATGTTGAAGTAATAGGGGCATCAGGTAAAATGTTCAAATGGAACAAGAGAACCCAGTGAACAGTAATTTTTTTGTCCCTACCATCCTTCTGCTGCCCCCTAGAGGGCACCACCACTGGGTGGTGCATTCTTCCGAATCACCTGCACTGCTGTCTGGTTGCCCACTCTGGTTTTATCTTGGTTTTGACCTGTTAAGTAAGGACGTGAGTTGCGATTAGAAGACAACACTCAGCTCCTTGTTTTAGCTTAAGCTAAAGTGATGAGTAAAGAGCTGTGTGCCAGAGCTTGAAAGCCCTCACTCTGAGTACGTGATTAACTCCTGTACTTGCTTTTCACACCTTATGTTGCAAAAACTGAGTAGGTGACTGGTACATTCACCCTTTCTGCAGTAGGGTGAGATTTTCAATTCACTGCAAAACCAAGTCCAAACTGCTAAAAAAAATTAAAAAGCTAGTTTTAATTACTTTAAGATACGAGTTGCAAGGAGGCAGCCTGACAGCTCTCATCAATGAGATCAGTAAGCTATGAAGACATGTGGCCAGATACTTCTTGTCATTAGTATAGACAGTGTGATCAGATGCCATCATGATTGTTATCATTACAGGATCATAATAAAGCTTTATGGTAACAGAAAAATCAAGTAGCTTTGTTTGAAAGGTCAGCCAAGAAAACAAACTGAGCTCATCAATAAAACAGAGATGCAAAGAGAGATAAGTATTTTTAAGGAATTCTTGTGAAAATCAAGTAGGCCAAGACCTTTATGATAATGTTCACATTTAAATTAGAAGGTAAGCAAATGAGGTCCTAGTGGATTACTCTACATTGAATTAAATATTGAAATAAATAACAGTAATGTTTTTCTAATGTCTGTAATTAACACTGGCTAGCAGTATAAATTGGTTTTCTCTGTGTATTTGACTAAATTTTCATGATTAATGGATTATAAATTTAAGCAATGGGATACATGCTTAAAGTAACTGAAGAAGAAAGTTTTCTACATAAAGTGATAACAATGCATTCTCCTTTTAAAAAGTGTGTGTGTGCATACACACACTGCATACTTTGCAGAAAATCAGGAAGAAGAATTTCTAAAGGATCTTTTTCTTGCTATAGTGTCAGATCTTAAAATAAGATTTAAGGGCTGCAAAGTCTGATTGAGTGAGACTGAGATGTGATTTTGAGTAGTACTGTTCACCAGAGCATGGAGAACAGAAAATACTGTTTGTATGTGTTGGAGGTTAGATATTTTTGGACAGACATATTTTAATTCGGTCTTTTCTTTTGGAATCAAATATATGGTGTAGCCACCTTGAGATGTGTAGTTGCTTATCATGGTTAATGGAATGTTCATCTTCTTTGTCCTTGAGATGATTCTAAGTATGTGCATAAAACTGAGGTCATGGTGCCTGTAAAAACCAATCAGCTTGGAGTTGGTCTACAAGGTGTTGAACATTCACTAGAGCTGATGGAAAGATAATGCTTAATAAAGAGTTAGAAGATTAGGAGGTACAAAACAAACTAAGAGAAAGGGATAATTTCAGTTCAGGTGAACCTTTGTGAAATTTCTTATTTTTTAATTAATTTTTTTTGATAGGCAGAGTGGACAGTGAGAGAGACAGAGAAAAAGGTCTTCCTTTTCCATTGGTTCACCCTCCAACCGCTGCTGCGGCCGGAGTGCTGCGGCCAGCACACCGCGCTGATCCAAAGCCAGGAGCCAGGTGCTTCTCCTGGTCTCCCATGCAGGTGCAGGGCCCAAGGACTTGGGCCATCCTCCACTGCACTCCCTGGCCACAGCAGAGAGCTGGACTGGAAGAGGGGCAACCAGGACAGAATCCGGTGCCCCGACCGGGACTAGAACCTGATGTGCCGGCGCCGCAGGCGGAGGATTAGCCTAGTGAGCCACGGCACCGGCCGTGAAATTTCTTATACTTAAAGACAGATTAAAATTATCCCATAGTTATGACTTACGGTTACTTTTCTGCAGAGCTGGCCCTGTGAACACTGTCAGCTTTGCCTCTGCTGGCATTGTCACCTGAATCTGTGAATAGCTCCAGAGATAGTTTCTCAGGTTTATGAAGATGTATGAAGTGAGTCATTCACAAATGAATAGGCATACAAAGAAATGACAGAATTCTGCTAAATATGTTTATATTTGAACAACTTGTACATCTGAGCATGATTTAGAAAAGGATATGTCTACATTTATATCATTGACAGTTAAAAAGATAACTGTCACAATGTTTACTGATGAGGTTTCTATTTATCTTAACATTTAGAAGTTAAATGAAAAATGAATTGTGGATTATAGCCTAAGCAGTTTTGAGCCTGACTTTATTATAACAACTTGTGGTGAATGGAGGGAGCAGGGAGGCAGATCCAGTTAGCCAGAAATCCTCTGCAAAGGTAAGGTTGTGATGCCTTTGATCACTTAAGTACAGCCTCATTTATTTTTCATTCTATTTACTTAAACAATTAACCGTACACCTGCAAGGTGGATTGGAGGAGTTGTTTGTGATTTGCTGGTGCAGGTTCTGGTCTTCCTTCAGAAGGGTCACGTGGACCTGAGAACACTGTTTCAGTGTGTGGGCTTGCTGAGGAGCTGGGAGATGCATGGGGTGCACCGCTGCTCCTGTTCCACTCTTTGTGCTGGCACCTGGGCTGGCCTCTGCTGTTCTGCTCAGTTTACTCTAAGCATTGACAACCCCTTCTTGGTTTAGCTTCTTCTTGTCTAAAGTCTAACAGTCTGGAGGAAGTTGCCAAACAAGTGTAACCTCGCCTGTTGGCCCAGCTCCTCTTATGCATGTTTACAACAGGGCTGGCTATTTGGCAGTGCACTTACACGCTGCGGAGATGTGCTTTGGGAGGCCTTAGACTGAATTGGGGAATATCTCAAACCATTCCTTAAATAATAGAATTGAAATGTTGAGCTGCTGAGATGGCCTGGAATGGAAACTTCTGAGTGAAAAGTTAGATCCTGGTTTTTCTCGAAGACATAATGGAACCCTGGGGTACATGGTTTTCAGGCTTTCTCTATTTGTTAATTTTGAAAATGCACTTTTCACAGTTTTACTTCCTTTTTGTGTTAAATCCTTGGTGTTGCTTCTACATACAACTCTGGATAGAAAACTTTTGCTTTTTCTTTCTACCTTGAGGCCTGGAGGCAAAGTAACAATGGATACAACCAGTAAGAACCATGAAT
This sequence comes from Oryctolagus cuniculus, assembly GCF_964237555.1. Lineage (NCBI taxonomy): Eukaryota > Metazoa > Chordata > Mammalia > Lagomorpha > Leporidae > Oryctolagus > Oryctolagus cuniculus. Next base: position 82,485,363 of record NC_091438.1, read on the forward strand.
GACCTTCTTAGCTTTATAGTATAATCAGTGCCCTTGACATAGTCACAAGCAAAATAGCAGGGTAATAGTCAAAGAATCTTGAGGATTATTAGTCACAAACCCTGGATCTCAATTACAATGGAAAGACAAAGATCTGTGTTTTGTTTTTAATTCTAAGTAGATATTATTTTTTCTTTTAAAGGAAAGAAATATAGCTTTTAGAGGGAGACAAACACACCAATTCCCTGAAGGGGTAATTTAGATTTAGTATCTAAATCTTTCTTTCAGGTTGCAGGAATCTGCCCTAGTAATGGAATCAAATGTCTCACACGATACGTGAACTTGGCACAGCCACAGAGATAGACAAAGGAAGTCACACTTGAGGATTCCCAGACCTTATAGAGCATAGAATGACCGTAATTCATCTCATTGTGCCAAACATCTTTGTTGGTGTTGAACAACAGTCATCAAATACTGGCCATTCATGCACCATCTCGCTGGTGTTCACCATGACTGAGCACCACCAGGGCACTTAGTACTTTTCCTTTGGAGACCTGCACCTGATTCTGGGAATTGTTTGAGTTGCTACTTATAAAGCGATGATACCCAGGGAAAAAATCTTGTACACTTGGTCAGATATGGACTAACTGCTCCAGTTCAGTCTTCCATGGGGGAACCAGGAACTCCAGGAAAAACTGTGCCATATCTCATGAAGACTGAGTTTTATATCTCTATGTATCAATGCCAGACACTGCACATTTCATGGAGCCTCATTATAACCCGAGATAATTCCAAGCTATCAGTGTTCTCATTTTTCTTTTCACTCTTTAAACCAAATGTGGTTGTCCAGTTTAGTATCTTAGCACCTGGTAACAAAGGCTTCCTAATACTGGCATTGAGTATCAGGAGTATAGCTGTCTAATGCTCAGATTAGCATCTTAGAAATGAAAAGTATTATTTTCCCAGATAGCATAGCTTCCAAGAGCCCTGTGTAGAGATTCCCTTTACAGCATCCCCATAGTCCCAGGTAGTCTCTTGTTGAACATGCATAGGGAAAGTGCATTCACTGGATCTTAAGCTAGTCTATTCTATTTCAGGAACTCCAGTCATTAGAATGTTTTTCCATAGAAAAGACTCACATCTGCCTCCTTGTTCCTTCAATCTTTCACCTCAGCTGTGCTTTCTGGAGCTACAGATATAAACTATTTCCTTTTAGGTTTGAATTTCAAGATATTAAAGAGCATTTTCTTTGTTCTTCCAAATTTTTTCCATTTCGGGCAAAACTTAGATCACTCATTAATTAAAAAAAGATTTTCTGAGTAGCTATAAGGAGCAAACACTGAATTAGCTTCAGCAGATGAGGTTGGGATGATTCAGACAGCTGTGTCTTGCTGCCTTTGCTTACTGAGCTGCCGACACAGGGACCACCTCCTTTGGGTGCAGTGACTTAGCATTTGTCTCTAAGTGGAGAGCTCTTTGAGGGCAGAGACCATGACTTCCCTTGAGTATCCCCAGTGCTTGCCATTAGGCAAGTAAGTAGATGCTGAAAGAGTGCTTTCTGACTCTTCATTCCTCCAAAAGCAAGGCCCCAGAGCACAGAATTGTTCTGTTGGTTTGACCAGTATAGAGCATAGTGATGGTATGACCAATGCTGGACCTGATACGGACTCACAAGACTTCTGTGCACATGGACTCCTGTAAGATTCTGTTTCAGAGGTTATTTTGTTTAACCTGTCCCCCAACCTAGAGAGGCAAACATTGTTATGCCTGTTTTTAGATGAGAAAACACAAGGAGACAAAGGTATTAAATTGTTTTTCATTATAGGTATTCTGTAATTTTATGTTTGGACCTTTTTATAATATGGACCACCCCATATTCTCCTCTTTTTAATTTTGTACCTACATTTTTGACCCAAATGGAGAACTATACCTTTATCATTACTAAATTTTATATTGTATATCTTCCATCTGCTGGTTCACCCCCCAAATGGCTGCAACAGCCAGGGCTGGGCCAGACCGATGAGTGCAGGAACTCAAGCTCTAAGGCCATCTTCTGCTGCTTTCCCAGGTCATTAGTAGGAAGCTGCATTGGAAGTGGAACAGCTGGGACTCAAGCAGGCACTCATGGGATGCGGTTGTCACAGGGAGTAGCTTAACCTGCTGCGTCGCAGCTCTAGCCCTTGAATTTTGATTCTTAACATGGTTATTTTACCATCTTAGGTATTCCATCTGCTAGTGTGCTAAGCTTATTCTTCTGTATAATTTATTGGTAAGAAATGCTGATGGTCCCAAGGTAGACAACTGTGTCCTCCACGAGTGACCTTTCTTCTGATGGAATTGATCTGCTCATTAGCACTATTTTGGGAACAACTGTTCAACTATTCTCCCATTTGTTTCACATTTTTATAGCTTGGCTATAAAGAGAACATGAAAAACTTTATAAAATGAAAGGATAGTTTGTTTTAAATCAGATGTTTTCCTCTATAGGCTATTTTGTCTTCCACATAATAAATATTCAGCAACTAGTTTTTAATTTGCTGACCCAGAGGATATGACTTGGTCCATAATAGATTTTAATCTATGTACTACTGGATATATTCTTAAAAGGAGATATTCACATATGTTAACTTTAATCAGCTATTTCTGTCTCATCATATTTTTCCTTTCCTCTATGACTCACCATATCTTTATGTACTATGTTTTAAAATATGAGGGAAAAGGTGTGTTGAAGAGAAAATGAAAATCTTGATGCAAAATAATATATTTTCCCAACAGAAACACTTACTCATTTCAATGTATACATGCAAAACTTTAAAAGCCTGATTAAAAAATGTATGAAGCAACTCTATCATGTGGAGATGTTACTTAGGAGCTGAATTACAGGATTTGCCTCTCTTTTTCTCCTGCCTTGGGCAATCTAGTCTAATTACAGTAACTTGCCTTTCATTCTGTTTAGTGTTTTTCAGTTATGCATGAAAAAAGTTAATCAAAAAATGAATTGAAAAACTGTGATGGTTAATCGAAGACCCATGGATGCCTCTGCTATTGCCTAGCTTGTCCTTGGGGACAGACTCCAAAATGCTACCTTCAAACCAACGTGAGATGTACTATGCTGATTGGTCTCAGCAACTCTTAAAGGAAGAGAAAAGATTCCTTTAATTTTGCAATTTTTCAGAATTGGAAAATGGAAAGAAAACTGGCTTTTCCTACCTTTACTTATTGGGAGGATTTGAAACCATGGAAGACATTAGTTGAATAATCTCAGTGCTGGTAATCCCTCTTCAGAGCAGAGAGGGGCAATTTGCCACCTCCTTGTTCCCTGATTTATTTGGAAGGACCTTGTGTTAAGAGTTTTGCTGATTCTTGGCCTCTGTGCTACCTGGCTGCCTTGTCTAGACTGTACACCCAAATGCCAACTACTGGAGTCAACCCTGGTTATAGGTTTGTGTATGTTGTTCCTAAAGGGCTGAGATGCTGTTTTAATGCATTTTAGTGTGTGTCCCCCTGCCCTGTGGCAACACTACTGCAAACCAAAAACCATCAGACACAGTTTGTGCCCTTAATAAATATTGTTAATGAACCCTGATAAAACTCACACAATTTTTTCTTTGGGAAAAGGAAGGGAAGGTATAGGAGAGGTCTGGGAGATGGCGAGAATATTTGAGAGTCCTGAAATTGTTGCAGAGTTGATGTTAGTGGGTTGAGGGAGCACAGAAACAGCATGTCACCATGCAAGTTCATGGCACTGTTAGTTGAGACTGTCAGACAAAAGGCGCTCTCTAGATGGTACATGTCAGTTGCTCCTGTGATCTAAACAACCCAAGTTTCTCAGTTGTTTAAAGTGAGTGGTGTTGAAAAGCAGCATATGCTTCTTCTTCTTCATTCAGAGCAATGAAATTTGGAAATATGTGCTGAAAAAGGAACATGATTTTCCACGGCAATTTATCTCCAAGAAAAGACAGCTTTCTAGGATAGTGATAATGGTGGCTAAAACCTTATTGAGAAAAATAATTCAGCCTCCCAGATTTAGGTTTAGGCCATGGTGCAGCAGATTCAATAGGGTGGCAAGAGATTATCAGTGCACTTTGGAGAGAGGTTTCCTGCTTGGATGTAGCCTTCCTTTACTGATACTTGGAGGTGATGGAAGGGTCACAGGGACTTTTAGAGTAATTTGTACTATTTACATAACAAAACACTGCAAGTCTCAGAAGTTTTTTTCCTTTCTTTAGTTTGAAGGCTATTGGAAATTTTTATAACAAGTAGAATAATATGAAAAATATATCAGAGACTTTTGAGGAAATCTGTGTTTTATCAATAACAGCAATATAACCAAAGCTGTGCACACTTAGATTTTCTATAAACAATTGAAAGTTCCTCCAAGGCATTAAACATGTAGCACTCCTATTTTAACTCCCTGAGACAGATTTGGTATTCTAAATTGCAGCCAGCAGCTGACTCAACAACCGGGAAGCAAATTTACCAAAAGTTCCAGCTTTGATTGTTTCAAGGTTGTAGATAGGACACAGAAAATATTCAGATATGTCCGACGTCAGAGGACAACTGACAGTACAGAGTTAAAGACAGAGTCTGGAACTGTTGAGCATTCCTAAAAGGGGGCATACTTGAAAATTCAAACCCGTGTGGTCTCTGGCTTTACTAGTGTGAAATTTTTGACCACATGAAATTGGGATAATGCTAATTGCGCCATCAGAAGGGCGTTGTTATGAATAGATTACTGAGTCAGGAAATCAGGAGACCCAAGTCTTAGTTCTACCTAATAATCATTAACTATCATGTTCATTTCTAGGCCATGTTTATATTACTACACATCTTTGCATGTATTCTCTCTAGCCTGAACAATAATGTTCCCGGGAAGATGTTCAAGTTGAAGAAGCAATTTTAGAGACAAAAAGGGACTTTCCTGAGGTCACCAAGCTATTAAGTGGCAATATCAACGTTCAAACCCTAGCCTGCTCCCCCAGGCCCTGCCTCTTCTAGACGTTCTTTGCTGCTCCTCTTTCTTGGAACATCTTGTTTGCTCATCTCAATCTGTATAATTTCTGGCATTCTTTAAGGCTGACTGAAGTCCAGCATTCTTGAGACCTTCAGGAACTCTCCCATCCTCTACTCTCCTCAGTGTAACTTCACAGCCCTTACTCCCATGCTGCTCATGCAGCACCTGCGTACATATCTGAAACAAGCTTCATGGCCAATGCCACTCTCCTCCTATTGTGTACAGTGTCTTGGGTATGAACTCTCTCTCATTTACAAATTTGTGTTATGGGTGAAATGGCGGCAGATAAAGTATCATTACCTTGGTTCTTTGTCTCACATGGAAAAAGAATTTCCAAGCGGACGAGCAGAGAGATTTAAAAGCAAGACTTATTAGAGTCAGAGACCTCCAGCCACAGTTGCACGGAGGAGGGCTTCAAGAGAGGCAAACCCTGAAGGTGCCAGTGGTACTAGGGTTTTTAAGCACAATTTTGTGGAAGAAAAAAACCTCGACATTCAATAATGAGGCAGGGACAAAACCCATAAAAAGACTTGATTTGCAATATTTTATCCTGTCTGGCTTGCTCAGGATAAAATAAAAAGAACCATCAGAAGGGTGGGATACCTAAGTTACTTTTCAATAAACTGGGAGCTCAAAAGGAATCACCACTCCCTTGCTATTTTCATGATAAGATTAGAAGCTTTCAAGGAGTGGGCAGGCAGGATTTCACACCCTCAATTTCCACTGGGACCACCCTGACTGCCTAGTAACCCACCTGACTCCACACAGAAAGATGACCTCAGTTCTTTGTCTTTAGTGGAAGAAGAATTTCCACGTAGACAACCAGAGAAAAAAAGCAAGATTTATTTAAGACAGAAACCTGCCTAAGGGGCCTGGATGGGGGCTCCAACAGAGACAGAACCGAGAAACTGGTGAAAGTGGGGTTTTTAAAGCACATCTTTGGGGAAAAACTAACAAGCAGCTAACAATCAGAAGGCAGGGATAAAACCTATCAAAATACCAGTTTTGTAGTCCTGTTTGTCCTGTCTAGCTTGCTCACAATAAAAACAAAGAGCCAGAGAAAGGGTGGGATAGGTAACTTCTCTGTATTTTCAAGATAAAACTAGAAACTCAGAAGAGTGGGATGGGCACTTCCGTCTTGCTAAAGGAAGCTTGTGGGAAAAAACAAGCAATGGGATTTTTTTTTTTTTTGACTGGTAGAGTTAGTGAGAGAGAGAGAGAGAGAGAGAGAGAAAGGAGAAAGGTAAGTAATAGGATTTGGCACCTGGGTCTTGTTAAAGATAACTTTTGGGGGAAGACAGCATTTTACACTCTCTTAGAGGGACTCCCTGTTCCTCATTTTGAAGTAGGCAGGCATACAGGTTAAAATCGATTAGATTTATGAGCTGGAAGACCACGCCTTCACCACGCCCCTGGGTGACCTCACGCCCTACCTGGCCACACCTGGGTACCCACCAGCCAATCAGGTTTATTAACCACTCCCCTTTGGAAGTGGGTTAAAAGCCTGGGACACGGTGTGTTCCGGCCCTTCTCTTCTTCCCTGGCCTCTTGCCAGGAGGGCACTTGCTATAGCCCTGCAATCCCAGGGTTCGTGGCCTTCAGGCCACATTGCCCTAGGCTTCCTGGCCTAGATGCTCCTCCATGTGGTTGGTTCCTGGTGCTTGGTATGAACCCAGCTTTACCTCTCTCTCTCTTAATAAAGCTCTCACTCTCCTATGCATCTTTCTCACTACATAAAAGCTTAACATATACCATGCTGCCTCGTTTATCTGTGCCGGTATTTAGAGTTCTCCTCTAAATATTAGGCAAGAACTCTCTTAGGCTTATTAATATTGGAGATTTATTAATAAGCATGTGGTGAAATCGTATGGCACCCCAAATTCCGGTAGCATATGTGGCATCCCAGATAGCACTTCTGGGAAACTTTAAGGGACCACATTTTTGTGTAGATTTTAGGGGGTTATGTCTGATTTCAATTTTGCACAGGGACCAACCTGACTCCTCACATTTGGAAAACATATAAAAAATAAGTTAAAGCATAGAAAAGTACCATCTGTCCTTTTAACCCAAAAAGAACATAACTAATAATTACTGAATCCATATTTCACTCTTTTAAAGAAATGAGTCAATGGTGCAATTAAATGTAATTTATTTAAATTGTGTGATATTCTTTTTTTTTTTTAATTTATTTGATAGGTAGAGTTATAGACAGTGAGTGAGAGAGAGAGAGACAGAGAAAGGTCTTACTTCCATTGGTTCACCCCCCAAATGGCTGCTACGGCCAGCGCTGTGCCGAACTGAAGCCAGGAACCAGGTGCTTCTTCCTGGTCTCCGATGCGGGTGCAGAGACCCAAGCACTTGGGCCATCCTCCACTGCCTTCCCGGGCCACAGCAGAGAGCTGGACTGGAAGAGGAGCAACTGGGACTAGAACCCAGTGCCCATATGGGATGCCAGCGTCGCAGGCAGAGGATTAACCAAGTGAGCCACAGCACTGGCCCCTGTGTGATAGTCTATTTTGCGAATATAAATGCCTTAGTTATCTAGTCCTCTTTTTAAAAAAAAAAAAAAAGATTTATTTTATTTATTTGAAAGATAGAGTCACAGAGAGAGAGAGAGAGAGAGAGAGAGATAGAAAGAGAGATCTTCCATTGGCTGGTTCACTCCCCAAATTGCTGCAATGGCCAGGGCTGGGCCAGGTTGAAGACAGGAGCCAGAAGCTTCATCTGGGCCTCCCATATGATTGGAGGGTCCATCTTTTGCTTTCCTAGGTACATTAGCAGGGAGCTGGATTGGAAGTGGAGTAGCTGGGACTAGAACAGGAACCAATATGGGATGCCAGCACTACAGGCAGCAACCCAACCAGCCACCCGGCCCCTCTGGTCCTGTTTTTTTTTTTTTTTTTTTTTTTTTTTAATAAACATTAGGATTCTTATTATGGACATTAGGGTTTCTTCAATATATTAGTTTCCCCTTTACCATTAGATACTAAATTCTCTGTTTGAAGCATGGTGGATTATACTTCTTTTTGCTTAGCACTATGCCTTCAAATTCCATCTTCTGTGCTGAATGAATTGATGAGAATGTATGGGGGAAGTGAAAGTCTTTGACTTTCAGAAGGTTAACATGATTAGAAGTAGGAAGAGGGCGACTTCAAGGATGTTAGTTGAAATGGTATTTTTTTCCTTGGGTTTATGGAGATAGGAAAGTAGAGTGTAATAAAAATCTGTTTGAAATGATACTGAAAAGAGCATGGTCAAGCTAGTAAAATTTTTTGTCATTCTAATCAATTTTGTAGAAGACTAGTAACAGGAAATACATAAAATAATTGATTAGACTATGAGCAAAATGACTTATAAATGTGCTTAAGTGCATTTGGCAGGCCAGTACAGATTTATGACTGGACAGCAAAAATTCTATATTCACGTCTAACTAGGCCATCTCTCTGATTCACTCTGAAGAAATCTAATTACCCTTGAATATTTGACCTTCAATGTGTCAACATAAACATTTTCTCAACATGGCTTCATGGAGATTTTGCAGCTGTGTTTGACAGAGATAACATTTTTCTTTAGAAATATTAAGGTATGTAGTCTACTTTACTCAGTTTCGTGTCTTCCCATCTGACCGTTTGTACTTTCTGTTACTTCTTGATTGTTGGCCATGAATTCCTCCAATAATGGAGAGAGAGATGTGAGGTCAGGAGGTCAGAACTACAGCGAGGAAGAAATGAGTTTATATTTGCAAAACCTTCACGTAATGTCTGGCACATAGTGAAAGCTCAGTAACTATTAGATGTTATGCTTCTCTTCTACACTTCTTACAACAGAGTAAGGTAGTTATTTTACAAACTTTATTCTGAATGACTCAGTATGGGCCTTAAGTTTTATGTCTTTCCAGCCTGAGGTTATAATTTGTTCCTTGGATTCTAGTTGGTGAAGATCAGGGTTTCCACAATGGAGCCAAGTGAGCGCCAAAGACCATCTATCCATCATGGACATCAAATGATCAAGAAGAGGCAGTAGGATTGGGTATTGACTGGACAGACTGAGCTGTTACAAGCTTATTATTTCACATGTAGCTTCTCATGCCCTTGGTTATAATCTGATAGCTGTAAGGCCATTCTTACCCTTCCTTCATTAGTCACTGATTTGTTGATTTAGCTAATAAATATTAAGCCATTATAAGTGCTCAGGACAGTCCCAGGAACTTGGGATACATCAGTGAAGAAACAAACAAAAAAAATTCCTTGAATTTTGTGGCTTACATTCAGCATGGGAAGAAAGGAAATGAGCAAGAAATATAATAAGTAAATTATACAGACCATTGAAAGGTGACTCTTGTTAAGGAAAAAAGACAAAGTAAATCAGTTTGGGGGCGTTCAGGAGTGTCTAGAGGGACGTTTGCAGTGCTTTGGCTTGAATATTTGTCACTCCACCCCAAACACAGGAGTTTAGTTCCCCAAGTCTTTTGTTAATGCACAAGAGGACAATTTAATGCAATTATGATGTTTGGAGGTGAGGCCTTTTGGAAGTGATTGGATTAGGTCTTTAGGGTGGAGCCCCCATGGCAGAATACTGGTGGCTTTATGAGAGAGAACATAGAGACAGGCAGACAGATACATGCCCATTCTCTGTTGCCATGGTCCTATTGTCAGGTCAGGGTAGGAGTCATTGAAAAGATGATGATTGAGCAAAGACTTGAAGCAGGTGAGGGAAATAGCCATTCAAATACCTGCTGACAGAGGAACAGCTAGCACCAGGGCTATATCTATTCGAGGTCAAGAGGCCTGGGTAACTGGACTGGAGAAACACAGTGGAGAGGAAGAGGTGAAATCAGAGGGGTGATGAAGAGCCAGATCTTATAAGGTCTTGTGAACACTTTAGTAATCCACTGGAAGGAAGTTAATGTTTTAAAAAGATCATTCTGATTTCTGTGTTGATAATGAATTCTAAGGGGACAAGGGGACAAGTAGAGACACCTGTTATTAGGAAGTTATTGCAGGAGAGAGGTGGAAATGCCTCATGGCTGGAGGGTGACATCAGAGGTGAGAAGTGATTGGATTCCAAAATATCCTTAGCCTAGAGCCAATATCCTAATGGATTAGATATCATATATGAGAAAAATGAAGAGACCAAGGGTGCCATCAAGGATTTTGGGGGGAGAGAAGCTAAAAAGATGAGGAGCTTTCATCAACTAAGCTGGTTGTACAAGAATATCAGGAATTATTTTTTTAGAGGTCTGTTAGCCATATGGATCTTTAAGTCTAGAGTTCAAGCAAGAGGCCTTGGCTAGAGACATACATTTAGGAGTTTTTGGCCCATACATAGAATGAAAAGATGTGGGACTGGATAAGATTACCAAGGATAATGAATTCAGGCAGAGAAGAAGATTAAAAAACACTCTGTGCTAGATTCACTCCAGCACCAAGGTTGCTGGGTAAGAGGAGGAACCAGCAATAAAAACTTAGAAGTGATTAGTGAGGTAGGTAGGGGAAAGGGTGAATCATCTTTGCCAAACAAAGAAAGTGTATCAAAGAAGGACTGATCAAATACGTCAAATGTTGGAAACGGGCCAAATAAAATGAGGAATAACAATTGACTATTGAATTTAACTATTTGAAAATCATTTGGTAACCTGGAAGAGAGCAGTTTCATTGGTTATATGGGGGTGGCAGCCTGCTTGGAATTGGTAAAGAGAAAACAGAAGGAGATGAATTGGAGAAAGCAAATAGACCAGTAGTCATGACTAGTCTCCTGAATGGAATCTGAACACCTCTCTTTCCAAATACTCTTCCATTGGCCTGCTGGCATGCCAAGATACCAAAATTAGAATTTGCTTTCTTTCTTTTAGGAGAGCCCCTGTCTTCAACCACTGAAAATGTAAATATCCTGAAATGGGTATCTCAGAGCTTTTGACATAGTTGTAGGGATTCATCTATTTGCACTGAATTCCTGGGGTGGCAATGAAATTGGAGAGTTTCAGAGCTGTAAGAGATTTTAGACATGATATAGCCTAATCCCTATGATTGGAGGCATTTATGGAGACAGTCACAGACTTGCTCAAGGTCATGTAATTGATGGATGACAGTAATGACACTACAGTCCAAGACTTCTGTTCTGATGCCTTTTCCACTGCACAATATTTTTTCCTGGATTTAATTCAACACGTATGTAGGACACGTGAAGCTTCAAGGAGATGCTAAGTAAATGTCTGATAAATAAATGAATGAATGAATGAATGAGTGAATTAATCAATAAGCAAAGACAAGACAAGATTGAAACCTGTGGGAAAACCCTTAAGGCTCATAAGTTTGGAGATTTGTCCTGGGATGTAAGGAGAGAGGAAAGCCAGGAAGAGAAATTATAACAGCTAAGGGAAAAATAAATGGGGACGGCACAAAGCCATCTGAGTACTTTCTACCTTGAGAACATCCTGAGTGTTTAAAAATTGTTTTAAAAGTAAATGCAAACTGTTAATGAGAGTTAATGGAAGGGACTGAAGATGGAGAAGTTCTTTCCTAAGGAGAACTGGAATGATGGCTTTTTTTAAAAAAAAATTCTCACTGACAACATAAGAAAACTACTGACTTAGCGGCAGTAGGTTTACAACTCCTTGAAAATAACCAGATACAAGAGGTCTCAACTTGCTGGAACTCCTATTATATGCTTGAATGACTCCTGGAACAAAAGAAAGCTGTACATGATTGTTTAGGAAAGTATAAGATAAACAAAGCGTATGTTTTCTACCATCTACCGACTGTAATCTGATAGTCGTGTTATATTGGTCTCTGCTCATTTGAGAGCTTGTGGTGAAGATGACTATAGTGGTTCTTAAGTTCAGCATATAAATAAATGAGGGTAAGACTCCACTTTAACTTACGCCCCTCAATTTTTCATACATACTTGCTGCTTTTCCTTTGGAAAGGGAAATGCATGTTACTTGTTCCTTTGGAAACATTCCATTCTTTTTTTATGCTTTTCTTTTCTCTTTTGAAAGATCCCCCTCACACTGCATAAATAGAAATGTCCCTGAGATTCATTTGATTTCATGGATGGCAGAGTACTCATTTCAAATAACTTTGGGAGAACCAGATAAAATAGCTACACTGTGCTGCATTACCTGATTTAGTGTCGGGGACTGTTAGGGGACTGGATGGCTGTGGGAGACTGTAATGGGAAACTCAAGTTAGCTTTCATGTTAAGTTCAATGCCTTGAATCTAGTGGAGCTGAGGGTAGTCAAAAGTTATTGCTCTCTGATTTGGCTGTTCACTGTTCCAAGTGAAATAAGTGAGTCACTTCTGTTTTGCTGGTAGTAAGGAAAATACTTCTCTCTTTGGTGCTAAATGGTAGTTTGTGAGCAGTGTTTGAGAGGACTGGCTGGAAGAGGTGACTTGTTCTTTCTTCCTTGCAGCCATTACTTTGTCAGGCTGAAGGCATATTGGAGAAGCAGTTGGGGGAATCTTACACCTCTGTTTATCAGACTGTATCTATTCCTGGGGAAAAAGAAAGCCATCCATCTCTAAAGCTGTCCATCTGGTACCCCCAGCCACTACTAAAAGCTACTTCAATTTATTTCTTCAGTTCTTTACACTTTGCAGAGTGTTTATTGTAAAGATGTATTAACCAGTAAGGTGCCTTTAAGATAAATTGCACTCAACTTTAGGAAGAGATAGTAACTTTTGCAAAGGCGTCAACTGTGGTTTAAAGAGGAGAAAAAAGTAATAGTGTTTAGTGCAGCTGGAAGCATTGTTTCTGTCCCAACCATTCTTTTTTTTTTTTTTTTTTTTTTGACAGGCAGAGTGGACAGTGAGAGAGAGAGAGACAGAGATAAAGGTCTTCCTTTGCCATTGGTTCACCCTCCAATGGCTACCACGGCCGGCGCGCTGCCACCGGCGCACCGCGCTGATCCGATGGCAGGAGCCAGGTACTTCTCCTGGTCTCCCATGGGGTGCAGGGCCCAAAGACTTGGGCCATCCTCCAGTGTACTCCTGGGCCATAGCAGAGAGCTGGACTGGAAGAGGGGCAACCGGGACAGAATCCAGCACCCCGACTGGGACTAGAACCCGGATTGCCGGTGCCACAAGGCAGAGGATTAGCCTAGTGAGCCGTGGCGCCGGCTCCCCAACCATTCTTTAATTTCTTTTACCATGCAGTTTCCATCTCTTGTTTACTCCTCTTCTCACCAGTTTCCTTCCTTTCATATTTAACTTCATTTCTGCATGTTCATTCTGCTTCTCTCTTTCTTCTTAGCTTTTATTTTTATTTATTTGAAAGGTAAAGCAACAGGGAGAGGAGAAAATAGAGATCTCTCATCCACTGGTTCACTCCCCAAATGGCCACAACAGTTGGGGCTAGGCGAAGCAGAAGCCAGGAACCAGGAACTCCATCCTGTTCTCCCACATGGGTGGAAGGGGCTGAAGCACTTGGGCCATCTACTGCTGCCTTCCCAGATACATTCATTAGCAGAGGCTGAATTGGAAGCAGAGGAACAGGAACCTGAACCAGCACTCATATGAGATGCAGTATCATACGCAATGGTTTAACCCCCTGTGCCACAATGCTGGCCCCCCACCATCATGTTTTTATTCTTAATTTTTTGCTACTACTCCCTTGATTTTTCCCACCCATAAGGAAGAGGCAGCCACATCACAATACTGGATCTAGCCCCTCATTTATGCATAATCCTAGCCAGAGCAGGCAAGTGAGTTCCCAGAGCGAGGATGTAACTCTTGATCTTAGTGACCAGGATTAGTTGATTTCCCCTGGTTTTAAGCTGCTTAAATAGAGTTCCAAAGGAAACTGAGTAGGGCCAGTTTCCCTTGGCAGCCAACCCTGTGTCTGAGAGTTAAGTGATGTTTCGTCCTCTTTTCCTCTGCAAATACAAGAATCATTCATGGTAAATCTTATTGTTAGAGCTGAAATGAGCTCTGGATAGTATTCTAGGCACAGACAGTATTCTGAAGTCTGATTGAGCCATGGCTCTTGCCTGGAGAGTAACATAGGAAATTTGGGAATGAGAATCACTGGGAAAGTACGGCCGTTCCTTAAGAACTGTGGATAATGCAGCCAAGAATCAATTTCTCTTTTTGCCAAGTGGAGCAATGTAAAATTAGGAATAAAAGTTCTTGTGTATTGGTGAGTGATTTTAAGTCTCCTGCTTTAAAAATGATGGATAAATTAAAGATGACACAAATATGTCCAGGTACTTTAGCCACTACATATTAATTATACATTACATTTGGAATCACCAAATTGAAAGAAAAAGCGTATCCTTGTTTACGTGCAGTCTAAAGTTTATTTGAAATTTTGAAGTATTTTGCAAATTACTGGGAGATGTGTATCTTGTAGAAAAGCTGCAGGAGAGGCCAGAGTATGGCACAGTAGTAGGTAAAGCCACTGCCTCTGACACTGGCATCCCAAATGGGCTCTCTGGTTCGAGTCTCAGCAGCTCCACTTTCGATCCAGCTCTCTGTTACGGCCTGGGAAAGCAATGGAGGATGCCCAAATCCTTGGGCTCCTTTACTCACATGGGCGACCAGTAAGAAGCTCCTGGCTCCTGGCTCCAGTTCTGGCCATTTGGGAAGTGAACCAAAAAATGGAAACTCTTTTTCTCTTTCTCTCTGTCTCTCCCCCCCCCCCCCACCCCGTAACTCTGCCTTTCAAATAAATAAAATAAATCTTAAAAAAAAATCAGAGAGAAATCTAAATATGGGCCCTTATTTAGGTTCTTCTTTAGATTCTCAGGAATCTTCTGAAGATTTGTTTTTCTTCTATTAAATATGTCTTCCTGTGTCACTGAGTGTGCTTAGTAAGCTTTAAAAATGTCCCATGGTTACATGACATGGTCATGACATTGAAGTCCTTTTACTGTCTTACGCATCAGGACTCTGAAACAGCATCAGGTAGAGATTTGTTTATATATTACCTCTTGAACCAGTCTCAGGCCTTGGAGTTCAGCCCGGGCGTTTGCTTAGAACCTTCGCCTAACTTGGCCTCACAGATTGACATCTTCTAGTCTCCATTCAGCTTCACTTTCTTCAGTTGCTTCAAAGTTTATATCCCATAGATTGACATTTTCCAGTTATTTATGTCTTAGTTCTAGGCCTACTTTCCTCAGTTGTTCCAACTTTCAGTCTCCACTTTTTATGAATAATTATAGCATTTAATGTTTATATCATTCATTAAATAAAATCCATATGTCCTTACATTTTTACTGGACAGTTTCATGTTCCACTTTAAAATAAACTCCCGAAGACCAAAATGATGGCTTGTAAAATATCAATCAGACACCCCGCCCCACACTCAGCCTAACACAATTCTGGTTTCAGATTGATTTGGTGTTCAAAGAACATTTAATGAATAAGTGAATAAACTCAATACCATTTTATAAACAAATCTCAGCCCAGAGCTGTGACTAACTGCCAAAGTAGCTCTGTTTCTTCTAAATTTCTCCTATTTTTTCCTTCAGATTTGGCTCTTTGTCTTTACCACGTTCCTCTTTCCAATCCATGATATTAATTTTTGATCTAGTATTGTGATTGGAGTAAGAATTCAAAGCACATGGGAAGAAAAGTATTTGACATCTTTTATTCATTAGTGCAATGTTTTCTGCTCTGGATTTAAAAAGTTTCAGAGAATAAATGTAAAGTCTACCTAAAAAATAAATGAAAGACCATTTGAATGAGCTTGCCATGATTTAGGATTTAAGAAATGCTCCTTTTTTTTTTTTTTTTTTTTTGACAGGCAGAGTGGATAGTGAGAGAGAGAGACAGAGAGAAAGGTCTTCCTTTTTGCCGTTGGTTCACCCTCCAATGGCCAGCGCGGCCGGCGCGCTGCGACCGGCAGGCACATCACGCTGATCCGAAGCCAGGAGCTGGGTGCTTCTCCTGGTCTCCCATGGGGTGCAGGGCCCAAAGACTTGGGCCATCCTCTAGTGCACTCCCGGGGCACAGCAGAGAGCTGGCCTGGAAGAGGGGCAACCGGGACAGAATCCGGCGCCCCGACCAGGACTAGAACCCGGTGTGCCGGCGCTGCAAGGCGGAGGATTAGACTAGTGAGCCGCGGCGCCAGCCGAAATGCTCCTTTTGGCTTAATGATGCTGGTGTGAGGAAGAAGAGAAGGAAAAGTTCTAAAAAGTAACTTGATTCGATAAAAGCAACACAAACTTTACTTTTTTCTCAAAGACTTATTTTATTTATTTGAAAGTCAGATTTACAGAGTGAGAGGGAGAGATTCAGAGGGAAAGAGAGAAGGAGAGAGTTTAGAGGGTTTCCATCTACTGGTTCACTTCCCAAATGGCTGTGATGGCCAGGGCTGGGCCAAGCCAAACCCAGCAGCCTGAAATCCCTGTGGGTCTCCCGTGTAGGTGGCAGGAGTCCAAGCACTTGGATCATCTTCTGCCACTAGGACTCAGACTGGCATTCATGTAAGATGCAGCATCACAGGCAGTGGCTTAACCCTGTGTGCTGTGACACTGGCCGCGGAACACAAACTTCAGAAGGTAGTGGGAAAGGTTAATAACATTTGAGCATGTACAATACAAGGGGTCTTCCAAAAGTTCACGAAAAATACATATTATGAAAAAAACTAGGCATGGATTTCAATTTTTTTTCACCAAAATGAATATCTTTTTTAATTTTTTAAAATTTTAAAAAATTTTTAAACTTTTATTTAATAAATATAAATTTTCAAAGTACAGCTTTTGGATTACAGTGGCTTTCTCCCCATAACTTCCCTCCAACCCACAACCCTCCCATCTCCAGCTCCCTCTCCCCTTCCATTCACATCAAGATTCATTTTCAATTATCTTTATATACAGAAGATCAATATATTAAGTAAAGATTTCAACAGTTTGCACTCACATAGAAACACAAAGTGTAAAGTACTGTTTGAATACTAGTTTTAGCATTAATTCACATTGTACAACACATTAAGGATGGAGATCCTACATGGGGAGTAAGTGCACAGTGACTCCTGCTGTTGACTTAACAATTGACACTCTTTGTTTATGGCGTCAGTAATCACTCTAGGCTCTTCAAAATGAACATCTTTTAACTCCATTTTCCACGAACTTTTAAAGTCTGCTTGCATTGAAGTTGCTTTATGAGTACTAGGTATTTTATATCAACACATCAATCCTGAGAAAGAAGTGCTATGAATTCTATTTTATGGAAGCAAAATGGAAGCTAATTGAGTTTAAGTATTTTTATTAGGGTCACATAGCTAATCAGTAGCAGGCCTGAAATTTAAACCTTGGTGTGACCCCTGCAGATTCACACCCATGTATTAGTCATGACTATCTCATAATTTCTAGCTGAACATAGGTTTGACTTGAAACCCTCTAAACTCACTAATCTATACTGGTTTATCCTGTAGGATTTCTTTGTATATAGATACTGAATAAAGAATTTTTACTATTATGCATACCTCTCCAGAGGGAACGCCTAAACAATTCTGCTTGTATACGCCAGCATCAGAGGAGTGGAGAGATCAAGATATTTGAGTCATTCCCAGTAGTCTTGCCAGCAGCTAAAGACCAAAACTTGTTATTTAAAGTTTTTCCTTCTCCCTTAGTGACTTAAATGGGCTGACTGTGCCTGGAACTGAATCTCTGTCACAGAGAAAACTTCTCCTCGTGTTTCCTTCCACCCAGCGTAGTCCTATGTGCTGTCTGTGATATGCGGACATATCAGACACCTCTCTGAGAGTCTTTTCTTCGTGAATGCTGTCGACTCACATTGAAGTTGTCATCAGTGAATACCTGTGGGATCCGCACTTCTCTCTGGTTTCGGGACAATATGAATTCAACACAGTATTAACTTCAGAGAAATCATATCGAATGTTCAAAATCACATTGGGAACATGGCTTGGGCTGGACTAACATTTGCACATTTCCTGACCAAATTTTAGGTGATAAATCTTTGAGGGGAGTGTTCTTGGTCAGGGGCCCCATTCTGTGAAATCTGGGGAAGCCTTCCAAAACATGACAGTTTCTGTGATTCTGAAAATTTAGCTACCTGGCTGAAATGTTGATTTAGTTAAAATGTCAGTCTGTGTGGGACTCTCCTTTTTGGTTTGGGATTTTAATCAGTTTTGTGCAAAAGCAAACCAACCACAGTGGATTTGGACCTGAGATGTCTTGAAGGACGTGGTGAAGAAAATCTTTTATGTTTTTTCTATGTGTTTTTTTTTTTTTTTTTTTTTTTTTTTTTGGTGGTGATAGGGTGTAGTTTCTTTGTCTTCAAATTGGGGAATTTGGACTGAAGCTATTTTTAATCTTTTGAGGGGTCAGTGCCTCTTTTTAGAAACTGATGGAATCTACGGATATTAGTCTCAGAAAAATACACACACTTGTAATTTTAAGGCGTTCATATACAGCCTAATGGACTCCTGAGCGTCCAAGAACCCTTGATTGAGAATCCAAGGATGAATGATCTCTTAAGTCTTTTCTAATTTAAATACTCTATAAACAGTCTTCAAAAATTCATGAAAAATATCTATCAATAAAAACTAAATAGATTTCAAAGACAAAAACACATGGGTTCATAGATTTCATGGATTTTTTGCACCAAAATAAACTGATCTTTCCATTCTATTTTCCATGAACTTTTTGAAGTCCCCGATAGTCCACATTTTCTATGACGATTTGGGTGATTGCCATGGTGCACGTATAAATGAGATTTGAACCATTTGAGTAGATTTCACTTTTGCAGCAATGTATGACAAAATGTCATCTGAGAGCTTTCTTTCCTTTTCCCCCTCCATCTTTCTGAACCCTGTCTGCACTTTAAAATCACCTGGGGAGCTTTTAAAATCCCAGTGCCTGGCCACCCCCAGATCACTTAAATCAGAATCTCTGGGGGTGAGTCCCAGCCGCGAGTTTATTAAAGCTCCGCAGGGGGTTCCACTGGGCAGCCAGGCTGACAGTCAGTGCTCTACCATGATTAAAACAGCTTCAGAAGTTCCAGATCACAGAAGCATCAACCACCAGCTGGAGATGAAACACACCGTTCTCTCCCTGCTTTCAAATGCCTGGTATTGAACATTGTATTTCCAGCTCAAATTAAGGGGGTGAAAACTTTTGTGTGTAATCAGGCCTCTAAATGTGCCACGCTCT
Organism: Oryctolagus cuniculus; assembly: GCF_964237555.1. Classification (NCBI taxonomy): domain Eukaryota; kingdom Metazoa; phylum Chordata; class Mammalia; order Lagomorpha; family Leporidae; genus Oryctolagus; species Oryctolagus cuniculus. Next base: position 82,504,473 of record NC_091438.1, read on the forward strand.
TGGGTCTGCTGGGCGAGTGTTACAGAGAAAAGCCTTCCTGGCTCTGTGTCGAGGTGGGCAGTGTGGGAAGGGTTCTATCAGGCCATGCTCTGTGCTGCCACAAGCACGCATCAGGAAAGATTCGTTTTCAACATAAGAACAATTATCATGGTCATAATCCAAACTGTGTGCAAGTTGCTTTATTTTTTTAAAAGATTTATTTATTTATTTGAAAGTCAGAGTTACACAGAGAGAGGAGAGGCAGAGAGAGAGAGGTCTTCCATCTGATGGTTCACCCACCGGCTGCAGTGGCCGGAACTGTGCCGGTCTGAAGCCAGGAGCCAGGAGCTTCCTCTGGGTCTCCCACGTGGGTGCAGGGGCCCAAGGACTTGGATCATCTTCTACTGCTTTCCCAGGCCATAGCAGAGAGCTGGGTTGGAAAAGGAGCAGCAGGGACTAGAACTGGTGCCCAGATAGGATGCCAGTGCTTCAGGCCAGGGCGTTAACCTGCTGAGCCACAGCACCGGCCCTGCAAATTGCTTTATTATAAACTCACCGTTGGTCCCTATTGAACTGGGAAATCATTTACTCTAAATTTATTGACTCTCCCTACATGGCATGGACATTTTCTGGCAATGCCAGATTTGCTTCATTTGTAAGAAAAGATTCCATGAAAAACAGGCCATGCTCTCGTCTGACCAATTAATAATCTGTACAGGATCTTTGGAATCTTCTTGCATGGTAACTCTTCCATTCTCTTGCTACTTTTGACTTTTCATTGAACTCTAAGACAACAGTCATGGTTTTCATGTGATGGAGCCATGGAAGCTTTCTTCCCCAGCCCAAGCTCTCCAAAGAAAGAATGCTCCGAAGCCTGGGGATGAACACGATGTGTCATGAAAAGTTGTTTGTTTTCTAGTTTTACAAGTCAATTTGGGATACTTCATCAGCCAAGCTTTTATCTTTGTACCAGGCAACCATTACATGTTTTCAATTTGAAAAAATATCCATCTTTGCTTTCCATGGCATCTGTGCTATATTCAAACCACTCTGCAATTTCACGCAGACAAAGCTTTTCCGAGTCACGTGGCCTGTTTGAATAATAGGAGTCCATTAAGACTGAACAGAGACAACCTGTATTATAGTGATTTCTCCTTTTGTGGCTTTTGCAATTTCCCTACTAAGCTTTGGTGCTTGAAGATGACATTTTGAAAATTGGATTTAACTACCTGAAAACTTATGACACAGAATTGCCAGCAACCGGTTGGTAGCCTGGAAGGACCTCTCTTCGTCATGGCTGTTTACCACTTCTTCTTGGGGGAAGGATGAACTTCTTCAGGAGGCTGCCTGAGTTCCAGACATCTTTTTGTTGTTTTCCTTAGAAATGCTGTTCAGATCCAGAGCTGAGGGGAAAGTCAGGTGTGAATCCTCGGAGTCATTCAGCGGCACAATCTGAGTGTAAATTTCACGGCACCAGCGAGGGCTCCAGATCTCAGTGGTGACTGTTGCTAACCCAACTATTGTCACGGAGAAAAGGCCACCCTTTAATAATTACTATTCCAAACACACAGAAGCACCTGGGAAATCTTCCCTTCAGATGTGATATTTTTTGACTACAAAGGGTAACGGTATACATCTGTATGTATAATTATTTCCTACATATATTACTTTTGAAAACCTGCTAAAATTTATGCTGCTTAATCTTGGTAGAAGCTAGAAGAAACTAAGCAATTAAACAAAAAGCAAGGTAGTTTAACATTGACTTGCCCGACGGCTGGCGTTTGAATAATTATATTCACCAGAAAATAAAACACTGACTATTAAGTGGGCTCTCCATAGTAAACACAGAATACAATGAAAGTAGCTGTGATGTATACACGAATGTAAGAATCAAATTTTGAGGAGATCATATGTGCTTTCTTTTCTCTAGATATCTATAAAATTGGTATCAAACCTTATAATTATTAATAAAATTTTTCATGACGAAATTGTCATCCAGGCACAGTAAATTAGGGTAGTGCTTGTGATGCCAGCATCCCATATCAGAGTGATGCATCCTATATCAGAATGTGGCTTAGGTCCCAGCTGCTCTGCTTCTAACCCAGCCTCCTACTAATGTACCTAGGAAGACAGATGGCCCAAGAATTTGGGTCCCTGCCACTTATATGACAGACCAGGATGGATTTGCTGGCTCCTGGCTTTGGTCTGGTCCAGTCTAGCTCTTGTGGAGATTTAGGGGGTGAATCATTAGATAGAAGATCTCTTCCCACCCACTTCCCTTTCTCCCTGTTGCTCTGTCTTTCAAATACATAAATAAATGTTTAAAAAAGAAATTACTGCCACATTGATTCATTGTACTTTTCATACTGTCTTTTTTGTGTTACCATGGGAACATCTTTGGTATCTGTACCTTGGATGCTGATCTCCCCTTCCAAAATGGGTCACTCCACTCAAATCATCAGGGCATAGGTGGCCTTGGGATGGGATTATATTTGCCATCCTGTTCTGTTATGGGCTAGATGGGATTCCTAAAATTCATGTGTTCAGGTACTAAACCCCAGTCTCTCAGAATGTGAATGTATTTGGTCAGAGTCTTTAAAGAGGAAATCGAGTTAAAATGAAGTCATTAGGGTGGACCCTAACTTAATGTGACTGGACCCTTATAAGAAAATGCAATTAGGACACAGATATATTCAGAGGGATGGCTATGTGAAGACACCAAAGACACAAGTCAAAGGTAGCCATTTAGAGTGGGTGTTTGGCACAGTGGTTAAGCCATCACTTGGGATGCTGGATTCAAATCCCAACTCTGCTTCCAATTCTAGCTTCCTGTTAATGTGCATTCTGGGAAAGAGCTGGTGATGGCTCAAGTGTTTGGGTCCTTGTCACTTAGGAGAATCAGGTGGAGCTCCAGGCTCCTGGCTGTTGCCTGGCCCAGTCCTGGCTGTTGAGACTATAGGAGAGTGAACAAACCAGTAGATGGAAAATCTGTCTTCGTCTCTGTGTCTCTCTGCCTTTCAAAGAATAATTTAAAAATGGCCATCTACAAAGCAAGGATGTCATGGGCCAGGTTGGGCCTAAATTAATTTTCTATTCTCTTGCCTTTTACTTAGAGAAAAATTCTAAGTACAGGCACAAACACAGCATGCGGTGTGATAAACTTTATTTATACAGTGAGAAAAATAAGACAGGCACATGAGGGAGAGTGGGCCAGGAAAGGTAAAGGGGAATTTCATACCCTGCTCTGTTCCTCCTAAGTCCATGAGGAGAAGAGAACCCGAGCTTCTGTTTCACCTGACTTTTTATGAACTTAGAAAAGTGGAAGTGTTTCTATGGTGCCACCTCCATGTCCTGGGTAAGAGGAAGTACTTCCTGGGGAGGGGTCACCTGATTGATAAGTAGATGAACATGGCACCACGGAGCGAGGAAGGTCATGAACTAAAAATTGTCTAAGTTTTCCCACATCAAGGAGAGAAGCTCAGAAGAAATCAACCCTGCTGAGACCTTGATCTCGGACTTTTAGCCTGCAGAACTGTGAGAAAATACATTTCTGTTGTCTAAGTCCCCTAGTCTGGTAAGCCAGCAAACTAATATGCCTGCCTTGTTTTTCTAAATTGTTACTCTTCTTTCCCAAATATCACTAGGCTGTGAAAGTTTGACATATAACTTTAAGCTTCATGTGATATGCAAAGCTTCAAGTTAGTTTGCTTTCTCTGCACCTCCTAGACCACTAATAAATTTGACAGTGTGATTTTTCCATTTACTTCCTTCTGTGATATTAACAGCTGCATATTTCCTAGTTTTTGCAACATATCTAACAGGCGATCTTAAAGCAAGTTCCTATAAATCAGAACTGGTTTATTTACCCAATTCTTAGCTAAGTCATCTGAAGAAGATTTTCTATCTATGACATGTATCTGTATCATAAAAAATCGAACTTGGGGAGAAAGCATCAATAGATCTATTTTCATTTAAGCTGTGAACATGCACAGATCACGCGTTATTTTTTTCCTGCCTTATCAGCTTGCCTATTCTAATACTCCATAGCAATGTAGGAACAAAGATACAGAAACAGAAATATGATTCTGACTCTGTATTTGGCGTGGGATAAGGATGTCCACTGAGGTTCACAGTTTGGCTAGGGAAATCATGGCTAGCCTGGTGGAGCAGCCACTACCTTGGCTATGAGTTGCCAGCGTTGATGGTGATAGGGTTCTGTGTTTTACATTTTTTTCCCTCAACTCACAGCTCAGGATGAAAAGATGTTAAGGATCTGTGTGGGATCCAAAAACTTTTGGTCATGAAAAAATTTCTTTAAAAATCCAAGTTCTGCCTAGAGGAGCAGAGCAATATTTGGTCCAATAGCAATAATGTGACGAAAGTGACTTTGTTTAGTGTTAGCTTCTGTTCAAGAATTTGGAGGGGCTGGCACTGTGGTGTAATGGGTAAAGGCATTGCCTGCAATGCTGGCATCCCATATGGCTGCCGGTTCAAGCACCGGCTATTCCACTTCCAATCCAGCTCCCTGCTAATGAGCCTGGGAAAGCAGTAGAAGATGGCCCTAGTGCTTGGGATCCTGTACCCACCTGGGAAATCCAGATGAAGCTACTGGTACCAGGCTTCAGCCTGGCCCAGCCCCAGCTGTTGTAGCCATCTGGGGAGTGAACCAGCAGGTGGAAGACCTCTCTGTCTCTCCTCCTCTCTCTTTAACTCTACCTTTCAAATAAATGTCTTTTCTTTAAAAAAAAAATGTACTTTAAAAAAATTGGAAAAACAACAAAAGAAACAATCTTTTCCTTAGGATGATGTTAGGGGTTACTCCAGATCTTCCTTAGTTAGGAATTAATAGTAGCCCTCTGGGGAATTGGACCTTAGCCTTGGGCATAGTGTGCTGTGGAGTTTAAAAGGTTTGCACGAGGATGGGCAAGTCATGCTCTGTGCCTTGAATGTTTTCCAAAGTGAATGTGTTATGTATTGGGGCTGGTGCTGTGGCGTAGCTGGTTAAGCCGCCACCTGCAGTGCCAGAATCCCATATAGGCACCAGTTCGAGGCCTGGATGCTCCACTTCCTGTCTAGCTCTCTGCTGTGGCCTGGGAAAGCAGTAGAAGATGGCCCAAGCCCTTGGGCCCCTGCACCCACGTGGGAGACCCAGAAGAAGCTCCTGGTTTCTGGCTTCAGATCGGCGCAGCTCCGGCTATTGCAGCCGATTGGAGAGTGAACCAGCGGATGGAAGACCTCTCTCTCTGCCTCTCCTTCTGTCTCTGTGTAACTCTTTCAAATAAATAAATAAAACTTAAAAAAAAAAGTGAATGTGTTTATTTCAGGTAAGGGCAACATGCAAACAGCCCTGTGCTCTGAAGCTTAGTGAGAAATCGTTCTGTAACGAGCGATCATTAAGTGGTTTCTTAGATGTTTGGAAGTCTGAGAGCTGTCATGTTTCTATAGAACATGTATGTGAGGGATGTATTGTTTTTTATTCTGTTAATCATGAACCTCTCTTAGTGGACACTCCTGTTGTATATATGTGTTGATAGTGAGAGGATGCTTAGTGTATGTAGTAATGACCCTGAGGCATGACCAAAATGCTTTCTGCATCTTCAAAGAGCATCAATTATATTTTTCAAGATCCAAATTTGTTCTTATCATATTCCATTTCATCATGTTATATTTCTGTGTAAAGTAGTAATTTGCACACAGTGTGATAAATGTTCATTTGACATGGTGAACAAAACAATGAGGGCTTTAGCAATCAACTTGACTTAAACCACAACTTTTCATTTGCCAGCCCGGTAACTTCAGAAAAGTTAGCTAACCATGCTCCACTCAGTTTTTGCATCCAAAAAATGGGCATAACAACACCTGCCTTGCTGGATGTTGTGAGGACTAAATGGTGTGAAATACAGTGGCTCATGCTTTTCATATATTTAAGTGTTTGGAAATGTTTAGTTTCTTTTTCCTGATCCAACTCATCAAACAAGACACTTCGCTTGTTGACTGCATCAGATAAATTTATTCATTAAGCATATAAATAGATTTAGGGACATGAGAAAGAAGAATAAGAATGATAGAATGTGTACCTTTTAGGTAGAACTGCCTTTCACTGTGGGCTTGTTTTTAGGGCATTGGCTGTTTGGCTTTAATTTGCAGGCTTATTTTGTTGAGGATAATGAATTTTTATTTAAATTTGGTGAATTTCCTTTGAGCTCCTTTTAAGTCATCTGAACACAGGAAACACTTTTTCATGCTTTTAGAGTTTTTCTGATTGACTTTGTTCTCCAGAAAGGGCTGATTTTAACATTCTAAGTGATAAAAAGTGCCTTTGACATGATTGAAGCAATTTAATTAGTAAATCCGGAAATTATAAAGGATTGGAAATCACACCCTCCATGCTTTTAATAAAACAGAATGAAACTTCTGATAGGTGCATTCCATGTGCTGAAAGAATATTGTACCACAGACATTGAGAGAAATGAAGAAATTGAGAGGATTTTGGAAGGGACCAACCAGACAAGCTTCTTGACTAGGCAATTATGTGGCCAGTGTACACCTAATAGCTCAAAACTTCCGCAGCAATCAGAATATATATGTGGTACATGTTGAGCATTTAATAATGCAAAATAATTAAAACCACACATGGAGGCTCAACATCTTAAGTAAGAAAAAAGATGTAGCATAACTGTGAAGTAGTTTGATCTCTGAATCAGTCAATCTTGGGGTATCTTAATCTTGGAGTAAGAAATGTGCAAGGATCATTTAATGTTGTAACTGTTAGGATTTTCAGTGTCAAGTTGTCCATCTCTTGGTGATAACAGTGTGTGAATTACTTCTAGTCAGTTGCCATAGGAGCACTTTCCAATAGTATGTCACCACTAAACAGGGAACATTGCTCTAACTGCTAGGCATAAACATAATAACATGTTCAACTGTAAAACTATCTACAGTATATAAATACTGATGCTGTACTCAAAAGCACCATCATTTTTTATTGCCTTGGTAATGGAGTGTTCCAGAGAGACATGTATATGGATGATTAGTGATTGGTGGATTTTTTTTGCCGGTATCTTCAAATGTATAAGAACAACCTTGATCACCAGTAGTTGGAGGAATCAGAGCAGCAGTTTTCTCTTTAGAAAACAAATCATAGGGTCAAGTGCTGATGGTATTTCATCCTGAATCACGAGTAATGATAAGGAATATCAACAAGTATATTTCTACTATAGTAGATACAAAATATACTACTGCTACTACTAGGGTATTATAATAGGAATTATGATGCCATTTTTACTCATAACAGTAGCCTGCAAATAATAGAGATAATTGGGTAATCTGTATCTTTTCTAGTACTATTTTAGTGAGATTTTAATATATGATAGTGGTGGATTATAGATGATGATAAAACATTTGAAATATAAGTAGAGTCAATCGCTGGGTAAATTAAAGAAATATTTAGCGATTTGGCTTTGTTTTCATATGTAGAAGTCATCCAGAGAGTTAAAAAGTTTAGACAGATGAAATTATGCATGTGGATGGGGTTGAAGATCAGAAGAAAATTATCTTGGTGAGGATAAGTTGCATTAGGTCTGACTCAATTCTCATCCACAATGATATTCCATATTTTTTCCATCACACTGAACCAACTCTGCAACATGTGAGTATCTGGAGATGAAAAATGTCACTGGTTGGATCAGTTCTGTAACTTACTAAACCTTGGTGAGGTCAAGCTGACTTTCATGACACATCGGACAACCTTTTGCCTCCATTGTACACAGATGGAGCTCTTGCATGATTTGCTCAGTTGATGGGGCATTTTGGTGTGCCATCTGAGCAAGCAAATTCCTTCAGATCTTCATTTTTGTTTAGAGATGCTGCGTTCTTTGACCAATGTGTTATAAACTTGTATATGGAAATTGTGACCCATAGAGATTATTGCTAACGTTTGTGGAAGGTAGCTTTGACCTATAATCAATGTTTCAAGCTTTGATGATATCTTTTGGCAATCACTGTAAATCTCAGTTCTGATGAAGATAGATTTGCTATTTACTTGGTATGTTCTTTGAAAGAAATTGAGTTTTCCAATACTGGCAAACCAACATGTGACCTTTTCACAAATTAAAAAAAAATAAAGTGAATTTGGCACAGTGTAATCAATGATGTGGAGATCTTTCAAACCCGTACCTGTAAACCTGCTATAGGAACTGCCTCTGAGTCAGTGTACAATTTTTTGCTTACCCACCTTCAGATCAAAGGGTTACAGTCTGTGCATATTGCTATTGGAGTCTGCCATAGCAACTAAATTCCTGTGACAGGCAGCTATACTTCCATTAATAAAGATTTGGACTGGCACATATGGTTTGCCTAGAGCTGGTTATTTCATTACCTCCTTTCTTTTTTATTTTTCTTAGTTTGCAATGAGCCCTAATTTTCTCCAGCTGCTATAAATTGGTTTCCAGTAATTTTCACATCTTCTTCAACTTACATTGACATCTGTAAATAGAAGTGCACATATTAAATCTTTAATGAAATTTATGGAAGTCCATTATCTGCTATGACTAAAGTTTGTTTCAAGTACATCTCTAGGCCCATGTCCTCTGGGATTAGACAGCAGAAATCACAAAGCCCCACGGGGGAATAAACCTTGTCCAGTTGGGAAGAAATGAGATTCTCTTACAGGCAGCACTGTGCCATCATGACTCATGCCGTTCCAGGGAACATCTTTGTGCTGCTGTCTAGTACTAACACGAGATGTAGGAAAAGAGAAGGGAGCAGCCTCTCTGTGAGGCCTCAGGGGCAGAGTTGACTTGAAGGAACACTGGGAAGTCAGGTAGTACTTATTTTTGGCACCTTCTTATTTCTTCTCTTAGTGCTCCATTTCTCTTTCAAAGTGTTCTCTTTTTTTGCTCTCAGCTACACTCAGTTAAGTCTACTAAGATTAACTGAAAGTGGTTTATATGGTCTCTTCGGAGGGAAACTTGCCATTAAGTAAAAGTGTGTTGATGACATAAAAAAAAAAAAAAGCTTCAAATTGGAAAAAAATTCTAATGGCGAAATTTTGTGCTTGACATTTAACCTATTCCAAATGAGCACTGCTTGGGCAAATCTACCCCTGGGGAACCCAGGACACATTCCGTGGGCTAGGTGAGTCTCCCGAGGGAACTCTAGAGTTTATTACTTCTAGGCTGATTATGGTAGCTCTCAGGCAGGGTGATCAGGTGAGTCATCGTCCCTTTTATGAAAGCCTGGCCATCTTGGTGCACCTGGAGATAACTCGGAGGGCCCTTTCAACCCAGAACACCCTGCAGAGTGGACAGCTGGATTTTTCTCCTTGCCTGATCCTGCTTTCTGCCTCTCCCTTCCACAGGGGTTGGTTCTTTGAATGCTCCTTAAGAAACATCTCTCCTGCTAAACGCCGTGTCAGAGAGTCTGCCTCCTGGAGAACTTCACTGCTGTGGACAAGAAATTGAGACGTATGCTCCTGCTAAGGTTTCCCAAAGCTGGTGGCTGTGTCTGCCAAGGGGAGCACTCTGTGTAAGGCAAGGGAGGCAGACATACCCTCTCCAGCTCAGAAGGGGACGGGGTGAAGCCCACTTGGAAAACCAGAGTTCTTGCCCTGGAGGCAGATTGTCTGGCTTCAGAAATGGTTTGTCCCTCACTATCCTGGCTAGTGGGTAGGTTATGCAACCTCTTAGCTCCTCAGTGTCCCTGCTGGTAAACTGAATACGGTAGGAGGGCACTTCAAAGAGTTCATGGGAAATGCAATTAGAAGATAAGTTTATTTTGGTGCAAACAATTTTGAAATCCATGCATAGTTTTTTCATAATATGTATTCTCATGAACTCTTAAAGATCTGTTGCTTGCATAGGCTTAAAAATTTTAATTTATTTATTTGAAGAGAGAGACATAGAGAGTGACAGAGACAGAGAAAGAGAGATGTTCCTTCTGTTGGTTCATTCCCCACATGTCTGCAATGGGACTGGGCTGGGTTAAAGCTGAGAGCTGGGTCTCTGCTGTGGCCTGGGAAAGCAGTAGAAGATGGCCCAAGTCCTTGGGCCCCTGCACCCACGTGGGAGACCCAGAAGAAGCTCCTGGCTCCTGGCTTCAGATTGGCGCAGCTCCGGCCATTGCGGCCAATTGGGGAGTGAACCATCGGATGGAAGACCCCTCTCTCTCTCTGCCTCTCCTTCTGTCTCTGTGTAACTCTTTCAAATAAATAAATAAATCTTAAAAAAAAAAAAAAACTGCTCTAAAAAAAAAAAAAAAGCTGGGAGCAGGGAACTCAGTCTGGGTTTCCCATGTGGGTGACAGGGACCCGATCACTTGAGCCATCACTGCTAGCTCCCAGGGTCTGCATTAGCAGGAAGCTGGAAACAGGAGTGAAGCTAGGAATGGAACCTAGGTTCTTGAATATGAGACACAAGTCTGGCAGGGGAGATGCTGGTTAAGGTGCCTGTAAAGATGTTTAAGTGGAACGGAGATGATTTATTTTTCCTCTTTTTTGTGCATCTTAAAGAGCCCTGAGGGATAATGAATATTGACAAGCTTTCATTTTATCTCTGGACAATTGGGGTTTTTATATAAAGATGATACATTTTTTAATTAGTAGCATTTTGTGCTAGATTAGAAAATATTTGCTTTTTCTCTTCTGTAGTGCCACGGTTTTGCCTGTTTGATTTGAATTGTATTTGAAAGCAGCTTTCTTGGTGTGAAGATATTTTTATTGTTTGGAAGAATTAAGTACCCTAGGTCTTAGTAAATATTAGGGCAGTGATTGTGAAATAGTATGATTGAGTCAGTTATCACCCAGGAGTGATTTAAAGTTAAATGTTAAGTGGGATGCTTATGAATTTGATTATGCTTAAGACAATTAACAGGTTTAGAATGCTACTTTAGAAACCATATTATGAACTCTTAATTCAAGTTACAGTCGTATGACAGTTCTGACACAGTCTATATGTTTAAACATTTTTATATACGGAAGCAAATATGAATATTTATAAAAGACCCAGAGGGACACTTTGCCAGTTTATCAATATCGCTTTTTATCATACTCACAATTGAAAGAGTACCTTTCAATGTAGATTTTAATAAGATATTTTGAATATGGCAAGCCAAAAGATATATTCATGAGTGTTTAAAATTAAATATGGGAGCCAGTGTGTGGCGCAACAGGTTAAGTTGCCTGCTGCTCCTGGTGCTGGCATCCCATATGAGTGCTGGTTCAAGTCCTGCTGCTCCACTTCCAATCCAGCTCCCTGGTGGTGTGCCTGGTAAGCACTGGCAAGTGCTTGGGCCCCTGCTACCCATGTGAGAGACCTGAATGGAGTTCCAGGGTCCTAGCTTCAGCCTAGTCCAGCCCTGGCTGCTGCTACCATTTGGAGAGTGAACCAGCAGATGGAAGATCTCTCTGTCTCTCCCTCTAACTCTGCCTTTCAAATAAATTAATATTAAAAATTAAAATATGAATGTATCTACGAGATGATAAAGCAAAACTCAGCATTGGCACTTTAGATAAACACGATTTACTGATTATTTTATGAAATTATTCATTCTGTATAGATAATATCTTTCGGTTTTATAGATATTGGGTTAGTTTTAGAGTTTCAGTATGCTGAACATTAATTATAATGTTATAACAATAATATTTTTTTAAACTTTTATTTAATGAATATAAATTTCCAAAGTACAGATTATGGACTACAATGGCTTCCCCCCCATAACGTCCCTCCCACCCGCAACTCTCCCCTTTCCCACTCCCTCTCCCCTTCCATTCACATCAAGATTCATTTTCGATTCTCTTTATATACAGAATATCAGGTTAGCATACATTAAGTAAAGATTTCAACAGTTTGCTCCCACACAGAAACGTAAAGTGAAAAATACTGTTTGAGTACTAGTTATAGCATTAAATCTCAATGTACAGCACACTAAGGACAAAGATCCTACATGAAGAGTAAGTGCTCAGTGACTCCTGTTGTTGACTTAACAAATTGACGCTCTTGTTTATGGCATCAGTAATCAACCTAGGCTCTTGTCATGAGCCGCCAAGGCTATGGAAGCCCCCTGAGTTCACTGACTCTGATCATTTTTAGACAAGGCCATGGTCAAAGTGGAAGTTCTCTCCTCCCTTCAGAGAAAGGTACCTCCTTCTTTGATGACCTGTTCTTTCCACTGGGATCTCACTCACAGAGATCTTTTCCCAGAGTGTCTTGGTTTTCTATGCCTGAAATACTCTCATGGGCTTTTCCGCTGGATCCGCATGCCTTAAGGGCTGATTCTGAGGCCAGAGTGCTGTTTAGGAAATCTGCCATTCTATGGGTCTGCTGTGTATTTCACTTTCCATGTTGGATCGTTCTCTCCCCTTTTTATTCTATCAGCTAGTATTTGCAGACACTATTCTTGTTTATGTGATCCCTTTGGTTCTTAGTCCTATCATTATGATCAATTGTGAACAGAAATTGATCACTGGGACTAGTGAGATGGCATTGGTACATGCCACCTTGATGGGATTGAATTGGAATCCCCTGGTATGTTTCTAACTCTACCGTTTGAGGTAAGTCAGCTTGAAAATGTCCCGAATTGCACATCTCTTCCCTCTCTTATTCCCTCTCTTATATTTAACAGTGATCACTTTTCAGTTAAGTTTCAGCACTTAAGAAGAATTGTGTATTGATTACAGTATTCAACCAAAAGTATTAAGTAGAACAAACAAACAAAAATACTAAGAGGGATAACATATCAAATTGCTCATCAACAGTCAGGGTGAGGGCTGATCAAGTCACTGTTTCTCATAGTGTTCATTTCACTTTAACAGGTTTCCTTTTTGGTGCTCAGTTAGTTGTCACCTATCAAGGAGAACAAGTGGTATTTGTCCCTTTGGGATTGGCTTATTTCACTCAGCATAATGTTTTCCAAATTCCTAACAGGGATCACTTTTCAGTTAAAATTTAAATACCTAAGAATAATTGTGTGTTAATTACAGAGTTCAACCAATGGTACTAGAACAAAAAAAATACTAAAATGGATAAAGTATTACATTGTACATCAGCTGTCAGGACAAGAGCTGATCAAGTCGCTGTTTCTCATAGTGTCCATTTCATTTCAACAAGTTTCCCCTTTGGTGCTCAGTTAGTTGTCGCCGATCAGGGAGAACATATGATATTTGTCCCTTTGGGACTGGCTTAATTCACTCAGCATGATGTTTTCCAAATTCCTCCATCTTGTTGCAAACGACTGGGTTTCGTTGTTTTTGACTGCTGTATAGTATTCTATAGAGTACATGTCCCATAATTTCTTTATCCAGTCTACTGTTGATGGGCATTTGGGTTGGTTCCAGGTCTTAGCTATTGTGAATTGAGCTGCAATAAACATTAATGTGCAGACAGCTTGTTTGTTTGCCAATTTCATTTCCTTTGGGTAAATTCCAAGGGGTGGGATGGCTGGGTTGAATGGTAGGGTTATATTCAGGTTTCTGAGGAATCTCCAAACTGACTTCCATTGTGGCTTAACCAATTTGCATTCCCACCAACAGTGGGTTAGTGTCCCTTTTCCCCCACATCCTCTCCAGCATCTATTGTTGGTAGATTTCTGTATGTGAGCCATTCTAACTGGGGTGAGGTGAAACCTCATTGTGGTTTTGATTTGCATTTCCCTGATTGCTAGTGATCTTGAACATTTTTTCATGTGTCTGTTGGCCATTTGGATGTCCTCTTTTGTAAAATGTCTATTGAGGTCCTTGGCCTATCTCTTAAGTGGATTGTTTGTTTTGATGTTGTGGAGTTTCTTGATTTCTTTGTAGATTCTGGTTATCAAAAATAATATTTTTTGATGTCTAAGATATATAACTAAAGTACCTTATAAGTAAAATCTAATGACTACTCTGCAAAATTGACATTTAAAAAAAGATTTATCTTATTTATTTGAAAGGCAGAGTTATGGAGATAGAAGGGGAGAGACAGAGAAAATCATCCATTTGCTGGTTTACTACCCAAAAGGCCTCAGCGGCCAAGGCTGGGCCAGGCCAAAGCCAGGAGCCTGGAGCTCCATCCAGGTCTCCCATTTGGGTTGTGGGTGCCCAAGCATTTGAGCCATCTCCTGCTGCTTTCCCAGGTTCATTAGCAGGGAGCTGGATAGGAAGCCGAGCAGTTGCATCTGGAACCAGCATTCATATGGGATACCAGTGTCCCAGGCAGCAGCTTAACCAGTTGTGCCACAATACCAGCCTCTTAATTTACATTATTGTTATTCCCATCTCACGTAAGATAAAACTTGTCATTCAGAGAGATCAAGTGAAATGACATACTTACTTATAGTTTCTTTAAAACACATCAAGCTTCTTCCAACTCAGGACTACTGTGCTATTAGTTTTGCTCTGAAAACCCTGTCCCATCCTGGCCTTTGCATAATGCACCCTCTAATTCATCTAGATCTCAACTGGGGTGCCATCTGCTCTTTGAGGTCATCTTTCCCCACCTAAGTGGGTCAGCTCATTCCAACGCTGACTGTGTTCGTTCTTCACAGACGTCACATAATCTGAAACTATCATCTGCCTTCATTTGATTATTGTGCTCTCCCCATCAAAAGTGTTTGCCTTTGGGAGGTGGGGACATCAGTGTTTTCATCACCCCTATATCTATAGCTAGAGCAGCTTCCTGACACATTTTTTGTTGTTGGCTGAATTAATAGATAAATCCCACAGAGCTGGTAATGGTTAGAACTCTTTGACCTCAAGGTATATGCAGTTTCCACCATATCGCTTTGTTTTACAGTTGAGTCTTGTGATTCATATCTGAATTAATATCAGATATCTAGCATTGATCCATGATATTTAATTAAAGCACATTTGAATTTTGGCAAGTAATTATTCCTAATAAAAAAATGAAAGAGCTGATTGAGTCAAAGTTTCCATAATAGCGTGCCTCTCTTTGCTAGTGAAAAAGTGACTTAACAGTTAACCATCATTAATGCTAAATATTTGTTACATTTTAATGAATTTACCATACATTTCATAGTCTCTGAGCACTTTACCAGGTGATTCTTCATTACGCTAGTTTGAGTTGTCAAGGATATATGAAAGTAGGAAAAATATCTACCTTCTATTGAAAAATCTCTTCCAACCTGACATTTCTATGAAGTTTGGTTATCTTCCTCAGCAGTTAGATTGAATTAATGAGATTTCACTGAATTTCTAAGCTCTTTTTTTTCTTCACTAACAGATGTGTACAACTATCTGTTTTGGGGGGATGCAAGCCTTCACAGTGTCAGGAAACTAGGCCATGACTGAGATATTTGAAGGAAAACAAAGTGTTGAAGAACAGTTGACTGCACAATGAAGAAATCAATCATTGCCCAGGATGCTTTATTGGCATAATTGGCAATGATTTATAGAATAATGGCAAGTGTCCAACTGGGCATGTGATGCTTAGTACCATTGTAACTGTCTGGTGTGGAATCTTAGTTAAGACAGCATAATTGAGTTAGGGTAGGAGGCTTTAGAGATATCTATTTAACTTAACTAATAACTGCAAAGAAACCATTTTTCCTGAATTTATTGTATCTAATAGTGTGAAAACTTCTGAGATGGTTTAATGGAATCTAGAAGCAAAAGTGGCTTAAAGCAAATAAATCCGAACATATCTCTCAAGCAGTTGCATAATATCTAGTAAATTGCATATATCTAGTGTGATATTGTGTTATTAATCAATATTGTCATATAAAAAGAACATATAGGAAATAATTATGTTTGTTGAGTGCTGGGGACCCAAAAGGGACTTGGATGGCAGTGAGTGTGCAATTGGCCGACTGATGGATTCAGTTCATTTGAAAGGAGTGATGCAAGGTTTATCTCCTGTGCTGCATCTTGTAACATACTTGTTAAATTTATTCAGCAAAGATGACTTTAGTGATTATTCTGGAAACTAACTAGTGGGTTGTGAGAGATAATTAACAAAACTTCCTGTTTCTTCTCTTGGAACAGATGGGTATTTTTGAAATGCAGCAGAACCCTGAGCTCAGTTTGAGGGCATGCATAGTTGAGTCGCTTCTGTTTGTATAATGAGGTGCGGCTTGCTTGTATTCCAGAGGTCTCCAGCCTTTCATCTGCAGAGTTTTACAACTCGACTCATTTCCACAGCACTGAGCAGCAGCCAACACTGCCTTCAGGAACAGACTTTTAAGGACACTGCCCCAAATAGCTTTATCTCCCCTCCGCTTTTTGTTCCTCCCTGATAGAACACATCTTGTCTATCTTATTATCTTAGTTATATGGGTACCAGCATTCAAAAATGGCCTAGCTCTCTAGGTGAAACTTGCTGAAAGGGCAGACATGAAACAAGGATTCATTGCTAGTTTAAAGTGTTGGGAAGTAGAATATAATATCGGTAAGATAATTAAAAGACACACAGAGAGAAAGCAGATAGGCCATCTACAGGAATTTTCTTGTTGATTGAATTCAGATGGGAACTGCTTTCTGTGACAAGTTGTGGCTTTGGCAAATGTGAGTGATGATGGCAGAGAGCAGGGACCTTTGAAAAGCCTCATTTTTTTCTGATGTATCTCTTACATTCAAGTGGTCAGTGCAGGGGTGAGTTTTATTAGAGAGCATTTCATGTTTATGTATTTGATGTTCATGAGAAGGGGAATTTACCAGGAAGCTAATAAAGCTTAGGTCTTTATTTATAAGGATCCCTTCCAAGTTCTTTCAAGGAGGAAAGATAGAAATCTGTATATGTATTTTTGTATTCTTTTCCCTAAGGAGCTTCCCTTGTCCTTTCCCCTGTTACAGGAAACTGGATTGGGGGAAAATTCCTTTCACCCAAGCAGGCACCAGAGGCTGAGTGGAAGATCAGAAGCAGTTTATTCATGCCAGCGGGCTCAGTGGAACTGTTTCCCAAGACTGAGCATCGAACCCAAGTTTCTTACAGTGTTCACAGGTTCATCAGCACCATGCCTTGACCGTTATAGCATTGGTGGGTTTAACTGCAGCCTACTTGACTTAGGATCGCTCCTGAGACGCTGGTCTACATGGCCTGAGACCACAATCATGGGGACCTGATTACCAAATGAGAAACACAGAGAAGATGATGGAAAAATACAGAAGGAATCAGGGGATTACCATAAGATTTGGTACCTGTCCCATTTCACCATCATTGAACATTAGCAGAACAATAGTCGAGGGCTTATGAAAGCTGCTTTTGGATGTAACCTCATTATTATTATTTATAGGTTTATTTGAAAGGCACAGTAACAAGAGAAAGGGAGATGCTGGTGGGAGCAGATAGAGATAGAGGGACAGAAATTCTCTCTGCTGGTTCATTCCCCAAGGTCCACAACAGCCAAGGCTTGGCCAGGCTGAAACCAGGAGATAGGAACTCCATCCAGGTTTCCCACATGGGTGACAGGGCCCCAGGTGTTTGGGCTATCATCTGATGCTTCCCAAATGCATTAGCTGGAAGCTGGATTGGAAATAGAGGTGGTACTCGATCCCAAGCACTCAGATATGGGATGGGAGTGCCCCGAGTGGCAGCTTAACCCACTGTGCCACAATGCCCTGGCCTTGTTGTAACTTTAGATTGTGAGCTACTTGAGAACTATTTGAATAAAGATCCGACTTGATTGAATTTGGAGAGAAAGCTGAGAAGCCGCCTCCAGTATCAATATTTAGTACAAGTCATGGTGGCTCAGTTGGATAACCTGATTCCTTAATTAACTAAAAGAGAAGTAGGGGCTGGCACTGGCATGTAGCAGGTAAAGTCATCACCTGCGAGGCCGGAATCCCACATGAACCAGTCTGTGACCTGGCTGTTCCACTTCTGATCCAGCTCCCTGCTAACAGCCTGGGAAAAGCAGCAGAGGATGGCCCCTGAGCTTGGATCCCTTCCACCCATGTGGGAGACCCAGATGAATTTCCAGGCTCTTGGCTTTGGCCTGGCCCAGTGCTTGCTGTTGCCATCTGTGGAGTGAAGCAGCGGATGGAAGATTCTCTCTCTCTCTCTCTCTCTCTCTGTAACTCTGACTTTCAAAATAAATAAATAAACCTTTAAACACAATAAAAAAAGATAAGCTTAAAACACTTCAAACCAAATGATGTATTTAAGACATATGCAGTATAATAAAGAGTAAGAATACACACTTTGGGTAAAACACCTATACAATCACATCTTTTCCTTGCTTAAAAGACTTGGAAAGCATGTCCTTTTATGGTCCAAATCCTTACTACGGTGTTAGATTGTAACATAACTTTCCAGTTTCATCTTCTACTACCTAGCTGCCTACTGTAAATTTTCCCGTCTTATCAGGCTATAGAAGATTTCAAAATATTCTGAGCTGTTTTCTCACTGATTCTTGAGATTGAATGTCTTTATTTCCTACCTGCCAATTATTGTATCTTGCACACAGTTAATCCATAATGAAAGTTTGTCGTATTTCCTCATCTATTTAAAAATGATCAGAACTTGCCTGAAGAGAATGTGAAAGAATCCCTGCCATGCTGACCGTAGGTCTTTATGTTTGGGAGAAAGCTGGCAGAGGGAAAGCTTTGAACATAGCCTTTGCTTCCTTCCTCAGTTGCATCTTTTGCCATCTTTGCTTTTCATGACTGATTCTGTTTCCAGGACTTCACATGCATGTTCTGGATGCTTAGAATATTTATTTAATCTCATCTACTTCAAATTCCTCCCTCTGGCTAGTTTGTGCTGGTCTTGTGAGTCTTTCACAAAAAATTTTTTGTTTGTTCGAGTGGCAGAGAGACAAAGAGAGAAGGGGAAACAGAGAAAGAGAAACAGATCTTCCATCTGTTGCTTCACTTCTCAAATGGTCTCAATGACTGGGGCTGGGCCAGGCCAAAGTGAGGAGCCCAGGACTCATCCCATCTGGGTAGCAGGGGCCAAGCACTTAGACCATCTTCTGCTGCTTTCCCAGGCACATCAGCAGGGAGCTGGATCAGAAGTGGAGCAGCTGAGAATTGAACCAGTGCTCTGATATGGAATGCCAGCATTGCAAGTGGCAGCTTAACCTGCTGCCCCACGATGCTGGCCCAAGATCTTGTGAGTCTTGGCTTAGGGGTCCCCTCTTTGACTCTCCTCTAACCCCTCTTGTCCTCCTCCATGGGGTTCACTTTCCCTTTTATGTGCATTTATGCATCTTATGTGTACTGCACCATTGCATTGATCGTGTTTTGTTTTGAAATTTGCTGTTTACCTATTTGTATTCCTTCATTAGACCTAATAGTTGTTCAAGGACATGATGTCTTATTTACTGAATATCTCTAGACAAAATATAGTGCTCAACACAAATATTTATTGCATAAAGAAATATTTTTCAGTCATTTACAAACAGTTAATATGAGAGTTGTAAATATATAAATTTCTGTTTTTGCTTACATATCCTGGAGCTCATTAGAAGCCCACTTATGTGAAGAGATGTTACTAAACCACTTATATTGCCAAGAGTATAAGTTGGAAGTTAGGGAAATTCTCATACAAAGTATAAGCACATATTCCTGCCTTTTTTTTCCTAAGGAAGAAAAAAGGAATCTCCTGCTGCTGCAACTCTTATAATAATACGTTAATATCACACTGGGTGACGCGTCTTAAAAGAATCAGAAATCAGTCCAAGGACATGGAAATATCTCTACTGAAAATCATTTAAGTTTTTATACAGAGAAGCTTTTAAGATATCACTTAAATGAAAAAAAAATGTTTTGAAAGCCATGTGAGTTCAAGAGCTACATTCTACATGAAAATGAAAAATAACAGAAGAATAGCACTCTATTACTTTTATTTAAGAAAAAGAAAATCTGCATGTATTTTGCCCTTCATCTCCTATCTTTATGATGATAAAATGCTTAAATACTTAAGCCTGTGTTTGGTGTTGCCTAAGTTGTATAACATATTCTTATATTTAAAAATAGCACTGCTGAAAAATCAGTGCATCAGTTTTATTTCAACAATGTCACCCAAGGTAAACTTCAAGTGTTCTGGCAAGATGGTAGATTGAACACAAAGGTTTAAAAAGAAAATATAGGATATACAAAGGAATAAACTAAGAGAATGAGAGGGATGCCATCTGTGGAAGAGGTATTCCAACAAACTTCTGGAAGATGGAAGGGGAGTATAGGCCTGTTGGTGAACGATTTTTTTTTTTTTTTAATTGAGACGATGTCAGTCCAGGATACTCAGGCAGGAACTTCAACAGTGAAAAAAAAATGACTTGCCAGGAAAAACTCCAGAGGAGCTTCAGCTCAGAGTTGGCAGATACAATGAATCCATCTATATTTAAACTTAACTAAGAGGTATACCAGAAAGACAGTACATAGGAAAGGAACTTATCAAACAATAGAAGAAAAACATTCAGACCTGAATAGAAAGATACAAATTTTGTTATCAAAGATTCACACAAGGTGTTGAGATGAACAAATGCAAGAATACCTATATCTAGATATACATAACATCATGAATCTTCAAGTACTGAGAATAAACAGAATGTCTAAGAAGCTTCCAGAAAGAAAATATAGGTGAAAAACAAATAAACAAGAATTAGTCTGACATGGAGCAATCCCAAATGTATGGAATCTTGAAGACAATAGAGCAAAGCCTGCAAATTTTTGACACCAAATTATAACCAAAGTAGGAAGGAAAAGTAGACTTTTGCAAACATACAGGGACATTGTACATTTATTTGCAGGTAGTATTGCTTAGAAAATACTTAATATGTGGGAAAAGTGAGAAATAAGAGGAACTGTGGAGCTAAACAAAGTATCCAAGGAGAAGACATGGCAGCATGACAGTGGCGCTAGAAGCTTCTGAAACCTCACTAAAACATGGCTCAGTAGAAGAAAGGAACAGACACCAAAGAATGGATTAAAAGCTGATGCAGTGAATGACAGAATGAAGTAGGCATATTCTCTGACAGAGGACAGAAAAGAGGATTAGGAAAGGACTAACAAACAACTGTACAGAGACTCTTCAACTTACCATGGACTACATACCAGTAAACCCCTTGTAAGTTGGAAATGCATTTGACACACCTCTCCTACTAAATACCACGGCCAAGCCACACAGTACCTGCAGAGTATTGCTTTCTTACTGTCATGATCATGTTGCTAACTGGGAGCTGATGCTCACTGCTGTTGCCCAGCATTGCAAGAGTATCTAATGTATATGGGGAACACAGGATAATATCAAATTTCAAAATTTGGGGGCCAGCGCTGTGGCGCAGTGGGTTAATGCCCTGGCCTGAAGCACCAACGTTCATACGGGCACCAGTTCTAGTCCTGGCTGCTTCACTTCCCCTCCAGCTCTCTGCTATGGCCTGGGAAAGCAGTGGAAGATGGCCCAAGCCCTTGGGCCCCTGCACCTGTGTGGGAGACCCGAAGGAAGCTCCTAGTTTCTGGCTTTGAATCGGCACAGCTCCAGTCATTGTAGCCAATTAGGGAGTGAACCATCGAATGGATGATCTCTCTCTCTGCCTCTCTTCTCTCTCTGTGTAACTCTGACTTTCAAATAAATGAATAAATCTTAAAAAAAAAAACACCCAAATTTCAAAATTTGGACTACCGTTTCTACTGAAGGAATATTGTTTTATATCATACATTGGAAGGTCTTAAGTTGAAATATTACCAGTTGGGTAAGCCTAGAAAGGAAAGTTACAATCCAAATATGAAGCAGCCTAAAATGCAGCATCATGGTAAGCAATTACTGTAGAGACAGAAAAAATAATGCATTTAACTCAGTGCCTTAGAATCTTCTAAGATATCTGGGATTATGATATTGAATCCCCTTTCAGTTACAGTTAGACTACAAGTAACAGATATTTCCCAATAACAGAGGCTTAAGGAAAACAGTAGATTTACTCCTCTCTTAAAAGAAAGAAGGAACTCTGGGATTGATATGGTGGCTTGGAAATCATTGAGGGACCCAGGATCTTTCCATGTTGTTACACTGGCAGCTCCATCTATGACTACCTTACAATGATGAAAAATAAAAATCATAAACTATTAAAAGATCCTGTTTCTAGAATTAAGGCTAGAATGGAAAGGATTGGAACAGCAATTATAATATTTAATAAATATTATTATTCTAAACTTTTTAGTATATTTTCATCTTACTATCTACATTTATTCTTTTGATTAGCAGAAATCACAATGGATAAAATTCATATTATATTTCTTTAGTACAAATTTCACCTTCTCAGGAAAATGATGTTGATCATCCTTGTAAAATACAGTACTTCTTCCTTCCTATCTCTAAGAAATTCTCTATTTCATTTTTATTTATTTATTTTGTTCATTTTGTTTGGTTCTATTGGTTAGCAGTTATCTTTTTAATGTATTCATTTGTACTTCTTCTAACTGGAATGTAAATTCCATAATGATGGGGACTTTTTAAAAATTGTTTACTTCAGCATCTCCCAAGCCCACAACAGTGCTTGAGCATAGTGGACATTTAATAAGTATTTATCAAATAACCAAACTCCTCAATAAATATGAACACATTATTAGAATCTGAGGAAGATAAATAAAAGGATAGAAAAGAGATTATCCTTCAGAAACTTGTAGTTCACAATGATATCAAGAGAATATTATAAGCAACACCTTAATCCAAATTTCACAAGGTGTGTTCTAGCTTGCTAAGACATTAAAAAATATTTCCTTGATTAACAATTTTGGGAAATGATAATGCATTATATATCACCTGAGACATATAATATATATTTTAATATAAAAAGTTCTGATGAGAACTATAATAGGTAAATAAATTTGTTTGATTCAACATTGACATGAAATTCTTGTTCTAATAGCAGCACACTTCCAGAAATGTTACTAAATATGTGACTTGAAGATAATATATGATAAATTATATGTGTTTTGAGGAATTTCAAGGAATACAGAGTGTAAAGCTTCAAATGTATTGAGGTAGTGATCACGGGATTATTGTTAACGCATATAAAAAACATGAAGTATGAATTTGTCCTCTGGTATCTCTAGTCAAACATAGCTGTGGTTATGGAGAAGAATGTTAGGACGGAATTGGGTGGCAGGTTGTACAAAACAATTTGTCTCCCATGTCCAGAGGGCCAGGCTATAGCTCTTTACTATGCTTGAAAAGAAGTTCAGAGTAGTATATTTCGCCTATTACACTCTATGGAATTTTTATCCCTTCATTGTTAAATCACTCAACTTGGAGCACACCCAGTAGATTGAGATTTCTCATGTCTTAAAAAGACATGAATCTATCTATCCCTTTTTCTTCCTCTGTCTTTCAAATAAATATATATTTTAAATAAAATTCAAATAATAACAGTAAAAAAAAGACATGAGAAATTCCAAAACTTAATTGGAAACACTTAACCATTCTGGTAAACTTTGTGTTTCCCCAAACACTTGCAAAGCCTTTATCCTAATCCTATGTTTATCCCCAAAGATTATCAAATGAAGTTAATGCGTTTTTAAATTATACACCTCTTTGATTTTCATTTTCTTAGCATATGGTATTTTTTTTGTAGTAGCTGAAATTGGCAATTACTTTCTCAACTCAGCCACTACCTTATTATTATGTTATACTAATCCTAATTGTCAGTCATTTTGGTCATACTTTTTTGTGAATATCTATTTTATGGATCATAATTATAGTATTAAGTACTTATTAAGTTTTGCTATTTTTTATTACTTTTAACTTCTGGAGAAAATCAGGATTTGTTTCTCTAGTTTGCAATTTCGTAATGAAACAACTCTAACAATTCTAGTAAAATTTGGTCTATTAAAAATCCACAAAGATTTTATTCAGTAACATCATACTCATTCTTAAAGGCTTTCATATTTAATTTTTTTGACTTATTTACACAACAGCTGAAACCAGTCCAGGTAAACAAAATTTTCTTACTTATTTTTTTCTAATGGGTGGTTCCCCATACTTAAAATTCAGCTGGTTGACTCACTTAAGAATCAGTATACCCCTTTCTTGGATTGTTAAACGTCAAACTAAGAATAACAAAAAGCAATTTGGGTATTCAATCAGTGTTCATACTAATTGAATCAAATTCCTGACTTAAGTTTTGCAAGGGAGTTTCTAAATCTGACAAAAATATACATGTGTTGAACCATTTGAAATTTCCAGTTTCTGTTGGCCAGAACTGGCTGTCAGCAACTTAATATGGCTCAACTTAATAGAGGTAGAGTCCAAGAACCATCTTAGTCAAATTGGTCCCGAGGGCAAACTACGATCTCACATATCAATCCGCTCTTTAAGTGGTGTCCATTCAAGTAGCATACTTAGCAGTTTCAGCAGGAAAGAAATGATAGAACATTTACACCTGAACTGGTGTAAAATGGTAGCTTATTTTCCAGCTTTAGTACAAATCTAGGAGACACGTCATAATCTAGTGGATAGAGTGAGAGTAGAAACCTAATGGCGTGGCCAACAGATCCCTGAATTGACAAATATTGTTTCTTTTAACTTTTGTGCTGAAACATCCTAATTCAAGTAGCTAAAGGAACCCTTAGAGAAATGCTATCCAAAGCCTATCTTGTCCTTTTTTGGGTTCAAAAGTCTTTTAAAATGTGACCGATGAATGCATTACAATCTGTTTGAATATATAGAGTGCCAGAAACACTGCTATGTAAAATCCTTCAAATTCTCCTGGTTGCTAATGTGTCTGCACATGTTCTTGTCATCAGGTTACATGAATTATGAATGTGCTGTCACATTTTTTTTAGACAAACTCAAGTAGAAATGCATCAGAAACATCAATATTTTTGGAGAACTTTTCTTAAGCTATGGTCATAGAACTGAATGTTTCAAGATCCATCCTTGAATTATTATATCCCTTTTTGGCTTCATGAAGACCTGCAATCCCACAGAACAAATCTGGACTTGTGAGTAAAGGGAAAAGAACAATCTTTTTTGTTGTTGAATAAGACAATGATGTGATCAAATGTTTTGGGAAGAGTTAGAATAACACTGATTAGGAGAGAGATTTGAACAAGTATGTTGGTGTGGCAAATTGCATTTTAGAAAGATTGATGCATCAATATCTTCCCACCCCAATTTCTACAACTGTGCTACTCCCCCATGAAGATGTAATATGTATGTCCCTTCCCTTTGAGACTGGGTAGATTTTGTGTGACTCTCTTAACCAATAGCATAGAACCAATAAGTAAAAGTGGCACTCTGTGGCTTTTAATGATGGAATATAAAAATATGTCTTCCACTCCCTCCATGGGATACTCACTCTTGAAACCCAAGTATCATACTGTGAGAATATCCAGGAAGCTCATGGGGAGGCCCACAAGGAGAGGAACTGAGGAGCATGGTTCAAAGTCCTGACATAGCTCCAGCCAACAGTCAGCATCACCCTGCTAGCATGTGAGTGAATCATTATGAAAGTGGATCGTTATGAAAGTGGATTGTTCAGCCCCAGATGAACTGTTACAGCTGATGTCACATAGATCAAGAAAGAGCCATCCCACTGAAGCTCTGGCCAAATTACAGATCCATGAACTGAACAAATGATCATAGATACTTAAAGCCACTATATTTTGGAATGGTTTGTAACCCAGCAACAGACAACCAAAACAGCTGCTTTCATGAAGTCCTTAACTGAGACATAGACACCAGTATTAAAGGAGCAAACAGCATCCTCCTCAACATTTTTCATCCTTTTCTTTCTTTCATTAGTCTAAATCAGTCCAGTTCCCATTGCCTTTCCTTATATCACCTACTTATTTTTCATTGTTTTGATTACTCTTCCCTAAATCCCCTCTCAGGTTTTAAGACCCCAAGCCAGACACATTATGTTAATAAAGGCTTGATTAAAGCTGAGAGTAATTACAGGATTAAGTATAATTCCTACATTCTATTATCTTATTTATAGAACTTGATGGCAGGCTCTAAATTTTAACAGCAAGTGCTGAATTTAGGACTTAAACCAACATCAAGTTCCTTCTGACTTCAATGCTCTTTAACATTTTTTATTTAAATAGAATATTGGAATTATTCACAGAATATTGTATAGAGATCACTACAACAAATACTCACTCTATTCTGTTGTATTAACCCTTAACCTTTTAGCATATTGCAATAGATTAAAATATAATAATAATAAATTTTACATATAGGTGCATTGTCCCCTTCCATACTGATCCGTCCCCCAGAAAACACTCCAATCCTAAATTTGTTATCATTCCCATGAATGTCTTATGCTATTATGATATGTATATGTCAGTAACTAACATGATATTGCTTTGTTTAAAACATCATGTAAATGGAATTCTCACAAATTTTTATATCTTATGATTATTTTGCTCCTTCCTTTTAGATTCTATATGGTATTTTATA
Organism: Oryctolagus cuniculus; assembly: GCF_964237555.1. NCBI lineage: Eukaryota > Metazoa > Chordata > Mammalia > Lagomorpha > Leporidae > Oryctolagus > Oryctolagus cuniculus. Next base: position 82,530,779 of record NC_091438.1, read on the forward strand.
GCATGGCTAAAATCATAATTAATCAACTCTGTGGATAGATGCTCAGGAAAATTTCCAGATTTTTGCTTTTACAAAGCATGTCTTCAATGCACATTCTGTGCATGTCTGAAGAGTTTCCTCAGGTGCTATAGCTGTAAGATGAATTGCAGAGTAAAAGGATATATGGCTATGACTTTAGTAGATATTGCCAAATCACTCTTCAACTTTTTGCCAATTCAATTTTCACCAGAAGCACTGAAAGTTCAACTTTTACAACCTTATCAAAATGTGAGATTATTTTACTTTTTAATTTTCAGCAGTTGAATGAGTATGAATTGAAATTTAATGTTTTTTCATTTTTCTGATTACTGATGCTGTTTAGTATCTTTTGTACATTTATATCCTTTGTCTTCTAATCAACTTTTATCTTCTTGTTATTCATTTGTAAGATTTCTATACAAGTTTTTTTTTGTTTGTTTGTTTGTTTGTTTGTTTGTTTTTGACAGACAGAGTTAGACAGTGAGTGAGAGAGAAACAGAGAGAGAGTTATAGACAGTGAGAGAGAGAGACAGAGAGAAAGGTCTTCCTTCTGTTAGTTCACTCCCCTAATGGCTGCCACGGCGCTGCATCGATCCGAAGCCAGGAGCCAGGTGCTTCCTCCCGGTCTCCCATGCGGGCGCAGGGACCCAAGCACTTGGGCCATCCTCCACAGCCCTCCCGGACCACAGCGGAGACAGCTGGGACTGGAACCCGGGGTACCGGCACCGCAGGCGGAGGATTAGCCAAGTGAGCCACGGCACCAACCCAGATTTCTATACAAGTTTTGTATATTAATTTTTTTAAAAAACTTAGTTGTTTATTTATTTGTAAGGCAGAGTGCCAGAAGGAGAGGGACAGACACACACACACACACACATACACACACACACACAGATCTTCCATGCATTGATTCACTTCCCAAAAGCCTGCAACAGCTGGGACTGGGCCAAGTTTAAGTTAGGAGCAAGAACTTTGTAATGGTCTCCCATGTTGGTGACGTGCGCCTAAACACTTGAGCCATCATTGACTGCCTTAACAAGTACATAAACAGGAAGCTAGATAGAATTCAGAGAAAGGATTTGATAGCATTCATTCAGACATAGGATGCAGGCATCCCAAGTGGTAGCTGAGCCCTTGGATTATATTTCACCTCCATATGATTTATTTTGTTGAACAGAAATTTAGAACATTAATCCCATATTTATTTATCTTTTCTTTTATGAGTCCATTTCTTCCTAGAAATCTCTAAGGTATCATATTTTTCTAAATATTTTGAATACTTTGATTTTTACATGGAGCTATTTAAAATGAGCCCAATCACAGAACTGAAGCGCCGCATACTGTTTCTAAGTTCCATAAGGCTGTGTGGTGTCTCCTGGAAAAAGTCGTATGTTAGATAAGCTTTGTTGGGGTGTGAGTTACAGTGTTGCTGCTGAGTTCAACTTTAGTCAGTCAACAACAGATATTAAATAAGATGTATTTCGATAGAAACTCACATAAAACAGAGTTATGTATTGATTGGTTGATGAAAATCTTGTGACTCCAGGTTCACATGAACCCAACCCTGTATTTCTCCTAGGAGAATAGTTCAACATTTGCTACTGCAGAGTTTGTGGCAATTTTATTGGACATGATTATGACAGATAATGAGAATCAACTGTATTCTGAACATCTCTTAATTACATTTATTTCAAGGTAGCTTGGAGTTATTTAATTGTAAATACTATCTGTTTTCATATTATATTTTCTCATTTGTTTTTACTGATGTATAGAATATTGATTTTCATATGCTGATCTTATTTCAGCTTTGTCATTTTGCCAGCTGTGTGGTCCTTGACAAGTTTATTAGTTTGCTAAGGCTATTGTAACAAAGTGCCACAAACCGAGTGGCTTAAAACAACAGGAAGTTATTGTCACACAATTCTGGTTGCTAGGGGTCTGTCTTCAAGGTACGAGCAGGGCCATGTTCCCTCTGGAAACCAAAAGGGAATCCTTCCTTCCTCTACCTAGCTTCAAGTGCTGTCTGCTCCCTTTGATGTTCCTTGACTTGTATTGGCATAATTCTAAATCTGCCTCTGTTGTTTTATGAGATTTTCCTTGTGTGTGTCTGTGTCCAAATTTCCATCTTCTTTTTTTTTGGACAGGCAGAGTTAGACAGTGTGAGAGAGAGAGACAGAGAGAAAGGTCTTCCTTTTCCGTTGGTTCACCCCTCAAATGGCCGCTGCAGCCAATGCACCGTGCTGATCCAAACCCAGGAGCCAGGTGCTTCTCCTGGTCTCCCATGCGGGTGCAAGGCCCAAGCACTTGGGCCATCCTCCACTGCACTCCCGGGCCACAGCAGAGAGCTGGCCTGGAAGAGGGGCAACCGGGACAGAATCCGGCGCCCTGACCGGGACTAGAACCTGGTGTGCCGGCGCCACTAGGTGGAGGATTAGCCTAGTGAGCCGCGGCGCCAGCCCAGATTTCCATCTTCTTTATAAGGACACTCATCATATAGCATTTGGGTGTAACCTAGAATGACATTGTGATGGTTAATTTTAAAGGTTGACTTGACTGGATTAGGAAAGACCTAGTGAACTGATAAAGCATTATTTCTGGGTGTGTCTCTGACAGTGTTTCCAGAGGAGATTGGCATGTGAGTCAGTGGACTGAATACAAACGATCTGCTCTCAATGTGACCAGGCAACATTCAATTGACTGGGACCCTGGGTAGAGCAAAATGGCAGAGGAAAGGCAAATTCTCTCTCTCTCTCTCTCTCTCTCTCTTTCTCTCTCTCATGCATTCTCTTCCTAGTTCCAAGGCCTTGGGACTTGGACAGAGCCATGCTGCTGGTGTCCTAGGATGTGGCACGCCGTGAGACTCCATAGCCTTCATAATGGCACAAACCAATTCTTCTAATGAATTCCAATCTCCCTCTCTTTCTCTCTCTCTTTCCCACAACTCCCCCATCTTTGTCTCTTTCTCCCCAATTAATTCCATCTCTCTGGAGACCCTGAGTAATGCAGACCTCATCTTAAAATGATTATGTGTATATAATTGATAACATGTGCAACGACTCATTTTTCAATGAGATCATAGTCACATGTACTGGATTTCAGAAAAAGTATCTTTTTGGGGGAGCACAGTTTGACCCATAATGCCAAATTATTTAAACTTTCTGTACATCAGTTTTCTCTGGAAAGAATCATGTACCATAAGTAAGGTATACTATCTCTACTGTATTAGATTAGTTAATATTATATGTTAATTAGTTAATAACACCTAGAACTGTGCTTACCCAGCCAATAGTAAGAATTCAATATGTTACCTAGATAAAATACTTTTACCTAGCTTGCTTGTCTCATTGGTTTTAATAATTTACTGTGCAGTCTATTGAATGTACTATATAGATAATCACATTGTATGGAAAAGATAATGTTGTATTTTCTATTTTTTATATATTTTCTTTCACCTTTTTACCTTATTATTGTGTGATAAGAACTTATTATCATAAGGCTAGTATTATACTGAATAAAAGCAGTGATAGTAGGATAGTGCCATCTTACTTTGTGTGTGATTTAAATGGGAATTATTCTATAATTTTATCCTAAATATGATGACTGCTATAGGCTTGTGATAATATTATTTCTTGAGTTGAAAAAGTGTATTTTAATCATAATTTTAAAGAGTTTTAAAATTAAAATGTGAGTTAGGATTAAATACATTTTATGCATCTGCCAAGAAAATTATGTTTTCTCCCTCCCTACAAAGTAAGCTACAAAGGATAGGAATGGATAAGGAAATGACAGTTCACACTGTGGGGTAGGAGTTGAGTGGAAACTGGTTTGGAACTAGACTGAGTTGAGAGCAAAACAAGAAATACAAAAAACTTTTGGAACTGTTGTTTGCTTTTATTGTTTTGCAGGTGTAAACTATGTGGATGTAGAAGACTAGCTTAAAGGTGGTAATAATAATAATAATAATCATAGCAACAATAAAAACACAATCAATGATAGTTAGCATCAATGATAACATTTCCCATCAAATCTTTCCAAAGCAATAGAAATGAAAGGGAACATATTTCATTTTATAGTTTACAAAGTATATTATTTCAAAATTCTGAATGAATGTAGCTTGTCAGGCAAAACAAAAGAAAAATGAAAGAAAAATTGACACAACAAAGGGAAAGGATCCATGAACACTTTGAGCATGTAAGCAGTATAATCCCAACTTCATCGTTAATCACAAAATTCTCCTCCACAGCCTGTTGGAATTCAATCTATACCACTGTATAGATCCTCTAATGACCTGAGCTGGCCCTGTTGCTCAGTCATTAGAAGGCTGAGCACTTTCTTTTCCCCTTATTTATTATAATCAAATCATTTTTATTGTTATTTGAAAGTTTATAGCCCTGGGATGGATCAAGTTTTCGGGATATAGACAAGGTAAAAACCTGACCGAAGCCTATATAAAACATTCTGAAGTCTGTTTGTGATAAATGTTTAGACAGGAGTTAGGGCTGATCTATTTCTGCGTGACAGCTGATCCTGGCCTGGCCCTTCACCCTCATCTGATTCTACCATCTTTGAGCAGTCTCTTGTTCACACTTTAGGGGTTGCCTCTTGGCTTCAGGTCTTTGGAATGAAAAAAGCAAAGGGATGACGGTCACTGGATTTATTTCTGAGTTCCTTTGAAGTGAGAAAAACTCAGTTTTGTTTACATCTTTACTTCTGAGCTGTTAGTCTAAGTTCTTGGCATCAGAAATTTTCATGATTGAAGTCAAAAAGAAGTAATTTGGGCCTCTTTCTGGCTTGACTTGGGACCTATTTCAGGAAATCTCAATGAAAAAAGAGTATTTCTACCTACACATTTACTTGTTTTTCAAGTTCTTAAAATGACTCAATAAAGAGGCAAGCACTCAGAAGAAGGTATAAGAGATAGTGACACTGTCCTCCTTCCCTCGCTTACTGTTTCCTTTTTTCCTCTTTTCCACCATCATGTATTTTATTGAGTGCCCATTATACTTGTTTATGGCAGGGACTGACGAGTGTTCAAAGTACTTAGCATGATTTCTAGTATATAATAAATGCTCATTAAGTATAGTGGGATCATCGCCAGTTCTGCTATCATTTGTATCATTTGCAGAGAGCACCCCACTAAAGGGAGACTTAACCTTGATGCTTTTTTTCTGGTCAGAAGCTTATGTTCATGATGGCACATGACCATTCACTGGTTGGAAAAATGACAACAGCAACATCAAATGGATGCTAAATCCAGTTTCTAGGAATAGTGAAACAAAATCTGTCTGAAAGCCTTGATTCCAACATTCAGCTAATGATGAAATGTGGCAATAGACAATTTGAAGACTGTATAAAAGGTTAATGGGTTACTATTTCAGTAACACGTGAAAAGATTTTTTTTTCATTTCGATGACTGCTTTTCCAAGTTCGCACACAAATTCCTTTTTATAATGGGTAAGCTGCCTTTCTCAGCAGCATACTGTCATTCCTAAACAATCCTAGAGCTAAAAATTTTAAGTGCTGTCACCCCAAATTGCTAAACAGAACTTACTCTTTAATTTGTCTGTCATTCCTTCTGTCACTCCCCTTGCACTTTATGGCAAGGCATTGGTTCAACTGTCATACATTGAGTCTTTCTGCAATAAAAAGAGAGACCCCCCCCCCACATTTTACTCTTGGGATGGCCAGGCTATGGCTGCCCAGGGCTGTTTTGACTTAAAACATTGGGGGTGAATGCTGCTGACAAAGTCTAAGTAAAGTAATAAATCCTCACTTTTTTTTGAGGAAGGATTCCTCACCTAAGAACTGTAAATTGGTGGCAAAGACTAGACTGGACAGTTGAGAAGCAAATGATGGAGGCAGGAATAAAATCTGGTCACCCCAGAACTTTAATGTGATGGCACCAGGAGCCAGCCACTTGCTGGAATGCTATGCTCCGCAGTGTTTCATAGAGGCAGGTGCACAGCTGCATTACCAAATGGGTCATTACTGGACTTGACTTTCATCTGTTTTGAATATCTAACTCGGGGAAAAGCACTTGGAGGGGAATGATTTACTTTGGTCACCAGCCTTTTTCTTATTCCTGAACATTAAACATCTGAGAACAGTTTATTGGTTTAAGAATGGGAGTTCTGTCTGGATTCCACATTTTGGGTTGAATTGTCTGTTAGTTTAGGGGCCACTCAAGGATGCTATAGGTTCTAGTGGGGAAAGGAAAAGATGCCTTGGGACTATTCTGTGGCACAGTCAAGGGTGTGCCAAAGGGCCTTAAGAACAGACAAGTAAATTTCAGTTTAATCTCTCTACTCCTTCTCCCAATTTTTGATTGTTGCAGGAAGGGAAGGGTAGAGAAGGAGGATCTCCTGTACAACAATGTTATATTATTTCCTTCTGTTCCCAGCTGGGGCACCCATGCTTGTGGGTGGGACTGGGACAGCACCGTTACTTTAGATGCCACTGTAGCTGCACACCTGTGGGGCTCCCAGCCCTTCTCACAGTGGGTGCACACCTCCTTCTCCCCAGGGACAAGCCCTGATGCTAGACCACAAGCAGATTTTTCTCGTGCTGTTTCCTACAGAACTTTCAATAAGGCAGGACTGCTCTACGCAGTCTTTACTACAGATCCCTCATACCTGGGACTTTGCTCTGGACCCTGGCAAGGAGGCGAAGTGCAGGCAGGGGACCATGTTGATTTTCTAGATCATGCTCTTTGAGGAACTGCCCTCTCCTCCAGTCCCTGCGCTTGGGGGAAAAACCTAGTCTGATCTCTGTGCCATTTGGGTCCTCTGGCCATACCACATGGAAGGATGCAGGGGTCCTTGGTCTCCACTGAGCTCACTGTCTTCATGGAGTGGAGGTTGAAAGGGCAGGTGGCAAGGCTGATCTCCAGCCCCACTGCGCATGAGACAGAATTGAGACAGGTTGGATTTTTCACGGTGAATGCACTTTTCAGGACTTTGTCCTAGGACCTCTGCACCAATAATGGCTGCTACCTTTTTTAGCGTTTCAAACGAACTTGATTTTTTTAAGTGAAATACTCAGTGAAATCATATTAGGGGATTCTGGAGACATTCCAATATTTAAAGTGCTCCATCTACTGATGATTCCATTTTTTCTTAGCATATGGATTATGTTTTGGAAGGCAAACTGGGTTGGAGTTAGAAATATTAATTTTGTTAGTCCCCCAAAGTTCATGTTTTAGAACTAATTCCTCAGTTTAGCAGTGTTGGGCCACAGGGATAGAGTCCTTGTGAATGGATTAAAGCATTTCTTGTTGTAATCAAGAGCAGGGAATTTAAACAAGAAGTGGGCACAGGAACAGGGGCAGAGAATCTGACAGTTTACGCATCAGACCTGTTTTTCAGAGAATGCCCCAGGAAAGCTACCTTGCAACATTGTACTCAGAGGGAGCGCCCCTCCCCCCCCCCCCCCATTAAGAAAAGCTGCAAGAAACCAGTCTGAGGCAGCTTTAACCGTTAAGATGGGTGTGGCCTGAGCAGAAAGGCCTGCCCACTTCTGCTTTTCTTCATCCTGGACACCGCTTTAACACTTGGTATAAAAGCACTGGCAATGTGCTTCTCTGGGAGGCAGTTTCTCTAGGGAGCTGCACCTTCCCTCCCCACCCCCCCACCGGAAGCTGGCCATTTGGGAACACACCCGGCAGAAGGCCCCGAGTGCCTGCTAACATTGTGGGAATGGGTTGGCTCTCTCAAGAAACAGGCCTTCTTTCCCCTTCTGCTCCAGGGCCCTCCCTCCCCTGCCAACATCTGACAGGTCATGAAGCGGCTTGAGCTGTGGCTGTCTGATCATGGAGTTCCCAGCCTCCAGAACCGTGAGCCAGAATCAGCCTTTTTCTTTTATAAATTGCCCTGTCTCAAGGACTCTTGTTACAGCAACAGGAAATAGACTAAGACACCTCTCATGTGGAAGTGTGCTGTAAGAGCAGATGATTCCTGGAGCATGGCTCATGTTGGCACCAAGACCTGGGGGCTCCACCTCCACTCCCTGTCCCATGTCCCCACTCCCATCCATGATGGATGTCCTTTCTCTCCTCCTCGAGTTTTACTTAAAGCCCATTTTGAGAACCTGTGCCTATAGTTTTAAAAAAACTTTATTGATGAAAGACTCAGCTCTAATAGATAATTAATGAGTCAGAACTCTGTGTCCGAGGTGCTGAGTGCCAAAAAAGTATTTTAATTTATACACTCAAGTCTTCATTTTGTTCTTAAGCCTGTTGGACTTGCATGATGCATTTATCAAGTCTGATTCTGAAAGTTCTTATATAGGCAATGTGTGGTGTGAGCTTAATAGATAACATTAATAAACGCACACTTAATAACCACACTCAAAGCCACTTCCATCTGGATTTACTGGCAATAAAAAGAGACATTACAGAACTTTGGGAATTTGATCAAGGCGCCAACTACTAATCTTAGATTACAAAACTGTGGAATCTAACTGCTTAAACATGGGAAAACAAAGCAATCAAAGATGGGCTTTTGGTAAAAGCTCTGCACTGTAGATTAATAATTAATGTGCTAAATGTACTTTATAATAAACTACATCATAATGGATTACTTTTGATAGCTAAATTGGCAATGATACCACAGCATTGCTTCATTGACTCAATCCTAAAGGATTTTTACTTTACTCACCAGACTTACCGGGTTAAAGTACGATGGAACTATTACAGGCCTATTTTAACTGGTTTAGAAATCATAATTAATTTAAAAATATTGATAGAGGGCTGCAAAAATTTTATAAAAATTGGCAAAGGCACAGAAACAAATAATAAGAGAGTCTTCAAAAGAGAAAGTAATATAATTTACTTTAAAGGTAGTTGGGTAGCATTCAGTAGGGGAAATTTTTTCAAAAAAATACAACTAACAAATTCATACATGAGAATGCTAATGTCCATATTATTTGGTTATTACATGTAGATGATAAATATGAAATATTCAATGAGTTAGTTTGAAAATAGATATTTTAGAAATAAGTAGAAATAAAATATAAATTCTATCAATCTTAAAGTCAGAAATCAGAAGTAAACATAAGAATTAAATGTGTAGAAGTTGAGAAAATATGCTTTTTTATGTTTTATGATGATTTTGAGTCTAGAACTCAAAATTTTATTTTTAAAAATTTTTTTTACTAGAAACTTTTTATTTAAGGAATACAGACTTTATGCATTTCATAAGGACAACTTCATGAATACAGTGTTTCTTCTCACCATACCAGCTCTTCCACCCACACTCCCACCCCCTTCCTCCTCCTTCTTCTAATCTTGTTCTATTTTTATTAAGATCTATTTTCAAATAACTATTTACACATATGATTAACTCTATACTAAGTAAAGAATTAAACAAATTGTATGAAAAAAAGAACTCTACCTCAACAGTCAAGTCAAGGGCTGTTCGAAGGAATTACATCTTGAAATGTTAATTTCACTTCTTTAGATTACATTTTAGGTGCTCTATTAGTTATCAAAGATCAGGGAAAACATATGGTATTTATCCTTTTGGGACTGGCTTATTTCACTAAGTATGGTGTTTTCCAGAGTCATCCATTTTGTTGCAAATGACAGTATTTTTCATTTTTTTTTTACCTCTGTGTAGTATTACGTGGTGTACATATCCCTTAATTTCTTTATCCAGTCTTCACTTGACAGGCATTTGGGTTGATTCCATATCTTAACTATTGTGAATTGAGCTGCTATAAACATGGGGTGCAGATAACTCTTTCATATGCTGATTTCATTTCCCTTGGGTAAATTCCCAGGAGTGGGATGGCTGGGTCATAGGGTAGGTCTATATTCAGATTTCTGAGATATCTCCATACTGTCTTCCTTGGTGGCTGTTTACATTCCCACTAACAGTGAACTAGGGTGCTTTTTTCCCCACATCCTTGCCAGCATTTGTTGTTTGTTGATATCTGTATGAAAGCTATTCTAACTTGGGTGCAGTGAAACCTCAATTTGATTTTGATTTGCATCTCACTGATGACTAGTGATCCTAAGCATTTTTTCATGTGTCTGTTGGCCATTTGGATTTCCACTTTTGAAAAATGTCTGTTTAAGTCCTTTGCCCATTTCTTAACTGGGTTTTTTGTTTTGTTGTTTTTGAGTTTCTTGATCTCTTTATATATTCTGCTAATTAATCCTTTTTCAGTTGCATAGTTTGCAAATAATTTCTCCCATTCTGTCGGTTGCCTCTTCACTATCCTGAGTGTTTCTTTTGTAGTACAAATGCTTCTCAATTTGATGTAATCCCATTTGTCAGTGTTGGCTTTGGATGCCTGTGCCTCTGTGATATTTTCTGAGAACTCTGCCTATGCCAATGTCTTGCAGGGTTTCCCCACTAGTCTCTAATAATTTGATGGTACTGGTTCATAGATTTAGGTCTTTAATCCATGTTGAAAGGATTTTTGTGTAAGGTATAGGGTAGAGGTCTTCCTTCATACTTCTGCATGTGAAGATCCAGTTTTCTCAGCAACATTTGTTGGCGAGACTGTCCTGGCTCCAGGGATTGATTTTTTGCTCCTTTGTCAAAGATAAGTTAGTTGTAGATGTGTGGGTTGATGTCTGGCATTCCTAATCTATTCCACTGGTCTATCTATCTGGCTTTTTTTTTTTTTTTTTTTTACCAGTTCCGGATTGTTTTGATTATAACTGTCCTGTAGTATGTCTTGAAATCTGGTATTATGATGCCTCTAATTTTATTGATTTGGGTCTTCTCTCTCTTTGGTTAGTTGGGCCAATGAATATATTTTTTCAAAAAATCAGCTTTTCATTTTGCTGCTCTTTTATATTGTGGGGTTTTTTTTTTTTTTTTTTGGCTAATTTTTGTTTATTTCTCCTCTAATTTTAATTATTTCCTTTCTCCTACTAGTTTTAGGTTTGGATTGTGATTGTTCTTCTAGGTTTTTGAGATGCATTGATAGCTCATTTATTTGGTGCCTTTCCCATTTCTATTTTATTTAAAGATTTTATTTGAGAGGTAGAGTTACAGGCAGTGAAAGGGAGAGACAGAGAGAAAGGTCTTCCTTCCACTGGTTCACTCCCCAAATGGTCACAATGGCCAGAGCTGATATGAAGCCAGGAGCCAAGAGCTTCTTTCTGGTCTTCCACAGGGGTGCAGAGGCCCAAGCACTTGGGCCATCTTCTACTGCTTTCCCAGGCCATAACAGAGAGCTGGATTGGAAGAGGAGCAGCCAGAATTCAAACCGGCCCCCATATGGGATTGCTGGCACCACAGGTGGAAGATTAACCTACTATGCCACAGCGCCAGCCCCCTCCAATTTCTTGAAGAAGGCACTAATTGCTATCAACTTTCCTCTTAACCCTGCTTTTGCTGTATCCCATAAGTTTTGATATGTTGTATTGTCTTCGTTTCCAGAATTTTTTTTTTCTTTTGATTTCTTCTATGACTCACTGTTCATTCAGGAGCATGTTGTTCAGTCTCCATGTATTAACATATATTTTAGAGATTCTTGAGTTGTTGATTTCCAATTTCTTTCCATTGTAATCAGAGAAGATGCATGGTATGATTTCCATTTTTTTTTAATTTGCTAAGACTTGCTTTATGGCCTAGCATGTAGTCGATCATAGAGAAAGTTCCATGCAACGGTGAGAAGAATGTGTATTCTGCATCTGTATGATGGAAAGTTCTGTAGATATCTGTTAGGTCCATTTGGTCTATAGTGTTGATTAACTCTGTTGTTTCCTTGCTGATTTTCTGTCTGGTTGATTTGTCCATTGCTGAAAGTGGAGTATTGAACTCCCTCATTACTATTGTATTGGAACTTATGTCTCCCTTTAGATCTATTAACATATCTTTTAAATAGCCAGGTGCCCTGAATTAGGTGCATATAGGTTTATAATAATAATATCTTCCTGTTGAATTGATCCCTTAATCACTACATAGTGCCTTTCTTTGTCTCTTCTAACAGTTTTGGGTTAAAGTCCATTTTGTCTAATATTCAGATGGCTACACCAGCTCTTTTTTAATGTCTGCTAGTGTGGAATATCTTTTTCCATCCTTTCACTTTTAGTCTGTGTGCATCTTTTTTGGTGAGATTTGTTTCTTGTAGACAGCAAATAGATGAGTTTTTTTTTTTTTTTTTAAATCCATTCAGCCAGTCTGTATCTTTTAACTGGAGGGTTGAGGCCATTTACATTTTTTTTTCTTAAGACTTGGGATATATTTCACCTTTCTCTCCTAGCCAGTATGTAGAGTTTCTGACCAGAAGTCAGCTGTGAGTCTAATTGGAGATTCCCTGAAAGTAATATGGTGTTTCTCTAGTGCACATTTTAGAATTTTTCTTTATGTATTACTGTGGAGAGTTTGACTACAAAGAGTGAAGATCTTTTTTGCTCATGTCTATTAGTAGTTCTATGTGCTTCCTGTACTTGGGCATCCCTTTCTTTCTCCAAATTGGGGAAGTTTTCTGTAATTATTTCACTAAAAAGGCCTTCTGATCCATTCTGTCATTCCATGCCTTTAGGAACTTCTAAGACCCATATATTGGGTCATTTGAGAGTGTCCATACAGCTCCATTTCTGGCATTTCATCAGTCTTTTCATCTTCACATTCTAGTACTGAAGTGTTGTGTTATTTTGGGGGCATCACGTTGTCTTCCTTATTCTCGTTTCTTGAATTGCCCCATTTATTATTAAGCATTTGTGTTGATACTTTTTTTTTTCCCTTGTGATGGCTTTTATCTTCGAACAATTTCTCTCTGGCTTACTAAGGTGTCTGCTCTTTCAGTGAATACCCAGAAGCATGTGCTGGGTGTGGTCAGGGAGCTCTCTTAAGTGCTCCAGGGTGAGGGGAGTGTCCAAGGTGACACCTAAGTTGGTTGGGTACAGTTTTCACCCACGCTGCCACAAGACCACCCAAAGACTCTGTGCATTCTTAACTGGGAACATGAATACAACAACAATGACCCTCACCAGGGAATCAGGGAGCCCCAATCATGTGGAGCCACCCACAGTGACTCTCCAGAGTTCCAGCCACACCCTGTGCCATCCTGCACAGCTACAGAGTTTGCACTGACCTGGCACACAAGGCTCCCAAATCATGAGCTCCCAGCCCCCTGTCAATGCTCCCAACCAGACTCAGGTGTCTCTTCTCAGCTGGTTGCCATGCACCTGGACATGGGCTGGTACAGATGTTACGTATGTCCAAAATGCACCCACCCTCTTTTGGCCAGTTACAGGATGCTGGTGCTGGGGGGAGGTGGTCAGAAGATAGTCACGTGCCTGCCTTTTTTCTTTTCCTCTAGGTTGGCAGGTACATTGTCCCCAACAGGGCTCCAAGCCAGACTCATGCCAAACTCTTCCCACAGCTTTATCACCAGTGGCTTGGGATGCTGCAGTCTGGTCTCACCTCACTCTACAAACCTGGTACTGAGGCTGTCAGCCATTGGGGTCCTGAGTTGTATGCACCCACACACACATAGGTCCACAGTGTCCCTTTAATTTGTGTGTAATTTCCTCTGCTGTTTCCTGACTCTTCCCTGAGATTGCACTCTCTTCTCTTTTTTTGTTTTTTAACTATCTTTCCCTAAACTAGAGCAGTGAGCTCCCTCTCTATTCTGCCATCTTGAGAACCATTGGAACTCAGAATTTTAAAAACAGTTGAATATAAGTCACACCACAATTCCTCAGAACACATGAAGAATGGCAAACTAAGAAGACTAGGTCTAACAGAAGTGAATTTATCTTCCTAGTCTTTGCCTCAGTCTTAAGGAAATTGCATTTATTTTTACTGCATTCTCAGACAAGAGATATCCAAAGGTCATTCTGGAGTTATGGTACATGGTCACTGCATGCATGTACTATCTATCACTTGTTTTGAGATTCCTCTAATCCCTACATCAAGTAATGATAATCTCACACACATAGAGCTTTCCATGTCATAAGGGTTTTTGGTTTTGATATTATGAAGTCTCACTATTTTAAAAATATCAAATAAATGCACCATATTTTTATGGGTATTTTTATACAGACATATTAATTGAACAAAATATGACATTGATAACAGTGGTGACTTTTGTGGAAAGAATAAAGATCCGGGTATTTGCCGAGGGAGACACCAGCCTACAGAGCCCTTTCACATCCGCTATTTCATTTATCTTTAAAACAACTATCAGTAGGCAAGTAGCCGTATGAATCTCGAGTCTGGGAGAGAAGCCTGGTGTGGATATTGGCCTTGGCACTTGGCAGCATGTTTATGATATCTGAAACACTAAGGAGGACAAAACTGCCAAGGAAGGGAGCATGGAGAGAGACAAGGGTACCAGAACTCAGTTTCTCATCATTTCACAGATGTTAAGTACACACACACACACACACACACACAATTACAATTGAGATAAAATGGTATGGAGGGAAACCTCACGAAACTCTGAAGGACGAAATGGTCAGGATGAGCCTCCTGTAGAAAGCAACACTTCTCAAGGAGACTTGAAGGACAAGTAGCAAGCAGCTAGAGGTTGAGAAAAGAGAGCCAGAGCGCGAGCAAGTTACTGAGGGAGGATGGGCCTGGTATGCTTGATACACAGAGTGCGGGCCAGAATGACAAGAAAGTTGTGTGCTGGGTGGAGGGTGACATGAAATGAAGTCGAAGATGAAGGAAGGGGTGAGATCAGGCAAGGGTCATATGAGAATTTTGAACTTCAGAACAATGGGAAACCCTTCAAAATCTAAGAAAACAACTATAAAACAACAAATTAAAATCCTTTAACTAGAAAGAACTTAATTATGCTGTGTTTCAAGGACAACGTAATGGAGGTATCTGCTTAGAATGTACATTAAAGCCATCACGGAGAGCAAGGTGAGTGGCCAAGTTGCAAAATGGGCTCACACAGCACAGTGACTGATCCAAAACAAAGTAGAACTGTGAGTAATATTTAATATGACAATCATTTTACTAAAGTAAAAAAAACAAAAATTAGGAACACAAAAGGCTGGAGAGGAATAATAGAAACCAAGTGTTGTATGTGCCTGATGGTGTAACCCTCCACACTGTTAATTGTGAAAGCCTTTTTAAATTGGGAAAAACATAGGCAGGCATGTGAAATAATGAGTGATATGGTAAAGACCAGGTGGCTGGTCCTGTTTGTATTGTGTTGCAATGTTAGAACAGGTCACAGCTAATGAGTGGTGACAAGCTGTTTCCTACCTACTATGAGATTCCAATAAGGGGAAAAGGCTGCTACTAAAGATTTAGGAGATGTAGGAAGAAGAAATTGTTGACATTATAACGTGTTACAAAGGATGTTGTGGGCGTGCCCTTTCTGAAAGTCCTTAGAGGATGGACAGAATGAAGGTTGACAAGTCTAAAAACAGTAACCATGGTCAGTCTTGGTATGTTTTGCTGGTTGGACCCTACTAGTTGCAGTTGTCCCTGTGTTGGTGGCTGCCATAACAAAGTACCATGGCCTGGGAGGCTTGAGCAGCAGGAATCCATTTTGTCACAATCCTGAAGGCCAGAAGTGTCAGATCAAGGAGTCGGCTGGGTTGATTTCTTCTGCGGCCTCTCTCGCTGGCTTGCAGAGGCCGTCTTCCTGGGTCTCCACATGGTCTTTCCTCTGTGTCCCTATCTCCTTTCCTTTTAAGGTACCAGTCAGGTTGGTGTAGGGCCCATCCAAACGACCTAATTTTAACCCATTACCTTTTTAAAGAACTTATCTCCAAATATGGTTACATTCTAAAGAACTACGGGGGTGAGGACTTCAATATATAAATTTTGGAAAACAAAATTCAGCAATTCAGCTCATGGAGGCCCTGAATGAGGAAACCATTTGCAGCGGCTGGGGGAGTAACATGGGGAGAGGGAGAAGCGATAACTCAGGCTTGCAGTATTTTGCAGGAGGAGTGCCTTGGGGCTAAATGGGTAGCTAGACAAGCAGCCGAGAGTTCACGGAATTCTGTGGGCTCTCGTGACACAACGTGCCTTTAAATCTTCGTGGCAGCTTCTCATCTTCTCGGGAAGGTGCAAGCAAGCAGAAGGACATGAGTTTTCTAGCCCTTTGTTTTAGTGACTGTGATGGAGGGCTAACCCTCAATTATGCATCATATTTTTTAAAGTGCTAAAAGAAACTCGACGTTCCTTAATCTCCAAATATTAAAGCATCTTATAGAAATGTCGAGGGGAAAAGTCACATTGGCTGCTTGCTATGGTTTGAATGTTTGTGCCCCCTGCTCATTTACATGTTGGAATTCTAAGCTCCAAAGTGATGGTGTTAGAAAAACAGGGCCTTTTCTGGAAGTCACTGGGTGAGAGTCCTGCCCTTTGTAAACTTGGCCCAGGAGACTTGTTTGCCCTTGCACAGTGTCCTCCATCAACCAGGAAGGGGCCCTCACCTGACACCAAATCTGCTGCTGCCTTGATCTTGGACTTGCCGGCCTCCAGAACTAAGAGAAATAAATGTCTGTTGTTTATAAGATAACCAGCTTATGGTATTTTGTTATAGCCAGAATAGAATTAGATATTCCTTCCTTCATGCATTTTAACAGTGGTTACTGAACTGCTCCTTTGTTTCAGGAACAGCCCTAAATGCGTGGGTGCTCCCTGCCTTATGGAGTTTACTCCAGTAGGTAAACATAGATAATAAACAAGGAAAAGAGCAAATCAGTCTGTCTGATGAAAGTAACACACAAGTGGGGAGGCAGAAGTAATGGACTGGCCTGGGCAGGGGAGACGTCTGAGATCTGGAATCAGGACAAGTTTCTCTGTGAAGATACATCTCAGCTCAGATCTAAGAACGTAAATCTTCTAGTCTGAGCTATTCGACCAGCCCCTGGCACATGTTCCATACTGGTCCAGGTGGTTTCAGTTTAAGTCTGACCTTTCCAAAAATCTCCTTAAAGCGCAGGCCTTTGGCCTAGTAGTGGATTGAGATGCCCGAGATTGAGTCCCGGTTCTGCTCCCGCTTATGCACACCCCGGGAGGCACTGGCTCAACTAGTAAGGTCCCTGCCACCCCCATGGGAGACCTGAACTGAGATCTGAATAGCTCCTGACATCAACTGGCCCAGCCCCAAGCATCATGAGCATCTGCTGAGGGAACCAATGCGTGGGAGCTCTATCTGTCTGTCTGTCTCTCTCTCTGTCCTTGCCTCTCATTTAAAAACAAAAAATTTTCCATATGCGGTCAAGCCTTTATGTTAGTTTATGACAACTAGAAAGTCTAACAATTCTGCCAATAAAGTTAAAGCTTTAATTTACTCACAGGCATAATCTTTCATGAAAATCTATTTGAAACTATTTTAATGCAATGTAAGCTCAGTACCTGTGCCACCATAATTCCTAATACAAGCTTAACGGGAAAAGAATCACTTGCTAAATAAAATGCTAAAAAAAATTTGCATGTTCAACTCTAGGGGGCGTGAATATTCATATCAGCAAAAATTCCACTGCCTAAACTGAATCTGATGGTTACTAGGGATTCAGAAACTTGGAAATATCTTCAACAGCTAAATATTGGTATATTACCAAGATTGCAAAATAGTCTGTGTTATTAAATCATAAAAACATCTCAACTTTTATCACAGTCAGGTTTTGAATGCTCAAAATTCTCATGCCATTTAACTAGAACACATTTCTCTAGATACAAATGGATATATTAATTTTCATAAAGTGTTATCTTTTTACAGTATATTTAATTCAGATTCAGTTTCTACTTCCACTAAAATAATTGCTTATAATACACAGACTCGATTTTATATGACTAATTAGAACAGTGTATGGGAAAAAATAGGTTTGCAGGTAATATTGAAATTAAATATGTTAATCTGTACCTCAGTGTGCACATTTTATATGAGCTTTAATTTGCCAAATAAATTATAGTTCCGTGTTTATAAGGTGCCCTTGAAAGAGTGTCCTATTTTTGAGCACTAATACCATGGGGAAACAAATACACAAAGCTTTTAGCTATAGGCTACAACTTGCATAAATTAGGGCAAGAGCTGTTAGTTGGTAAGTAGAGCTATGGTATCCTTAGCTTTTTGAACACTCTGAATTGTTAACATGATTTTTTTAGTATGGTTACTAATATTAAGATAATAAATAATATTTAGTTTCAATATCGTACCCTTCAGCCAGGGCATAAATTCATTTTGAATGCTGCGTTGAATTAATGTATAATAAACATACTGCAGTTTGCTATCAGGAATTCTCGATGAAATGCAGGAAGTCAGTTCTTTGCTTATGCATTAGCATCGCCAGTCTTGCTCTGTTTAATTTTAGCTATTTATAAAATTGCTCTACTGTCAGCCCTCTTTATTTTCATGTGATTGTTTTAAGGTTAACCAGAAATGGTATGGTGTATTTCTTGAAGCAGGTTATAAGTGCTGATGGAGGAATACGGATCCCTAACAAAAATCCCTTTCACCATTAGCCACCTGCAATCAGGACACGCAGCTACCTCACTGGGTAAGTTGTGGTGTTCCTATGGGGCAGGGCTGCAGAGTCACTGTGTGTTCCAGGAGCTGCTGAGTGTCTCGGAAGGGAGCTGGATGGCAGAGGACTTACGAAAGAAAACAACGGGGCTGACGGAACTAGACTCTGACGGCAGTTGTAGCAATTGCTACCTACCTCTGCGACAAATGACACCTGTATTTAAAATGTTCTGTATTATTTTCTAATAGGTTAGCTCCTATTTATGATTTTTTTCAAAAAATAGAAAGTCACGGAAATTGGACTTGACAATGGTTTTTGGTGTTGAATCCTAAAGGATACATGTGCGGTGCACTTCCTAACAGCACTCAGATTCGCAGCTAAAAGGAATAGCAAGAGAGTCTTCCAAAAGCGAAAGGCTAGTATTACTCTGTGCCAGGTGGTTCCAGCTGTTAAAACAAAAGACCATAGACCAGGTGGCCTCAGTAACAGAAATAGTTCTGGAGGCTGGAAGTCAGAGAATATGATGCCAGTCTGATTAGACTCTGGTAAGGGTTCTTTTCCTGGTTTGCAGCCTGCTATTTTCTCGCTGTGTCCTCACACAGCAGCCAATGGGAGGACGCTGTCTCCTCTCTCTTTATATGAGCTTTAATTTACTTTAATAGAAGCTTTAATTGAGCTTTAATAGAAGGCCACTAACCCTATGGAACCAGCCTCTCCTCATATGACCTTATTAAGCCTTGAATACTCCCTTAAAGGCCCTGTCTCCAAATACAGTCACACTGGAGCTTAGGGCTTCAATATAGGAATTTGGAGGGGTGTGTTTGTGTGGGCACAATTCACCTGTTAGCATTCTCTATTATTTAATGTTTTTAAAATAGGGGTTAATAATATTTTCTGGTACCCAAGACCCCTTTGGCTGTTTGGTAAAACCTGAGGATTCTCTCTGAGCATACAGCTTTTAAATGCATGAAATAAATCATATAGGGTTGTAAAGGAAGTCAATATTATGTAAAAGCAGTTAGCAAAATACTAAAGCCTTGTGATACAGAAATACACGCTTGTTATTAAAACATTAAAATGCTTTAATGGTTGATCTAAAAACTACCCTAACTTTGATGTAGTGATGGATGAAACTGGTATTTTGAAATAATAACTGTATTGTAATTTCAAAATTTCTGTGGTTTTTATTGGTGACAAAAAATCACAGGTATTGCTAATGCTATTGGAATTGGTTCCTGACATTCTTAGTGGAAGGAAATACAAAATTTTAATAAGTAGTTATTAAAATAAGAGCATAATTATATAAGTTTGTTATTTAGGGGACAGAGAGAGATTTATCCATCCACTGGCTGTCTCCCTAAATGCCCACAACTGCTGAGGCGAGGCTGCAGCTAGGAGCCTGTGGGTAGCAGGAACTTAACTATTTGACCCGTCACCACTGCCTCTCGGGGTCCACACTGGCAAGAAGCTAGACTTGGGAGCCAGGAATTGAACCCAGGTACTCTGATATGGGATGTGAGAGTCTAAACTGCTAGGCCAAATTCCGTGGAACTGTAATTTTGGCTCCTATTGAAATTCAAGGACTTTATTACTTCTATGCATGAACCCTAGGTTAAAAATCTCTAAAAGGTCACTTTTAAAGGTGTGTTTACAACTTAAAAATCTGTTTTAATAATCTAGCAGTGCTTATGATCATAAAATATGTCAGCTACTACTATACTTATCAATAAAGAACTATTCAGTATTTTTGTTGTAGAAGAATTTGGTTTCAAAGAATATTTTAGAGGTTGTGGGTTTCAGCTGGAGCTCAAAAGACCAATAAACTGAAGCTAATTGGCATAGGGTTAGGTTAAAATGGTAAAATTATTTTAATAAGTAATTCTACTTATGAAGGGATTATTAGAACATGAGAGTCCATTTCTAAATTTGCCAACCGAATGCAAACATACTTCTTTTTCATACTGGCTGATTGAAGAAAGCTATATATTTTGTGGACATTACTAAAATTCTGATTAAAGAAAAAAAAAAAAACCTGGGGTCTTTTAAAATGAAGTAGCACATCTGTGATTTTATCTCTCAATAGTTTCTGAATTGTGGGCCTTTCAGAAAAGGAAAACACGTAATGAAAACGCAAAAACAATTTTCCCTACTGGAGACAAAAGACTGCTTCCCCAAAACAGCAGTTTTCTGAGGTGGCTGTGTCTTCAGGAGGCATGCTGGACCGCTGAGGTCCATGTCGGGGAGCTCTCGGATGCTCTGCTCTGTAGGATAACCAGATTATCTTAAGGGGCAGAAGACTTGATGGCCTGAGTCAGTGAAGAAATACTTTAAACTCACAAGCATGTCCAGGCCTTGGTTTCCTTTGCAACCAGGCCTGTTCTCCCTAATCCTGAGGATGTAGGACCTTTTCAATAAAGTGGACATTCAGCATTGCAGACTTCCTGTTCTGTGTTCCTGTCCCCAGAATCCATGACAAAGATCTGGCTTCCTCACTTGTACTTATCTTCTATGTATTCCTTCCTCAAATAGAAGAATTCATAATTACACTCATGATAATTTGTGTGGCATCCACAACAACTTCTTATTTTTTAAAAAGACTTATTTATTTACTTGAAAGTCAGAGTTACACAGAGGGAGAAGGAGAGGCAGAGAGAGAGAGAGAGAGAGAGAGAGAGAGAGAGAGAGAGGTCTTTTATCTGCTGGTTCACTCCCCAATTAGCCGCAATGGTTGGAGCTTTGCTGATTTGAAGGCAGGAGCCAGGAGCTTCCTCTGGGTCTCCCACGTGGGTGCAGGGGCCCAAGGACTTGGGCCATCTTCTGATACTTCCCCAGGTGGATTAGCAGGGAGCTTGATGGGTGCTTCAATACAGGATGCTGGTGTTATAGGCAGCAGCTTAACTCCCGTCAACCCTGGCCAAGATTTTTAAGCTTTATTTTATTTATTTGAAGACAGAGTTATAGAAGGAGGTAGAGAAAGAGAGAGAGGTCTTCCCTCCGCTGGTTCACTCTCCAGATGGCCACAATGGCCAGAGCTGTGCCAATCCGAAGCCAGGAGCCAGGAACTTCTTCTGGGTCTCCCACATGGGTGCAGGGGCCCAAGGTCTTGGCCCATTTTCTACTGCTTTCCCAGGCCATAGCAGAGAGCTAGATTGGAAGTGCAGCAGCTGGGACTTGAACCGGCGCCCATATGGGATGCCGGTGCTTCAGGCCAGGTCTTTAACCTGCTGTGCCACAGCGTTGGCCCCACGGTGAAGATTCTTTTTTTTTTTTTTTTTTTGAACAGGTAGAGTGGACAGTGAGAGAGAGACACAGAGAGAAAGGTCTTCCTTTTTCCATTGGTTCACCCTGCAATGGCCACTGCGGCCGGAGCGCTGCGGCCGGCGCCCTGCGCTGATCCAAAGCCAGGTGCTTCTCCTGGTCTCCCATGCAGGTGCAGGGCCCAGGCACTTGGGCCATCCTCCTCTGCACTCCGGTCACAGCAGAGAGGTGGACTGGAGGAGGGGCAACCGGGACAGAATCTGGCACCCCGACCAGGACTAGAACCTGGGGTGCCGGCGCCGCAGACAGAGGATTAGCCTAGTGAGCCATGGCGCCGGCCTGGTGAAGATTCTTAATTTCCCTGTCCGGAGCTTGTGCTGTGATGCAGAAGGTTAAGCCTCTGCCTGCCGTGCTGGCATCCCATATGGGCAGCAGTTGGAGCCCTTGCTGCTCCACTTCTGATCCAGCTCTCTGCTGTGGCCTGGGAAAGCAGTAGAAGGTGGCCCAAGTCCTTGGGCTCCTGCACCCAAGTGGGAGACCAACAAGAATCTCCTGACTCCTGGCTTTGGCCTGGCCCAACCTCAGCCATTGCGGCCATTTGGAGAGTGAACCAGTGGATAGAAGATCTCTCACTCTCTCTTTCTCTGTAATTCCGCCTTTCAAATAAATAAATAAATAAATAATTTTTTAAAAAAGTTGAAAAAAAAAATCCCTGTGCCTCAGCTGCTTTTGTAAAATATGACAACAATTTTATCTACCCAAAAGAGCTGTTGTGTAGATATAGTGAGATAATCTATGTCAAATGCTTAGAGTAACATTTGTACCAGGTACATAGTAAGTATTTAATAATTGGTAGCTATTATGAGTGTTGTTTATCTTTTTCTTAGTGTAAGACAAAAATTCCCTTGAGGTTTGTCTACAACGAATGCTTGCTCATTCCCATGCCATTGGCAACTCTGTCCAGGCCCTGATGTTTTGGCTTCCAAGTGAAGTGTCTCTGCAAATCTTATTCCCATAAAGTTTGGTCCATTTCATAAAACTCTGCCCAATATTCTGGTTAAGAACCAGTTTTTCACCTTTAGTCCTAAAGCAAGTGGAGATGAGTTGAAAATCTCTGTTGAAATTCTGCAATATGCAATTTAAAGTCAGATTGACCTTCAAGCTGACAAAGTAAAATAAACAGTTTTATAAATGAAAATGGCTAATCTGAAATAGATCACAGCTAAGAACTTCATTTTTTATTCATTCTCTTCATACAAGGTTGATATCATACAAGTGAACATCTAACATTGTACTTCATTGTGGGGCTCCCTGAAGGCACAGTTAGAGGAAATTAGGACACAATGAATTGGCAGAAACCAGAGAATCTGTCTGTAGTCTCTAACTTAAGAGACTGACTGTATTTAAATATAGGTATGCCTAACTCAAACCAAAGAGATGCTACATAAAATTATGATCTTGGGTTTCTTTTCTTCTGAACCGTTCTGGTTTCCCAGGATTCAACTGACACTGAAACTTTTGAGGGACACTGCACCAAGGCACAGAAGATCAGTTGATTCAAATTCATGTCTCTTCAAGGGCACTCTGTAATGACTTCCATATTTTAGGGTAAAAAATTTGTTAATTAAGAGCCAAAATATTTACCAGAGACCATACAGTGAAAGAAAGGCTAAAATTTTACAATAGCCTGAGGAATAAATCACAGGCTCTAAACAGTTCACAGCTGCCTGACAGCTCAGTCCAGTGCCTTTGCAGACCTAAACGAGAATCTAAGTCTAAGGGGCCACGCTCACTGCACAGGCTGGGCAATTGACCTTTGTTCTGGTTCTGCAAATCGGGAGTGCAGAAAAGACCAGGGAGGCGGTTGCATTGGCAGGGAAAGGCTGAGAGTGATAAATGGGCATGGTGCTCATGTCTGACCAGACTGTACTGTACTCTGTAGCCACATCATAGAAGGTAGAACACTGATATTTGATGGCCTAAGGAGGTGACCCCTAAACATTTCCAAGAAGCCTCTGTGCAGAACCTTCTCTCTCTCTCTCTCTCTCTCTCTCTCTCTCTCTCTCACACGCACACACACATACACAGCTGGAGCTTGTCAGAGAACAGTTGAAGTTTCTAAGGGCCTGATGAAACCATCTCTCACTGTTTATGTTATCATCTTGCATCTTGATTTTTTGAGTTCATATGCTTAAAACACCAACTGTCCTGGGAAACATTGCTTGTCTCTTTGTATTAATTTCTGTCTGTGTGTCATGGGAAAATATCATTTCCTGGTTTACCCAAGTAGTATCCATGTCTAGTCTTTCTGTTGAGCTGAATCATCAATATTTCCAATATCACAGTTATATGACTTTTGCAATAGGTGTGAGAAAAACTTTACTGAATTGAATTATATGCAGTTTAAGGTAAGGTCATCTAACTCTAGTGCTATTAAAAGTGTATCTAAATAAATAAAACTGGAAGGAGGTCTGGAACTGATATCTAATATAGAGATATATTTAGTCCCTGACCCATATCCATGTCTAAAAGTCCTACTTTTGTACCTATCTTGGTATCGGGGAACACTGGCTTCATGTGATGTGTTGTTTTCTCTTTCACTCTCATGTCGACTTTCCAAAAGGGACACGACGAAAATATCATTGTTGATTTAAATCTCTCTGGAGACACCCTGTGCCACTGATTGTCTCTTCCCTCCGATTCTCCTCTGCAGAAATTCAGTGTCCAGATGTTTCTGAATCCAGATGGCCTATGAATCCTCTATCACCCAGAAAGGAGGAAAATGTGCATGCAAGTGGAACATTTAAAAGAAAAAAAATTAATTTAGCATTGGCTGTGTAATGACAACATACAGGACTCAGGAAAATCTTCCCTCTCCTAAAGCAGCAACTTAATAAAAGAACATGTTACAGGCTCCGTCAGCAAGCCAGATTTTCAGCTTTGCCTCGTCTTCCCATCACCATTAAGAGGCTTGGAGAGGCCTACACTCTGTAAAGGGCAGCAGCATGGAAGAACTATCATGTACAATTTAAAGTAGCAGCTAAAATTGGAATGGTCACAAGAAAGCCTGTTTCTTTGCAATTAAATTGACAAGCTGTCTATGATTACCCTAGGGAACTTGGCAGCTGAGTGATAAAAAGACTGTGAGTGTTGAAAGGTCTAACACGACTTACTAGGTGGACAAAGACCACATCTGCTTAATATACTGAGTGGGAGAGCTGTGGAATGTACTTGGAGAAATTAGTGGAGGAGAGAAACTAATGATGCTTTTTTCCTCTTGGTGAGTCTCTGCTCAGAGCCCATTCTAGAAATTATCCACCAATATTTTGAACCATGCATTTAAAAAGAGTTTAGGACAATACCTGACATTATTTAGCAAGAGCTTGCCATTACAAATCACCAGAAAACCTGAGCAATTCACAAAAAAAATATTTGAAGATCCTTTCCATCAAATTATGTTTGTGAGATTTGTGTGTACTTAATACCAACGCTGGGCACCCTGGAGAGGGCTTATAATGACAAGCAACAACCTAGGAGCTGAAAGACAACGAATGATTGAATTCAGAATATCAGACAATAATTACACCGGGTTTTCGTTGTTGGAGGGGAGGTCCTTGAAACTTCAGTTACAAAGGAGGACACAGCAACTGGATTTGGGGTAGAGAACATGACCCATTTCAGTGGTATCTTCTTAAACTTTAATGCATTCCCTAAAAGGCCAAATGCACAGCAAACATGAAGGTTTCCTTTTCATATTTCATAGATACTAACAACACTCTATGCTAAATTAACTAATGAAGACATTGTCTCTTGGCCTATGTGTTCTTTCTGAAGGTTAAGGATTTGTGATTACTTCCAAAGTAGGATGACTTAGCAGAATTCCTGAAATGGAAGTGTATAATATACTACTTTGACATTCACTTCAAAAGCAGGGATTTCCCAATCAGCTGGCTAGTGTTGACTGGTTTTTGAGAAGGTATGGAACTTCAACAAAATTATCCCAAGCTCACAGTCACCCAAATGCCCAAGGACGTCCACATTAGGTAGTCCTCAATATTACTTATCGATGAGCAAAACAAAATAACCAGGGGCCAGCGCTGTGGCGCAGCTGGTTAACACCCTGGCCTGAAGCGCCCGGCATCCCATATGGGCGCCGGTTCTAATCCCAGCTGCTCCACTTCTGATCCAGCTCTCTGCTATGGCCTGGGAAGGCAGTAGAAGATGGCCCAAGTCCCTGGGCCCCTGCACCTGTGTGGGAGACCTGGAGGAAGCTCCTGGCTCCTGGCTTCGGATTGGTGCAGCTCTGGCCATTGTAGCCGACTGGGGAGTGAACCATTGGGTGGAAGACCTCTCTCTCTCTCTCTCTGCCTCTCCTCTCTGTGTAACTCTGACTTTCAAATAAATAAGTAAATCTTTAAAAAAATAACCAGCATAACACATTACATTTTACAAAATGATATCATATCCAAAGTGGCCTTCTTTAATCCTCCCCCTAACAACCCTGTGGAGTGGATTTTGCTGTGCCCATTTTAAAGGCCAAGGAAGAGCAGCTCAGGAAGGTTAAGTGAGGGACTTGCCTGGGGCCACACAGTCATTGGCAGAGCTGAATGTCATTGTACTACAATCGAAGGAAAGCAGAACAGGGCTGAATCTGGAGTAAAGCACAAAGTGGTTAGAAAAAGTCCTTCATTTGTAAAACCTAAGTCAACACATTCGAGTAAATTGAACATTCAAACTTCCCTTTTGGGATCACTAGATGAGATGATACATGTCTGCTGATGCCTTCAGCCAGACTCCTACCAATCTGAATCTAATTATTGAGAGGAAAAAATGCTTGTCCTCTTTCCTCCCATCATGTTGAAGGTTATACACTTACGTACGTACTCATTACTCGCTCTCTAAGAAGACGTGCATCTGGTAAGAGGCGGCTATCACATTGCTTTTTCCAAATACCCCTGCTGCTCCCAGCTAGTACTGGGCCTTGGACAAACGTAGGGTTGAATAAATGCTTTTTGACGCTAATTATGATTTCTGACAGATAGGATCCAAATCATGCTCCAGAATGATAGTTTGCGATTCATCCAACTCTTGATTATCCATGGAAAGGGAACCAGAAATAGCCAGAAACGGATAATTGAAACGCACACACACAAACCTCATTTTACAAATAGCGTCAATCTCTCCCCTCAGCAAACCTTTGACTATAGCTAATAACATAATTAGGTTGGCTGGTTTGAGGCTTATCATTTCCTCCCTCTGCTCTGGTTGAGGTACTGCTAAGGGGAAAAATGATTTAAAAAGAAATAAGTCACAGTATTAACACAATCAAGAATTGACTGATGTAAAACATCTCAGTTTTCTTCTAACAACTTTGATATGCGCATGTAGTGCTTATTAAATGCTTTTTAATGTGACAGATATATGATGTTAAAAAATACTGTTGGTTACACTCTTCTTCTCTTGCTGACCGTTATCAGTCTCCTGGGGTGCTTGGCTGCTTTCACACCTGTCCTGTGTATGAAAAGCATTATTTAATGCCATTCGTTCAGCTATTCTAAATAACCTAACAAACTTCCAACATCAAGGACAGACATAAAACCCTTCAAAAAGTGTAGCATATTGTGAGATTAAGATCCAGAATAAAGTATATGCATATATATATATACATAAAAATGATATTCTGGTTCCTCAGATACTCTGCTTAATGGATGGTGACCACATACATCATAAACCAGTGCTTGATTCCTAAAAACTTAAACGATTATTAAAGGATAGTTAGATACCAGCTCTTCTTACACAGAGCGGTAGGCAGAATTTGTTGGTAATCCAGCAAGTAAAATATTCACATATATATGATACATAAACATTTATAAGTAATGTATAGTTAGTTCTATTGGCTTGCTTAACAAACTTTTTATAATGATCAAGCCACTTGACACATTGTTAGTAATATTACCTCTTTTACTCAGGGAAAGTGTATTGAGATAAGGAAATATGAAAATTAATTGACATCTTTCTTTTATAACAGTGCCATATTGTATTTAAATATAGGGGGTTACATGCCATCTTAGTCTGTTTCGTGCTGCCATAGGAGAATACATGGGGCTAGGTAAGGCACGAGGGAAAAAGTCTGTTTGGCTCAAGATCTGGTGGCTGGAAAGTCCCAAGAGCGCGGTACCAGTATCTGGTGAGGGATCCCTGGCTATGTTACAATGTAGCAGAGATGTGGGACAGGAACCAGCTGTGGAAAGAAAGGGCCAAGCACGCGAGGCAGCCTTCGTGTACAACAACTGCTTTCAAGAGAACTTACCCGGCAGTGCAGGAATGACAAGAATCTGTTCCACCTGCAGTACCCTCATGACCTAATCGTCTTCACTATATCCCACCTCTGACAGACCCACCCCTCCTCATGTCACCACACTGGGGACCAAGTTTCCAGCACGTGAACCTTTAGGGGACACAAGGAAACCATATCCCAACCATAGCACACAGCATTCATGTTACCTGGCAGGGGGGTGGAAGGGAGCGGGGATGCATTTGCGAAGTGGGAACACGAACTGAATCAGCACTGGTTCCTTATCAATATCTGTGCAATGTCTGTTTCTTCTCTGTTCCTTGTCAACTGAACCTGTATTTCTTCCAGAGCAGTATGCACCCAGTTACAATTTTTCACCTCCCTGAATTCTGTGACAGTTAAGGCCATGTTGACCTCGTTCTACACGATGATCTGTATGCAGAACTCCACTGGCTGATGTTAGCTCTTATTTTTCTGAGAAAAAAGAACACTCAGATCACACTCACCTTTTGCCCTTCCTTTTTCTTCTTTTTGCTTAGAACACAGAACAAAAATGCATACAAGGAAAGCAGCTAGGCTGAGCAGAGGAAAGAAGTCACACCTCAAGGATGACACAACAGAGGGGGAAACTGGATCTATGGTGGAACTGTGGGGCCACTGAAACATCCCTGATCTGCCTCTCAAGTCCCTGTTAGGTCAGGCCAATTAAGTAGAGTTTCTGTTACTCACAGGGAAAAGCAATGGAGGCCAACACACAGGTTGGTTAGCGCATTGTCTCTGCAGAGGTAGGCTCCTGGAGCTTGACTTTGGCAGTCATGTTCACAATCTCTTCAAATCCACTGGAGTCATAGCCCATTCCAGCCATAGTTCTGGTAGCTCCTAGTCCTGTTTCTTGGCCAATCCAAGCACGCTATAATGATGTTTATAATGCCTGTCACAAAGTCCAAGAACCTCCATTTAATTCCTAATTGATCATTTTTATAGTTGGTTCATGTGACCACGTTCATAATGGCTTCTCAAGCTACCATAAAACTTGTAATTTCATATCCAGAGTGAAACATGTATGTATTTACATGTACACATATACTTATTTAAAATATGCCTAATATATAAGGCTACTTAACAAATCAACATCATACAGGAAAGTCCTGGAGAAGATTTGCCTGGGATTTGTTTTAAATTGAAGATCTATGAAAGGAGCTTTGTATGGGAAAGCCTATAATTGAATGTGTGCTTGTCAATGGCCAACGAGAACTATTATAAGTGAGCCTTCTGGTACCAGCTGGAGGTGGGCAATGATTGGATGGGGCCTGTGGTTGGAAAAAAGAAAATCATGAAGTTAACAGGGAGGTTCTGAATTAAATCATCATGTAACTTCCCTTTTTTTTTTTTTTTTTTTCACAAGAAAAAAGCAAACCCTAGAGTTTTGAGGCTTGGCTAAGCTCAGACAGCACTTACCAAGTTACGTAACTGTTACCTATGTACAACAGGTGCCCACAGGTGACTGTAAGCTCCTGGAGGGCAGGGACCAATTTGTTATTTGTTGCCTCAGTGTCCTACATCTGGGTGCTCAGTACATGTTGACTGAATTGAATCTGATGAGAGGAAACGAGTAGGAGTATGGAACTTAATAATTGCAGGCTTTGTTTTAATTGTTTCCTTGCAGTTGTCCTGCTATAGAGAAGAGTAAACAGAAATAGGACAGATGCAGGGGTTTTGATCTTTCTTTTTTAGGGAGTTGTAAATAAATCCTGGAACACCTTGGACAAATCACGACAGATAAATAATTTGTACTTTAGCTGGAGGAACACAGACAGCAAAACAATCATGAGTAAGAATTAGCACCAGTGGGGGAACTCCCTAATTGTTTGACTTGTCTACATGGTCTTAGATGATGCTTTAACTGGCTGATGGGTATCCTGCTGAAATACTGTCTACTTTAGTTTTTATGCTAATTTATTAATCACTTCTGAGTATTTTAATAAAAATGTTTTTTTAAGAAAAGTTTAATTGAAAGGGGAAACTTAATAGATGTAGGTGATTATGCCTAGGGGAAACTTGCTATTTGTACATGGATTTACAACAAAGATATCATTATTCATTAGAGGTAAATTATTTCTGATTGTGTGCAAATTCAGTCTATAGACAGACAGTAAACAATATGGGGCCTGAATATTTTTGTCCTTGCCCAAACTGAAAGGAGGGTGCGCAGAGAGTTAGATTAGGCTCCTGAGCTGCAGGCCATTCTTGCCTTGTCCCCATGTAATCTCACCTGTATCCACCCACCTATCAATCAGACTATGTAACCACTCCCCTTCCAGAAGTGAATAAGAGGCCTGGAGAGCTAGGGGTTTGTTCCTTCTCTGGCCTTCCCTGCCCTCCTCCACGTGCACTCTCCGCTGTGTTCTCTGTCTAAAGCTATGGAGCGAGCGCCCCGTTTACCCTTCTGGGCCCATTCTCGCTTAAAAAAGCCCTCACGTTCCTGTGTATTCTTCTCATTCTCTAAATAAACTCTAAACCTTATCATGCCACACATCTTGTTTGAGCCGTGCTTAAAATTTGTCTGTAAGTAAATGGCAAGAACCCAAAATATTAAATTTTGGCTTAAATTAGCCCACAACGAAACTGCTCAGACTCATTTAAAAGCAAAGCAAATGAAACCAAACCAAACAGAAAAAAAAACTTAAAAAAAATTTAGAAGGGAAAAAAATACCAAGGAGAGAGCTCTATGAAGCCTCACCTACTTCTCTATCACTCCAGTGGTAGCTGTGAGTAATTAGAATAAAGTCTGACTGTTCAATTAGCTTTGAAGACTAATTGAAATAAAATTATT
Organism: Oryctolagus cuniculus; assembly: GCF_964237555.1. Lineage (NCBI taxonomy): Eukaryota > Metazoa > Chordata > Mammalia > Lagomorpha > Leporidae > Oryctolagus > Oryctolagus cuniculus. The sequence continues at coordinate 82,561,586 of NC_091438.1, forward strand.
TTTATTACAGTTCAGTAGCCAAGACATTTCCAAAATGTGGATGTTTTCAAATAACAATGAAGATTATTCATTTCTTACCCAGATGCTAATAAGTCTAGGAACCCTGTAGAAGACATTCCGATTTAATATATCACAGGGGTTGTGACAGTCCTTCCTCCCTGAACAATTCCCAATCCTTTTTTTTTTTTTTTTTTAATTTGGCAGGTAGAGATATAGACAGTGAGAGAGAGACAGAGAGAAAGGTCTTCCTTCCGTTGATTCACCCCCTAAATGGCCACTATGGCCAACACTGCGCTGATCCGAAGCCAAGAGCCAGGTGCTTCTCCTAGTCTCCCATGCGGGTGCAGGGCCCAAGCACTTGGGTCAACCTCCACTGCCTTGCTGGGCCACAGCAGAGAGCTGGACTGGAAGAGGAGCAGCCGGGATTAGAACTGGCACCCATATGGGATGCTGGCGCTGCAGGCAGAGGATTAACCAAGTGAACCACGGCGCCGGCCCCACAATTCCAAATCCTACCCAAACTGTGTCCTGCTCCATGGGCAGACTCTAGGAGGGGGATCAGGAAGCCTGGATACTCCACATGTGGTTCTGAGCTGGTGGGTGACCTTGGCAGTGGATTCTTCCATCCAGGGTCTGACTGGTTTTAGGACACTCTCCACCTTGGAGTGCGGGAAGCACCTGCATGTGGCTCAGGCCTGCCATTCTCATCACGATCCTGGCAAGAAACTTACAACTGCCTACAACTCACAGTGTCTGCAGCCCTTCCTCGTGTGCCGGCCGCTCTGCTAGTTCATTCTCACGGGGCAGTCTATCACCCTAACTTCCTAGGGGACCACAGTCACCAACGACGCTTCTGCAGGGCCTTATGTGCTTCCTTCCTGTCACATGCCTAAATCTCACGAACTTCTCCTTCCGTCTCTTGATGCCATTCTGCCCTCATGCTTGAGAGGTCTTATCAAGACTTGCTGTCTTCCCACAGTCCTTATTTTGCCAGATTCTTTCTTTCTTTATTTAAAACTCTTTGTTTACTTGAGAGGCAGAAAGAAAGGAAGAAAGAATTACAGCGAACACACATCTAATGGTTCACTCCCTAAATGTCCTCGATGGCTGGGGCCAGACCAAAGCTGGGAGACAGGAACTCCCATGTGGGTGGCAGGAACCCAACTACTTGAGCCCTCACTGCTGCCTCCCGGAACGTGCATGAGCCAGAAGCTGGAGTCAGGAGCTGGAGCCAGGATCCAGCCCAGGTGCTCAGATACAGGACATGGCATCCTGCACTGTGGCAGGACCTAAGGCCTACCTCCATGACCTCTGCTTTCTCCCTCCTTTCGAAACCCTCTGATTGATTCTTGTAAACTGACTTGTCCCCTGCACTTGCCATTCTGAACCTTCTCCCATCTCATTCATTCACCTGCGATGCTGATGTGGGTCCTTTCCCAGTTTCCTTCCTTATATCTCCAGGAGGGGCTGGCGGCAGGTGAAACATTGGTTTGGAAGGAGGGGGACCTGGAGCATGGTGGTGGCGGTGGCCCGTTGAGAATGGGCAGTCACTGCACTTCTCAAGTCTGTTTATTCTATCACAAAGGGAGGAGGTTCCCTCTGGCTCAGCATTCCATGATTCGAGGGTTTCTTTCTACCTACAGAAAAACTCATGATGCAAGTGTTGCACCTGAAAACCAGAGACATGTGCCATTTGCTTGGCTCAAACAAGAGAAGTTCAGGTTTATTGGATGACATGGAATGAGAAAGATGGACTTTGGGGCTGAGGGAGGCCTGTTGGCATTTCTGAGGCGGGAGCAACCTGGGGGGTTATTGTTTTGCATTGTCTGTCCAGTTAAGTACTGGAGTCTGCATTTTGCAACTCAGTTCAGGATTTTAAAGAAGTTTCCATTCCGTAATAATGGAAAATGATCACGACCTGTATTTCCAAACAAAATCCACTGTGGAGGGGAACCAGGGATGGGAACAAAAGCAATGCCTTATTTTGCAGTAGCTGACAGGGTGCGTTGGAGGCGTAAAACATTGCACCCACAATAAACAGATGAAAAGCCCAAGTCAGCTCTGTTAGGCTGGCCCTTTGACGGACTGCAAACACAGTTGTAAAACAAGTAGCAGTCTGGAACCACGGCTTAGCAACAGTTTTATTTCCCCGAGACAACTTTATCCTGGAGCAAGGCAAGAATGGAGCGCCTGGCTTGGAAGACTTTGCTCCTTTGAGCGTCGAAGTAGTTTCAGCTTCATCGTTTAAGGTTTGCACTCAGCGAAGCAGCACTGACAAAACTCCTGCACACAATGTATTCGGGCGGAAAGCTTTCAGGGATTTTATGAGCCCCTTGGGTTAGCTCTTAGAACACACATTAAAAATCTCAGTTCGCAACCTGGAAAATGTTGTTCTGAGTCTAGAAATCCGAAATGCCCAGCTTACATTCGTGGGTTGCCGTCTCTCTCCTTCCAGGGAGGGGAATCGGAATGGAAAGCATTGTGTTTTGCTGGCTGTTCTTTTCCGGACAGTCACTGAAAAGTGCGTAATAACCCCATGCCCTTCAAGGCCCGTTCTTTCTGTGCGTGATGCGGAGAAGGGAGAGGCCGGCCTGCTCCCTCCAATGCTCCTCTATTTCCCCGCGAGAGGCTGCCCTCGCAGCCCCCCTGGGCACTTCTCACCTGCCCTCTCCCATATACACTCCCACACCACCCAAGCGCCGGGCGCGAGGCCGGCGGGCCCCGGAGCCGCCGCCACCTGCCCAGCCGCTCGGCTAAGGGTTTCTCCGTTGATTCCGGGTCAGGGAAGCGAACACGAGTTGCTAGCGCATCCCTGGCCACAGCCCGGGCGGGAAGGGCCGGCTCGGGGATCCCGGGGAGCAGGGGGCCTCGGCGGCCGCCGCCCCGCTCGCGGCCCCGACAAAAGCCGGCGGCGCGGCGGTGCAGCAGCGGCCGCAGGGCTGCGCGGCGCGGGGCGGGCGGAGGCGCTCGGGCGGAGCGGCGCCCGCGGCAGCCCCAGCGGCAGCTGCGGCGCGAGGAGCGCTGGCGGCGCGGGGAGCGGGCGGGACGCGCCCAGAGACACGCAGAGAAAGGGCAGCGCCGCCGCCTGCTGCCGTCCTCTGCGCGGTTAATCACGCGCTCCCCTCTCGCTGCTGATTTGCAAGAGCAGATTAATCAGAGAGCGCGGCTTGATGAAATTTGCTGTTATTGTGCCCATTTTTAGCAACATCTTTTATTATCTTCATTATTCATTTACAGGGGACCGGCATCAATTATGCAAATGAGTTCACAGACTTTGCAGATTACTTCATTTGCCGCTATTGTTTGTGGAAATTTAATTATTAAATATTATTAAGCTTGCGTTTTCTTCAATTTTCCAAGGCTTAGTTTCATTTGATTTTTCCTCCAGCTGCTCTTCTTTCCTTTCAGTGCCAAAACAGCTCCTCATCAAAGCGGCTCTGGCATGTGAAGACCAAATAAAATCTCCTCAATTTAATAATTTTGATGTTAGTCCCTTGTTCTCAGCTGCTTGCTCAAAGCAATGCGGAGAGGAACGCCGAGCACATTCAATTTAATGAGCAGAAATTGAATTCAAGTTTGTTCGGAATTGACTTCAATTAAGCAGAGTCTTAATGATAAATTAATCTCTTTTCTTTATTCCCTAGAATTTGTTTTTCAAAGTAGGAAATTGGACCACACTGAAAGACCAAATAAAGAATACCAATTTTAACTAGATCATGGAACTGATAGCAAAATCTAATTCTTTATAGCAACGTTCTTGGACAAATAGGTTCTTTCTATGGCGTGTATTGTAATTTATATTCATTGTTACCACTACACTTCCATGGCGTGGATAAAATGGCAGTTGAATTAAATATGGGCTTGTAATAGACTTCAGAGTTTTAATCTTTATTAAGAAACTCTAATTGAATGCATAATTAGCTTTTCAGGCTTTAGGAAATTCGGTTTAATATCTATGTGAACTAAAAACATTGATCAGGAATTTTAAAGCAATTTTTGTAGTTTATTTGCGAGGAGAAACGACCAGGCTGATTGTACAATGGCATTTTAAACTGAAGAGCAAGAATCCAAGAGGCAAGCAATTAGGTTCATCCTGTGCTGTCACGGACAGCAAGCCAGGGCTTCTTTGGAACCAGAGCCAACCTTGGTAATTTTAAGTTCTGTTTATTAAAACCTCTAATGTTCCTTCAGGCCCCCAGATCCGTTATCCCGTCCAGATCCTGCTGAAAATCAGACTCACAGCTACTTGGGGATTTTTAATGAGGGCGTCCATATTGGTTGTTTGGATACACTGTTTGGGTTTGCTGCTGCTGTCAAAAATGCACCTGACATCCCCCCACCCCCACCCTTGAATCATGGATCGTGTTTCTGGAATGTGCAGAGCATAATTCTCCGTGCTCCGTTCTGCTAAGGACTCTGTCTACATATGGCAAATGTTATGATTGAAGTTCCTTCAGCAGTGACCTTAGAAGAGATCATGTTTGTTCCAAAGAACTCCAAGCTGTTCACTGTGGTATACTCCTAGTCGCAAATGTGAAATACATCAGACGGGGCCCATATCCCAAGGCTGGGGACTGTTTGACACAGTGCAAGTGTTCCCTGGGCCTGCTTCCTGCTCTTGGCCACTCAGATGTGGTGTGTACAAATGTGACTTAGCTGTGAATTTTAAATTGAATTGCGTGTGATGGAGGTGATTGCCGTCATGTGACAGGACAGTGTCGCGACACTGCACTTGCTCCGTGTTAGAATGAAAGATTTACGTAATAATAGGAGTTTACAACTGAGAAGGGGCTTGCAAAAATCACTAGTCCAGCTCCTGTGTTTCATGGATGAGGCACTGAGGGCCCTAAGTGGTGTGTGATTTTCCAAGGCCACAGAGTCAGCCAGAGGCAGAGCCAGGACTAAAAGTGGCTGCAGATATACCAATTTTCTGGACCACAGGAAAAAAAATTACTTTTTCCTATTCCAGGCTGTCTCTTAAGTTGTGCGGTGACATCTTTGAGTAAGTAGAAACTAGTTTTAAAAAGACAGGAATTAATTTATTGTCTTGTTCAAACTGGGATATATATTGATTAAAGTGCATAAAAGCAAACACAAATGCGGTAAGCCTATTTATCTGGAATTTAGACAATTGGGAAGCCTAAATACCGGGATTGTTTTGTTAGTGAAGGAACAAATGAAAAGTTAATAGGCTGGTATCAGGGATTTTAAAAGCAACAATCATAAAAAAAAAAAACAAAACCAAAAACATGAAACCTAGTGCTGCAGGCTGTGTGCATGTTAAGTATGTCCTCTCTTCAGTGGGGAGGGAGGAGTGACTGCATTTTAATTTAGTTATTTCCAGTCCTGTTAAAAATTCCATCCTCCATGAAATGGTAGTATCCCAACCTCCTTCATTTCATCACAGTCTTTCATTTGTTCAACTTTAATGAGCTTTGAGCACTGAGCAGTTTGCTACATGGTGAAAATTTGAAGACTGATAAGCCAGGAAGGAGGTTACAGTCTAGCAGGGAAGAAAGGGACCAATAACTCTGGCATGAAATTGGAAGTGTTGCATGTACGACTGCAGTGCCAGGGAGTGGGGGAGAGGGCCAGCTGCTCCTGGTGCTGATTCCCCCCCCCCCACTCCCCCCCCCCAGCCCTCCCTCCATGGGCAAGCTACCTGGAGGAACCAGGTGTGGTGCTCTGGGCTCTGGGGTGGGGCAGATGCGAAGGTTTCATCAGGTAGAAGAAGCATGTGGTTGGTAAGGAGGCAAGGCGTGGACTAACAGCTCTCCCTTCAGGTTGGTGCCCGAAAGTGCTGGGTGATGGAGCTGCAAAGCCAGGGGCCAGGGCAGTAAGCGCTTTTGGAAGGAGGTGAAAGGCAGGAAATTGCTCCTTACGGTCTAGAGGGCAACTATGTAAGCTGCTTCGGTCAGAGTACAAATATTCCTGGAATCATGGTAATCTCGCCTTCATGGCTTAGCAAGTCATGTTTTAGTTATTACTTCAGCAATGAGCAGCTGGGACAGCAAGCAGGGTAGAGGTGAACTGGGGCAGGGTGGAATAGGGACTAGAAATGGGAGGAGAAAAGAGACAGAAGAGAGAAGACAATGATGAAGGTGAGAAGGGGGTACCTGCAGTGAACTGCCGAGGGTTTTGCCTAGGACACAGGTACCCTTCTTTTGTCAGTTTCAGCCCTTGGGCCATTGAAATCATCTGTGCACAGTTCAGTTCCTGGAGAATGGCTCAGATGTTACAACTTCTTCCTCGTTAGCACTGTATAATGAGAATTTGCAATGATCATTTGTAATGTTTATTATGATGATTCTCTAAGAACTCGATGCCCCAATGAAATCAAGACAGGTACGATCTTATATAGTAAGTCTTGTTCCAATATTGTACCGAGGTTTTGAGAATGAGCCTCTAACTTCTGGGTAGGCAGTGTAGCTCAGTTAATTAGAACACTGAGTTAACCTGACAACCACATTTCCCCACCATTCGGAATAAATTAGTTTGCTCAATCTATTTCCTTATTTGTAATTTACAAAAATGAGTTTTAAAAATGTTTTGTGTAAGAAAACTAAGGTAAATATGAAAGTAACATACACAGAAGTACTTCAAATATGACCAATGATATTCTCTTCCAAGTTAAAAAAAAATTCAGACAGAATTACATAATTTCAATGATAAAATAAGAGTTCATCTTCATGAATTAAAATATATACATTTAAAGGAAGTAGTAGAAATCTAAAAAAAGACCGAAGAGAAGTGATATCATTTGATAGTGAAGGTTATATTACCTATGGTTGACTCAGTTCAAAGAGTGATTGATTTAAAGATCTGCTGAGACTTCAGTTAAGCATGAAAGGGCGGAGACTCGCCTGTGCACCTGTCACCTGAAGCTGAATTAGAACACTGGCTAAGAAAAACTCCGAGAAAGGGATGTCGGCCTCTGAGATCGTAGGCCTGGTAGGTGGCCAGTTAATCAGGTGAAATGTTAGGGCCCAGCTGATGGATGTTACACAGGGAGCACTGTGAGAGATTTCTTTGCCACCTTTCTCCTGAGGAATTTAGTGGTTGCTTTGTCAGGCTTGACCAATGCACATTTTCTGCCTCATTTATCACGTTTACAACTCCGGATCAACCCATTGGGTTCTCTTGTCCTTGTCTTTGCATTTCTTATAGTTCCTGTTGAAAAATTGTTTCTCTGGACCTGCTCCTTTGATTTTAGGCAGCATAAGTGATATTTGGATTCAGTGCTTCTTTTCTTTCTTTAGGAAGCAGTGAAGTAATAAGTGGATGGCTTTTGCTTTGATTCTTTTAGAAAAAAATAACTTTTCTAAACCCAACGTTTTCACCATTCGTTGGTGGTTAACTTCATTAGAGTCAACCAATGTCTACGGAACCCTTCTGGGTAAGGCACTGTATGAAGGGTCTTGACCAGGACAGTTCCTCTGCCCTCAAGCAGTTCATACGTGAGCGGTCCAGGTAACAGAGAAGCAAATAATTATAATCAATGCAATAAGAGCTATTAGAGTGAAGATAGAGCCAGGGCTCCGAGGAAAGTAGGTGAAGGATCACTTAGGTAGGAAGCAAACCTAACCTAAGTGGTGCAGAATTAATGGAGTTTGTGAGGGCAGTTGATGGAATAGAGTGGAAGAGTGGGTCTTCCTTCCAGTCAGCTATCTGGGCTAGAATCTCCTGTATATTTATTGAGCCCTGCACTTCATGTCTCTAAACTGAGTTTGCAAAAGTGATAGTGCCCAGCTGCAGAGTCCATGGGCACCTATATGCCAGCCAATTGCCAATGGTACTTTGGGCCCAAAGTTCTTAGATTTGGGATGGAATGAAGCTGGCCTCTGCTATCTTCCTCCCATAATTTTCTCCTTTTAATGTGCCCAGAAGGAAGTCCAAATCCCACGGTGACATTATCAAAGACAGAGACTGTGGAGGGGAGGAAAGCAGAAATTCCAATATGCTTCTCCCCATCCCTGTGTGTGTGTGTGTATGTGTGTGTAGGGGTTGATCTGATTTCTTTCTGAACAGATTTTTTTTTTTTATTTTTGACAGGCAGAGTGGACAGTGAGAGAGACAGAGAGAAAGGTCCTTCTTTTCCGTTGGTTCACCCCCAAATGGCCGCTGCCGCTGGTGCACTGCAGCCGGCGCACTGCGCTGATCCGAAGCCAGGAGCCAGGTGCTTCTCCTGGTCTCCCATGGGGTGCAGGGCCCAGGCACTTGGGCCATCCTCCACTGCACTCCCAGGCCACAGCAGAGAGCTGGACAGGAAGAGGAGCAACCGGACAGAACTGGTGCCCCGACCGGGACTAGAACCGGGACTAGAATCCTCCTCAGGTGGAGGATTAGCCTATTGAGCTGCGGCGCTGGCCAAGATTTTCTTTTTTTTTTTTTTAAGATTTATTTTATTTATTTAAAGAATTACAGACAGAGGTAGAGATAGAGAGAGAGGTCTTTCATCCTCTGGTTCACTCCCCAAATGGCTGCAACTGTTGAAGCTGAGCTGATCCAAAGCCAGGACCTAAGAACTTCTTCTTTGTCTCCCACATGGGTAGCAGGGGTCCAAGGACTTGGGACATACCCTGCTGCTTTCCCAGGGGCATTAGCAGGGAAGCTGGATCAGAAGTGCAGCAGCCGGGACTTGAACTGGTACCCATATGGGATGCTGGTGCTACAGGCTGTGGCTTTAACCCACTGCACCACAGTGCTGGCCCCTGAACAGATTTTCTTACAAACAAAAGATAAGGAAAACATTTGGGAGGAAAAAAGAAACCTTCTTCCTATTCTTCAAGTCCTCCCACTGTCCTGTTGCTTGTAATATTTAAACTTCCCGGCAAACTTTGAGTACTTAATAAATTTATGATGAACAGGTGTTTTAAAAAAATTGTTGTGGGGCTGGCTTTGTGCAGTGGGTAAAGCCACCACTTGCAATGCTAGTAGCATCGCCAGTTTGAGTCCTGGCCCCTCCACTTCCAATCCAGCTTCTGCTCCTGCACCTGGCAGCAGAAGATGACCCAAGTACTTAGGCTGCCCATGTAGGAGACCTCGTTGGACTTCTTGACTCTTGGGTTCAGCCTGGCTCAGACCTGGCTGGTGCAGGCATTTGGGGAGTGAACGTGCAGGTGGAAGATATTGTGTGCTCTTTCTCTCTCTCTCTGCTTTTCAAATAAAAAATGAGAAACAAGTCAAATGGAATAAAAGGAGCCTCAAGAGCTTTAGAGCTTTTTCATTGTTTAAAATTTTTTTAAAATTTATTTGATAGAGTTACAGAGAGAGAGAGAGAGAGAGAGAGAGAATCTTCATCTACTGGTTCACTTTCCAAGTGGCCACAACAGGCGGAGCTCAGACAATCTGAAACCTGCGTTCTTGAATGCAAGATATGATCTCTTTCTTTTTTTAAGATTTATTTATTTTATTTGAAAGGCAGAGTTAGAGAGAGAGAGAGAGAGACAATCTTCATCTACTGGTTCACTTTCCAAGTGGCCACAACAGGTGGAGCTCGGACAGTCTGAAACCAGGAGTCAGGAGCTTCTTCCAGGTTTTCCACGAGGGTGCAGGGGCCTGAGAACTTGGGCCATCTTCTGTTGCTTTCCCAGGACATAGCAGAGAGCTGGATGGGAAGTGGAGCAGCTGGACTCCAACTGGCACCCATATGGGATGCCGGCACTGCAGGTGGCAGCTTTACCCACCATGCCACAGTGCTGGCCCCAGTGCTGATGTTATTCAAATAAACAAGGCTATGATAGGAAAAAGAAAAGCATCTTATCTTGATTTTCTTTTGGACCCAGAAAGAGTGATATAAAAAAGTTAACTTTGGATAAATCGCAGCCAGGAACCCTTACACTTAAATAAACTCCCACACAATACTGTGTGATGTCAAAGCCGGGGAGAAGTCATGAGAGATGGAAGGAAAGTGGAGGAGATAAGGATGGGCCAGAAAGAGAATCAGAGGTCATAGAGAGAGAGGGACACAGAAGGAGAGAGAAGGAAGAGAAAGGGTAACATGGGGGAGGGGAGTGGGAGGAACCCGAAAGGAAAAGGTGAGAGTGTGCAAAGGGGCTGAGGTGTAGGATGCCCTATTTTTCCATCCCCAGGGATTCATTTCTGCACTGAGCTTCCTGGTGTTGTCACCTCATCCTATTTCCTCAGGATTCTCATTAACCACTGTTTATAGCTGTTTAACTGCTGCTTACCTTTGGATTTTCAAGGGCTTGACTTTTAATGGGCTAGATAATCATAGTAGCCCATGACGGGGACATAATTATTCTCTTGGCATATCAGCTCTGGCAGGAACCTGGGCCCTGAGCAAGGGGTTTCCACGTTCCTCCTCTCAGAAGTCGGAGGTTCATGAGCTTGTCTCAGTGCAATGGGAGAATTGCAGGCTTCTCCCTACAATGCTATTGTATCTCATGATTAACTAAGCAGCCCATTTTTTTTTTCTCAGTTGCATTTCTGGAAAGATCCAGCTTGCTTCATGCAATATTACCTTCCAGGGAAAGCTGTCTGAACGTCACAGGAAAGCTGCACAGGCCTGCAGCCTAGAAAAGGCCACCAGGGAGAGCTGGGCACTGGGCAGGGGCAGGGGCAGGTGCAGGTGTGTGTGGGGGTGGGGTGCCTGCTTTGTGGGAAAGGTGATTATGGGGGGTCATTAATTTTTAGTTTAAAAATATTCTGTTCAATGAGTAAGCAAATTAAGGTTGAATTGAAGAGGGAAAAATAATAGGGGAAAAAGTAAATGCATGAACTTGCTGTTTTACAGCGTTTCTCGCATTTTTAGGAGCTGTCCTGCTATGAGGGAACTGCAGCTTTAAGGCAGCTTTGAAATCTGGGTTGGGATAAAAACATGGCGAGTTTTCTGTTCTGCTTGCTTCTCTCACCACTAACTGCTTGCTACTTTGGGGGCCTTCTCCCTCTCCAGCCTGCTCTGCTGTTTTAGTTGGCTTTTGAGTACCCATAGGCAAAGATGTTTACTGTCCTTTAGTGAAAATTAGAAAAAAAAAAAGGGAAATCTTGTGTTTATTTCTTAGGTGGGGAGAGAGGGGAGGCCAACAGTTTTGGAGTCTGTGTTTCACAAAAAAGTCACCCTTGTTATTTAGCATTGTCCTTCATAATACAAATTGCAAATAAGGCAGAGTGCCAGTGCTGAAAAGTAATTTCAATTAAAATTCCCAGGGCTGTGCAGGGGCCACACAGGAGTCAGCCTTAACACAGTGTCCTTGAGTCTGGGCACAGCTTACCTGGAAAGCTTCAAGAAGGGACAAGTAATCTTGGTGTCACCTCCCTTGTCCCCCCCACCCCATCCCCTCCCTCCCAGCCTTGTCCCCCCCCAGCCATAAACAAAGCAAGGACTGCCCTTTCTAGAGAAAAGGAGGTTTGGTGATCGCTTGTCTGGAAAAGCTGGTAATGGACTATTAAATAGTTGTTTGCGAAATGACTGTACAGGACAGTGTTTACCTGTTTCTGCGGAAGTACTGCTGTTTACCCAGTTCTGGTTCAAGAACAGATCATTTGACAAGGCCCCGGAGCACACAGTATCCCTGTATTCCCCTTCTGTCTTCTGGTCCAGGCCTCTGCATTTTCTCTGGTTGTGCAAATGAGGAAGGGTGTGTGTGGAGACAGGGCAGGAACAGGGCTGGGCTGGTGCCTTGGAATCTCCTGGACAGAAGGGTGGAAGAGCCTATCCCAGGAAATACCTGGCCCCTTCCCTAAAGTAGCGCCCTCAGCACCTGCTCATACTTCTGATCCCCTTCAGCTAAGCCCGCCGAGAAAGTCAGGAGTTGCTTTCAAGGGGCTACATCTGTCACTCACATTTGAGTTCAAGTCATGTCTCACGCTTATTCAGGGAAGCATTGTGCAAGAGCTTGCTCCTTGTTATCTCAGTTACCCTCACAAGACCGCCAGCTCTGCTGTTCCCTTCGGGTTGCAAATAAGGAGATAAAGGCACATGGGGGTTCAATTGCCCAAGACCTGGAGTTGGCAAGAAGAGGTGCATGGTTGAACCTTGATTCTCTAACTCCCGAATTCCATGTATTCATCAAGTTGTGTCCAGCAGAGACCGGGGCCCAGAGAAAAGGGTGCAGGACAACTAGGATGTGATGAGCTGGAGAGAGTGCTGTGCGGCAGTGGGACTGAGCGGGGGAGTGTGGATGAGGGGACACCTAAGTTGAGGACAAATGACGCTCGGGAGCTCCTGACCACCATGGAAGTTTGGGAAGGGAGGAACTCGTGGGCATGAACGTATGAAAGGGAGGCGAGAGCTGTGACGGCAGAAAGTTGACTTCACACTTGTGCTTAGGGCGGACCTGATGGAACCATGTTGAAATGGCAGGACCTCTGCCCTTCTTTCACGGCGACAGTTTGCTCTGTATTACGGAGATCTTGTGATTTCTATTCCCTTTTGCAGCACAGGAAGTTGAGAGGCAGTGGACTGGTGGCCACACCAAGAGCAGCGCTCCTGCTGTCTGCCCAAGCCTGGTGCCCTTTCTAGCACGTGGTGGGCAGCTGTGCATCGCTGCGCCGGGCTGCCTGCCCCTCATGCCTCTCCTGCAGAGCCCTCCTGTGTTTCGGCCCGCCCTTGTTTCAAGGCTCCTTTCGTTTCTAGAAGGTACACTCACTACTCCTGTCTCCGTCTGGGATTGCGGTTCTGTTAATTCATTGTTATGTGGAGAGTGCCTTTAGCGAAACACAACAAGCTGCAGAAAATATAATTCTCCCTTAATGTATATTTACTAAGTGTATTTATTATTCATCAGGATGTGCATTTTAAAATGTGAGTCTAGATTCCCTCACTTTTAATCCCAAACAAATGTTAAAAGATTTATTTTTATAATAATCCTGGAATGAGAGCTGAGTAAGGCACCCTGACACAGCTTGCCAACTGGTGCGTGTTCGCTCCATATATCCACGAGACGCTCAGGCTGCAGTGGCTGGCGTCTCTTACTGCTTCCAGGGCTGCGCACAGGCACACCAGGGCTTGTCGATGGCTGCCATTTGTTGACACTGACTCTGGGGAGGGAGCGCTGCGAGGGATAATGCCAAAGTCCCTTTTCTTTACCACGTATAGATAGATGTGGTGGGAGAACTGAAGCAAAGGGAATGTGTGGGCCAGGAGACAAGGACATGGGCGAAAATAAACTCCAAAGACCTCAAGGTGCCGTCGACACAGAACTGCTTGAGTAGTACATGGAGAATGAAACATGAACGCATTAAGCATCCCAGCGTGAGTCATTTCTCCTTTCCCATCCTGCAAGGAGACAAGGCTGTAGAGGTTGCCAGGGTGCCCGCGTGAGGCTGGTTCAGCCTAGAACCCTTAGTGATAGTCGGAGGCCAGTTAAAGTGAGGAGGCGATAGCTAGGTGAGGGATACGTTGGAACAAGGTGTGTCAGCGGGCTTTGCCAAGAGTCTTTGCTTATTAGTGATTTTATTAAAATTCCAGTGACATCTATGAGTATTTTACACATTCCTCAAAGTCCCACGGTGTAGAGGTTTCCTTGTTTTCAGTTTGAGACCCTTTTCTCATCTGTGAGGACTAGGGGAGATCTTCATTTCTGCTCAAATATATTTTTCAGTTAGCTCATAATATATTAATAATCAAATGCTGAAGCATGAATTGAAAGTAGTTCAACTGGGGCTGGTGCTGACACCAGCATCCCATGTTGGCTCTGGTTCGAGTCCCAACGGCTCCACTTCCCATCCAGTTCCCTGTAAATGCACCTGGGAAAGCAGTGGGAAATGATCCAAGTCTTTGGGCACCCACGTGGGAGACCCAGAAGCTCCTAGCTCCTGGCTTCTATCAGGCCCAGCTCTGGCATTTGTGGCTCTTTGGGGAATGAACCAGTGGATGGAAGATTTTTCTGGCTCTCCCTTCCTCCTCGTACGCCCGCCCCCCCCCCCCCCCCCCCCGCCATGTAACTCTGCCTTTGAAATAAAATAAATAAATCTTTTTTAAAAAATTCAACTTAAAATTGCTTCAACTTAAGATGTCACTCAATCAAAGCTTAGAAAATTCTTCAAGGTTGAATATCACTATATTCAAAAACTAGTATACTAGTATGGGGGCTGGCTCAAGTTGCTGTGTATGATGGCATTACCCCATATCAGAGCCCGGATTCGAGTCCTGGCTGCTTTGCTTACAGTCCACCTCCCTGCTAGTGAGCCTGGGAAAGCAGTAGAAGATGGCCCAAGTACTAGGGTCCCTGCTACCCGTGTGGGATACTTGGGTGATGTTCTGAGCTCCTGGCTTTGTCTTTGTGCAGCACCAGCTGTTGAAGTCATTTGGGGAGTAAACCAATAGATGTAAGATCTCTTTATCTCTCCATCTCTCTTTGTTGCTCTTTCAAAATAAATAAATAAATGAATGAATGAATAAATACATAAATAACTGTATGGCCAGTTTTAAAGCTAGATTTAAATTGTAAATATAATAAGAATGGAAGTTAATTAGAAAGCAATGATAGTGTTACCCCAAAATAGTTTGCAGACATTGGATAGTGAAACTAAAGCAGAGACTGATCCCTATGGTTTTGATTATAGTATCAAAGGAGAGGCAGAGATGGAGAAAAAGGAATTTCATTGTCAAACAGACAGAGGCAGAGTCTTACCAACCTCATTCTGCTGTGATGAATTCTTCCAATATAATTTCAGTGAAGAAAAATAATTAGGGGATATACTAGCATTGCATTAAAACTTTATGGTGTGCAGTATAGGGAAGAAAATTGGACATGGTTTCTACCTACATTTCAAATATAATCCCATTGTGTGAATAATGGTATACCAGTTAAAAAATAATTAAGGTTGAAGAGTCAGATTTAACCAAAGAATCAATTTTACTCACATAATAGAACAATTTAAAAAAAAAGTCAAACAATTTTGAAGAAATGATGAAAAATAGCTGCATCCTAAAAATTAAGAGAAAAGCATGATAGCAAATCAAATCAACTATCTGTACCATGGATACACTTTGGCCTCTGTCTTGAACCTCTCTGTTCAATGCCACCGTGATGCTTTTCCTGGTAGACTTCTTGTCGACCGGTGCCTCCCAAGTTAGCTCATCACATTGGGAGCAAAACCATTCTCCTTGCTTTGAGATACTAAATGATATGACCTCCAAATTCCTGCCCTAGCCCTTTGCATTTGATAAATGAATTAAATATAAATAATTGGTTATATTTTGCTGAACTTGATGCCTGCAATAAATGTCATTGGTGTCATGGAAAACAATTTATAAGAAAAGAATTGTTTCAACTACAGAGTAGGCAGTGCAAGAGACTAATGGGAAGGATTAGCAAGAGGGCATTTCTGTAATGACATCATAACAGCCAAGATTATTTCAGGAGCAATCTTATTCATGCCAAGAACAAGAAAAAGCAATGTGACAGGTCTAATGTTCCTATGTTTGTTTTGATATAATACCTTTTTCCTAGGTGAGTGGAGAAAATAAAGAGACTGGTGATGCAGAGATTTCAAACCAGCTTAAGCATTAATTTAGTTGTGTGAATTTCTATTACCTACCTACTGAATTTCATGGAACCCCTTTGCTAACCAAAAGAATAGTCAGAGACAAGATTTTGGTGGATTTTACAATCCTTTGTCTAAAATACTGCTGCTAATGTGGAAATGGCAAAGGTTAGCATAGCATACTACCCCAGACAGGTTTTACATTTTTAGTAAAATTCCCAAAGGAGCATTGAACCACTGAAATGTTGTCAAAGGTTATGTTTAGTTCATGAGACAGACTCAAAACAATGGAGTTTTTCTCTCACACAAATTTCCAGATGATAAAAAAAAATTTAAAAAGCGAATTAAATAGAGAGAAGTAAGTGAGACATTATTTCTCCTAAGTTGTTTTATTGCCTGCCAGGAAAATATCTTCAGGAGATGGACTGAAAAGGAAAAGACTTCTGTAGTGAGCATCTGAGCTGCAGCAGATTTGTGGGTATTATTGGCTTTTTCAGACATCAAATGCAAACTGTGTGAAAGATGATGGAGGTGCTCAAACTGGAATGGGGAATGAAAATGAGCAAATAGAAGATCATGCTCAATAAAAACACAAAATGATAATCAGAATAAATGAGACTATCAGTGCACAAGTAGAAGAAAATCAACTAGGAACATCTGTTCAGGTGAGGCTGAAATTAAGAGAATAATCAGACTCTGGTCGTGTGCATTTGGAAAAAAGTCTATGAAAGATATGAGGAGTAACATCTCATCCTTCTCCCGAGAGGAATGATCATGTACTACCTTTGTACTTTCATTAAAATTGGGTTTTGTGGCTGGGTAGTTATACCTTCCAAGAAACAGGTTTGTAGCAAAAATGCTATCCCATGTACATGACAAAATAAGAAAGTTTTAATGGTAAAATGAAAATTTCTGAGGAAAATGCAAATCTATATAACATTTATGGGAAATACTCTAAGGGAGCCACCAAATAAATGGAATCACAATGGGATCAGGCCACAAAGATATTTAGAAAATGATATATTGTATAGCATAAAGAGCATTCAAATCAATTGATTTGACTTCCAGTTGTCTAAAAGATAGGGTATATACATTTCCCTTATTCTCCCTACTAAATGCTGTTTAAAACTTTAGGTACTCCATATAAAATAAACATAAACAGCTATGAAGGATCACGAGAAGCCAGAAGGGCAGGACCTTGGGACCTGAGGAACAAGTCAGTGAGCACCCTGGGATTTATTTTTGCTATAAATAAGGAGTCCTCAAAAAGTTCACAGAAAGAAGCATACTATGAAAAACCATGCATGGATATTTAAAAAAAATGTTGCCAAATAAGCTTATCATTTGATTGAATTTTTCCACAAATCTTTTGATGTTCTTTATATATCCCAGAGGCGAACAACTTGGAAAAAGCCAAAGTGCAAGCCACAAAGCAAAGTTCCAAGAAAACTCTGGTCTCTTTAGCCAAGGGACCAGGGAAGAGTTGTTCTAGCAAAACAGAAAAAAAAATTTAGGAAATTATCCCTCTCCCCAGCTCTATCCGAACACCATGGGAAAAATGATAGCCCTACCTCCACCCTTGTCAGCAAGAGGTCCTGAGGAGCCTGGACTTCCACTCTCATCTGGTGGTTGGGTCAGGGAAGTCATGTGGGAATCTAGGGCTTGTACCTCTTCCCAGAGGTCATGACCTGCTCTCTTCCCATTGTGGCCCGAGTGGCAACCTAGGAAGGAGCCTGAACTTCCACGTAGTAGAAGCGAGCAGGACCCTCTTCTCTTCCCTGTGGCACTGTGTTTGAGGAGGTGAGCTAAAATGAGATTTAAATAAGACCCAAAGTCTAGTAAGGTATTACTGACGATGTTCAGAATAGCAAAACAAACAAACAACAACCCCCCCCCCCCCCAAATAATACCTGTTCGTACCAAGAAGCAGGAAAACTCAACTTGAGTGCCAACAGACAGTGAACGGAAGACCATACCAAGAAGCTGATGATCTTGGAATGATCCGACAAGGATTTAAAGCATCCGTCACAAAAATGCTTCCATAAGAAATTATGAATACACTCAAAATAAATAAAAAAGAGGAGGGGATGACACTGTGCTGCAGTAGGTTAATTCTCTTGTAGTGCCTGCTTCCCATATGGGCACCGGTTCGAGTCCTGGCTGCTCCTCTTGCAATCCAACTTTCTGCTGTGGCCTGGGAAAGCAGTAAAGGTGGTCCAAGTTCTTGGGCCCTTGCACCCCGTGGGAGACCCGGAAGAAACTCCTGGCTCCTGGCTTCAAATCGGCTCAACTCTGGCTGTTGCAGCCATTTGGGGAGTTAACCAGTGGATGGAAGACCTTTCTCTCTGCCTCTCCCTCTCAATGTCTGTAACTCTACCTCTCAAATTAAAAAAAAAAATTAAAAATAAGTGGAAAGAATTAGCAAAGAAATAACAGAAATAAAGAAGCAAGTGTAAAAGTAATGTTAGAGCTGAAAAATATAATAAGCCAAGTTAAAAGCTCATGGGACAAACTCAGAGGGAGAGTGGAGAGTACATAGGAGAGAATCAGTGAATTTGAAAATAGAACAAAACAGTAAGAGAGAAATCAGATGAAAAAATGACAGAAGACAGGCTCAGGGGTGTATGGAACTGTAGGCAAAGTTCTAATCATCATGTCAACCAAGTCCAAGAAGGAGCAGAGGAAAAGTGTGGAGTTGACAAAATATTCAAAGAAAATAGTGGCTGAAAATTCCTCATACGGCAAAAGACACATCTACAAAAACCTATGAAAGACAAACAGGTTCAAGAAGCTGAGCTAACCCCAAACAGGTTAAATCCAAAGAAATGTGATCCAAGACACATGGGTGGGGTAACCTCAATGAGCAGACTGCTTACATGATTATGAAGCTGCAGAAGCACATAGAGAAGATCCATCAGGAACTTTGTAAATGCCAGATACTAACTCCTTTGCTGGCAAGCTTCTGCTGAAGGGGTTCCTCCCCTCCCCAGACAGTATTGCACAATCTATGTTGATAACGTTTATACAGATTAACGCTTTAATAGCTTTAAATAAAAGGACCTACTAAAGAAAAGTGAAACTCCAAAATGAAATACATCATATTTGCTATTCTCTAGTTCCTACTATGCACAAGCTACGGTGGTTGCTCTCACTTGAATGTTGTCTGTCATTTTTGGGAAAATATTTGTCTTGCTAGGTTAGAAAGTAAATATTGATTGTGTTTTGTACTAGAAGCCTCCATGTGGTGAACGCGAAAGAAGTAGCTAGAAGGAACGGAATTGAGAAAGGATTACAATCTCAAATTTGACATAACCACTGTGATTGTAACATCCTGCTAGCAAATGCAATTGCTGTAAAATCCATGTGAAAAAATGATCCTCTGAACGCAAGTCTCTGAAAAAGAAAACACCACTAGAGCTGGTACAGAGCAGGTATGCAATAAATATTTTGATGAATGAATGAATAAAGGAAATACATTTTAAAATGTAGATCCTTAGACCCTTGGATCTAAGGATTAAATTTTTGTTGATATAATTATGAAGAATAGATTTCCCAATGGTGTTAATCTTGTATTTTACAATTAAACAGTATGTCTATTGTTAAAGAAAGCTTTTCCTATCCCAAGTTAAGAGATCTATTTTTCTATGTTTTCCTTTAGTTGAGTAGTTTGATTATGCTCATCCTCAGTTTCAGAATAAATCTTAACTAGTAGTCTTTGGAAAATGATGGAGATCCTTCAGAGTCCCCTAGAGAGACTGTCTCTTTGAGTAACCAAATCTTTGCTACCACTGTTGACTTCTCAAGCCGGTGGGGCGAATAGTAAGTACAACGATACTGACTTACATTACAAAGTATAGTGGTTTTCATGTTGCATTATAAGAGTTCTAATTTTCTGGGATATGAACTAGTATTACTCAAAACAGTATGTGAAATAGTGGAATTAAATAAAAATTAAGCCCATTTATGAATGTAGAGTGGTTATCTTTAGTGCTCACGTCACGACCCTGTACCAGAAGCCCTCAGATACTGTGAAAAAACTAGATTTCATTTCTGCACTCCAACAGCGTCTCCTCACCTGAAGGGCGAGTCCAGTTCTGGTTGCCAGATATGGAGAGTGAGGATGAATGGCTTGCCTGTTGATTCTGATCATGTTCTCCGGATGTTCTGAGGTGTTTGCAGCCCTCTCCCCTAGCCTCTCCAGTCTTGAGAATTACAGGCTGAGTGTGCTGATGGGCATGTGATTCTGCAACATGGAAACAGTTGCCCAAGCTCAGGTGAGTGCAGAGCCCTGATTTCCTGCAGAGCCGGGGCCAGCAGACTGTAAACACTCTAGACCATTGACAGAGCGCTTGCTTGTATCTGGGCTAATTTGGTCCTCTTAACTATTCCCAGGTTAAAAACAAGGACATAATGTTAGAAGTGACAGGGTGAGGACTCAGATATACTCTTCAACCTAAATCTGGGTCTTCAGTGATCAGGAGCCCAGATGGAGACAGCTTACTAATACAACGTTTGTTGTGGAAAAATCCAGAGCTGTTAAACAGACTTGAAATCTACCTCTTCAGGACCTTTATGGAGTTAAACTCCGTAAGTACTGTGGAGAAAAAGGACATAAAAGATATGCCAAAAAGGTCTAGTTGAAGTACTACAAAGTTCTATGTCAACACGAACTCTATAAAAATTCATGTTCTCAATAATTTAAATCTGTCTTTGAAAATGCATATTTATATAAAAAAAGGAGAGGAACGTTAAGGCTGGCATAATACTGTCAGCTGTTGGCCATATGGAAAAATTTAAATTGTCATAAAAGCTGGCCAGTTATAAAATGTTTTAGATAGATTTTTTTAAAATCACATTTTAAGCATTTGAGCAATATGCTCAAAAATATATCGGTGAACTACATTAGTAATTTCTTTGGCTGAAATTCCACATGACTCTTTCCTATGTAATTAATTGTTTTTAAACTGACCTATGCACTAGGTAATGAAATACATTTTTGGTGGGGATACAGATGTTAAAAGGGAAATTTTTTCAAAAATAAACTTCATCTTCATCTCTAGATAGTTGTGTGCATCCTCATCTCCAGGAGCTGTGTGGATGTAGTTATTATTAGGTATCATTTATTGATTGAATACTATGTGCAAAGCACCATACTAAGCACTGCAGTGTACATAGCATTATATCTATATATTTATAAATACATAAACAAAATGAGAGATAAGAAGAAAGTTGTACCTTGGCTTAATTTCTTCTTCTTCTTTTTTAAGGATT
Organism: Oryctolagus cuniculus; assembly: GCF_964237555.1. Classification (NCBI taxonomy): domain Eukaryota; kingdom Metazoa; phylum Chordata; class Mammalia; order Lagomorpha; family Leporidae; genus Oryctolagus; species Oryctolagus cuniculus. Next base: position 82,582,310 of record NC_091438.1, read on the forward strand.
TATTTATTTATTTGAAAGTCAGAGTTTCACAGAGGAGAGGCAGAGAGAAAGAGGTCTTCCATCCACTGGTTTATTCCCCCAAATGGCTACAACAGCTGGTGCTGAGCCAATCCGAAGCTAGGAGCCAGGAGTTTCTTCTGGGTCTCCCATGTGGGTGCAGGGGCCCAAGGACCTGGGCCATCTCCCACTGCTTTCCCAGGTCATAGCAGAGAGCAGGATCAGAAGTGGAGCAGCTAGGATTCGAACCGGCGCCCATATGGGATGCCGACACTGCAAGTGGTGGTTTTATCCTCTAAGCCACAGTGCCGGCCCCTCAGCTTAATCTCAAAAATGGATCAGGGGTATGTGTGTGTGTGTGTTTTGTATTTTGCCTTTAAATTAATAATATTAAAACCATCTATTCTCAAAAGTTATGTCTTTCCATTGTACAAGATTCAGAAAATCTTACAAATAATAACAAAATATTGAAAATTTACATCACCTGTAATTCTATCACTAAGAAACTAATTACTGTTAGTATTTTGAAATCTTTTCCAGTCTCTTTAATGAAAATATGTATTGCATTTTTAAAAGAACTTTCTTTTTAATTGATAGTATTTCCAGAACCTCTTTTTCATGTCATTGAATATTTCAAGAATTTTTGATTACTGCATAGTGTTTCATCCTGTGAATACTCCATAATTTAATGCACTATTCCATTACTTATGGATGTCTAGACCATTTTAGTTTTTTATTATTATAAGAAATTCCCTTATTATCAGTACATCTTTGATCATTTTCTTATGTATTTATTTATTTGTTTAGAAAGAATTACAGAGAGGGGCCTGAGCTGTGGTGTAGTGTGTAAAGCCGCTGCCTGTAGCGCAGGCATCCCATATGGGCTCCTGTTCTAGTCCCTGTTGCTCTGCTTCTTATCCAGTCTCTGCTATGGCCTGGGAAAGCAGTAGAAGATGGCCCAAGTCCTTGGCCTCTGCACCCGTGTGTGAGACCTGGAAGAAGCTTCTGGCTCCTGGTTTAGGAATGGTACAGCTCCAGCCGTTGTGGCCATCTGGGGAGTGAATCAGTGGATGGAAGACCTCTCTCGATCTCTCTGTCTCTCCCTGCTTCTGCCTCTCTATACCTCTGACTTTCAAATAAATAAATAAATAAATAAATCCTTTTTTTAAAAAGAGTTACAGAGAGAGGGAGTGACAGAGAGAAGTTCATTCCCCAGATGGCCACCAGGCCAGCCAACGCTGGGGAAGGTCAAAGCCAAGAGGCAGGAGCTTTCTCCAGGTCTCCCATGTTGGCGCAGGGGCCCAGGTAGTTGGGCTGTCATGTGCTGCTTTCCCAGGCCATTACCAGGGAGCTGAACTGGAAATGGAGCAGCCAGGGCATGAGTCAACCCCCATATGGGATGCCGGCTCACAGGCAGTGGCGTTACCTGCTGTGCCACAATGTTGGCCCCTCTGATTATTTTCTAGAGATAAATGTGTAAAGATTTAATATTGGGGTTCTTGATTCATGTTGGTTTTATTCTGCCTTTCTATGCGTTTAAATTTCAAGAATTTACATGAGGTATTATTAACACAGTTATTCATCATCGCACATTTCATTAATTTACTAGTAAATCATTTATATATTTATTTAGTGCATATGCAATGACCCATAATGTGTGCCAGACTCTGTTGTCAGTGCTGGGGATAGCGCACTTGCTGAGACAGGTCCTGCCCTTGTGGAAATACATCCTAGTGGGCTTTGCTAATTTTGGTGAAGAATCGATTCTGGTAACTATTTTATATTTTACCATACTATAAATATTTTATATTTCTCTTTGTCATATACGATATCATTTTTATTTTAATTAATGTCTTTTGGGCAGAAGGATTCATAGCCAAAATTTTAGACTACATGAATGTATAAAGCTACTGTGATAATTAGATCATACTTTGAATTTAATTAACTGATTATTATGAAATAGTGACTCATATTAGAAGCAGATTTCGTATGTGTTGAGTGGCTTCATTACATGCTGCTCAGTGTTACGAGTTATTTGGTACATGAAGTGTGCAAGTTCAGTTAAAAATATTCGGGGTTAGCAGAGGAAGTTTCAGGCTCTTGCACAAAGGTGACTTTTGGGAATCAAAGGAAAATAAACAGAAAGTGTCATAGGAAATAAAAAGATAAAGGATTAATGAACTTGAAGACTTCCTCTTGTTGCTATGAGTGTGTCTGTATTTGGTTCAAACAACTTAGTAAAAATACCCCACAAAAGACAAAATCAAGACTTAGGCTCCCATTCTAAGGTTTAACTAAATGTTTCAAATTCTTCTTAGATGTCTATGTGCCTGAATTCTCCCGGCTAGAAAGTATGCTGATGGTTTGCACAGGTTCCATTTTTCCCTATTCAGAAGAAGAAATCATCACGAGAAACCTCTTCTGTCATTTGTTTTCTTATCACTCTCAGGAAATCACCACTGATTTTTCGAATGGGAATGAGTTTATTTTAGAGAATGACAATGAGTTTAAGAAAATGTTCCGATGTATGTGGTACCTTAAAAGTACAACACACTGTTTTTTTGTTGCCCGTGTGTGTTTGGTAAATGGGAGTTAGAAAAGCGATGTATTAGCCTGGGTCTGTGTTTCTTATCCCGTTGATTTGGCTTCACTCACCAAACATACTGTACACCAGATTTTACAAACCACAGGAAAACTGGCACAAATTTTGAGTATTTTGCTTTATAAAATGAGACACTGTATTTACTGAAGTTTAAAAAATGTTTTTTTGATATTGTTTCAATAAATCTCTGGCCTTGAAATGAATGCAAATAAAATGTTCAAGCTTTAGGTATTTGCTGTATGTAAAACTTAGTCTGACTTTCAAATAATCAGGGAGAATGCAGAGGTGCAACGCAGAGTAAAGACTAGCTTTGTCTTCAAAACTTCCATTGCAGAAACTAGAGTAGCTGGCTTGAATTTACAAAACATTATTGAAGTGCTTGGTTTATAGATAGCAGTCATGAAAAGATAAGATAAAAGTCTGGTGTTGCATTTATGCTTTGAAGACTTATCTAATCTGTAGTGGCATGAGAAATGTAGTAGAGGTACATGTTGCTGAAAATCACTGTAGCATCACACTTAAATACTTAGAAACCAAGGCAGTTAATATAATTTATACATACATAAACGAAATGATATCTGTACTAGGGACTTCTTGGATAGAAGCACTTCTATCCAGTATTTTAATCAAGTATGCTATCATGTCTGCTCCATTCTATGCATGCAGCACGCAAATTTGCTGATGTGTGTTTCACTTAATGGATCTAATATGTGTAATGTGCTATTAATGTCTATTAGAAATACATATGCTAGTAAAAAGTCACTTTAATCAAAAATAGTTGCTATTTCTCGAAACCAGAATGCTCAGAAAAACAGTGAGATAGGTTTGCTCAGTTTTTTAAAGTGACTATTTTCTTGTCTTTGAATTGAAATAGTAACATATGCATGTTCTTATTTTGCATAAATTTGCATGACAAATTCTCAAAAGCTCTAATTTGAAGTAAGTGAAATAAAAGGATGTAACTGTGTGCATGTCCTGATATTTCAAGAAAGCACACACACCAGACTTTTAAAGAATTAATTCGATCACCTTTCAGGGTAAGGGACAAAGGAATCAAAATAGGAAAAGACTGAGAGAGGGAGCAGAAGGAGAGAGAGAGGAAGTGGAAGGATGCTCACTTTCATTCCTGTGTGTAACGGGTTTATTGAGATATCATTCACGTGCCATAAAATTTGCCTTTAAAAATGTACAATTCGATGCCTGTCAGTATACACAGAGTTGTGCGGCCACCACCACTCTGATGGAGAGCATTTTTATCACAGACCTATTAGCAGTCATTCCTCATTCGCCCCAGTGCCCGGCAGCGACTCATTTACTTTCTGTCTTTATTCAAATGTATTTTCAGGGAAATATCCAATTTTATTTCTCTTCATAGCAATTGGCTTTTCATTGCTTATGGATTGTGTTTAGTGATTGATTATATTGATCATGTATGTGTTCTGAGTAGAATTTCGAGTTTCTGATGCTTATGAAAGTAAGATAATTTCAAAAAAGCATATAGAGTTATTAAAATTCATGCTGAAAAAGGCAACTGTGTTATTTCTTTAATTAAGTAGAATGCAGTTCAAATAGTTGATTTGTTTATTTTTTCCCTGGTTACAACTGAACCTAAGACATGAAAATATCAAGGGAAAATAGGTCTCAAATTCTCAGTTTCCGTGGTGTAGCATTAATTGTTAATAGATATTTATAGCTGTTTGTGTCTTAATCAATCACAAATTATTATCTCCTACCCCATGATGATGTAGTTATAGGGGAAAGGATGGTTAGGTGAAGTTCTCAAGGATTATATAATCTAGGTGAATCTGACCTTATTTGCATTCTTTAAGTATATTTTTCTAGGGCTATTTTGACAACTTTAATAAATTAATGCCACTGATAACTGATAACTCAGCTCTGAATCTCTTCAGCATTTATCTCTGTGTCTGTCTGCCATTGATACATTCATCTATATATGAATACATTTATCTATCCTCCTTTAATGTTTTGGGCAAAAAAATAACTACTATTTTTTCTATATCTAGTTTCATGTTTCTTGTTACTCATATTGGACTTTTTTTTTTTTTAAGATTTTTGTTTTATTTATTGAGAGGTAGAGTCACAGAGAGAGGAAGAGACAGAAGACCTTTGGAAGACAGAAGACCACTGGAAGACCTTTTCCCAAATGGCCTCAAAGGACAGAGCTGGGCTCATCTGAAGCCAGGAACCAGGAGTTTCCTCCAGGTCGCCCATGCGGGTGCAGGGGCCCAACCACTTGGGCCATCGTCCACTGTTTTCCATAGTAGAGAGGCCATAGTAGAGAGCTGGATTGGAAGAGGAGCAGCTGGGACTAGAATCGGTGCCCATATGGGATGCCAGCACTGCAGGTGAAGGCTTAACCCCACCACAGCACTGGCCCCTGGACATTTTATTTTATTTTTTACATGTTAGGTGTTAAATATGAGTTTGTTAATTGCCTTACCAAAACACAAACTATCAACATTATTAACCTCTATTATTTTATGACATCCTATGAAGACTTTGATAACATTTTCAGTTGACAAAGAAATTCCTCTGTCAGAGAACTGACTCCTTTCTGTCTCCAGACTCACTATTTTTATTTTAATTTTTAGCAACTACAGGTCTCAGGGTAGAATTAATTATGTCTTTTCCTCCATTCTTTCAAGTTGAGGTTGAGATAGCACAACTGGCTACCTTGTGAATAACACCGTGTGCCCATTTCTGTTGGCCTTGTCTTGGTTTTGCTCCTGGCTGGTGTGCATGGCTTCCTGACCATTTCCATGTAGCTAAGTTCCTTTAGGTCTGCAGATCTCTCAGTTGTCTGCTAATCGCTTGGATTTCCATTTTCTTCCTGACCCCATTCTTTCCTGGGTTTTTGTCTCAGGGGCCTCACTTTTGACTACATGTATTATTTATTGATTTTTCTCTTGTTCTGCTTTATTCTTGGCATTTGACTTTTTTTCCTAAGTGTTCTACTACCTGAACATTTTTGTAGAATGAAACTTATTTTTAAATAACTGTAGAATTACATGCAATTGAAAGAAACAATTCAGAGATTCTATACTCACTCTACTCCAGTGGTAACATTTGCTAAACCTGACCTGAACTATTACAGCCAAGATATTAGCATTGTTATGGTTTAGATGCGATATGTTTGCATTGTCACAAGGAGTCCTCTTAAAATCAGACCCATTTCTCTCCTATCTTGGCCTCAGCAATCACTAATTGCTGTCCATTTTGCTAATTTTTGTAATTTTGTCATTTCAAGATTGTTGTATAAATGGAATTATACCATATGCAACTTTTAGGGGCAGGTTTTTTTTTTTTTTTCACTTATGAGCTCATTCCTGTGAGTCTATTTCTAGGTGCTCTATCATGTTCCATTGATCCATGTATTGACGTGTCTGCCAATCCCACATATTGATAACCACAGCTATATAATGTCTTGAAATGGGTTATTTAGAAAATTATCACTTTATTATTTTAAAAATTGTTTTAGTTATTCTATTTTTTTACTTCTCAATACAAGGGCTGGCATGGTGTGGTGGGTAGAGCTCCTAACTGCTACATGGGCATCCCATATGGGCGCTAGTTAGTGTCCTGGCTCCTCCACTTCTGATCCAACTCCCTCCTAATGAAACCCTGGTTCTTGGCTTTGGCCTGGCCCAGACCTGCCTGTTTTTTTTTGTTTTTGTTTTTTTTTTTTTTTGACAGGCAGAGTGGACAGTGAGAGAGAGAGACAGAGAGAAAGGTCTTCCTTTGCTGTTGGTCACCCTCCAATTGCCGCTGCGGCTGGCGTGCTGCGGCCAGCGCACTGAGCTGATCCGATGGCAGGAGCCAGGTGCTTCTCCTGGTCTCCCATGGGGTGCAGGGCCCAAAGACTTGGGCCATCCTCTAGTGCACTCCCGGGCCATAGCAGAGAGCTGGCCTGGAAGAGGGGCAACCGGGACAGAATCCGGCGCCCTGACCGGGACTAGAACCTGGTGTGCTGGCGCTGCAAGGCGGAGGATTAGCCTGGTGAGCCGCGGCTCCGACTGCAGACCTGCCTGTTGCAGTTATTTGGGGAGTGAACCAGCTGATGGAAGATCTTTATGTCTCTCCCTTCTCTTTGTAACTCTGTTTTCAAATAAGTAAATAAATCTTTAAAAAATAAATAAATGAAAGAAAGATTGCCTACAATCTCAATATCTTGAGATTTTGATAATAATTGTTTTTAATCTGTGTATCAAATAAGGGAGAATTGATATTTTCCTATGCTGAGTCTTCCTATCTGTAAACAAGTTATATTTCTTCATTTATTTAGACATTTTCTGTTTCCTTCATCAGAGTTTCATATACATATTCTGTTAGCTTTCTATCATTTCTGTTTTATTTTGAACAATTAAATTATATTGCATTTTAATTTTTAATGTCTGATTGTTCATGATTATTATAGAAATACAATTGCTTTTGTATGTTTACCTTGTATCTAATGAGCTTCCTGAGTTCACTTACTAATTCTAGGAAGTTTTGTAAATTCCTGGAGAGTTTCTCTGTGGATGATCAAGTCTTCTGCAAATAAGGATAGTTTTATATCTTCCCTTCCAATCTGAATGCCTTTTATTTCACTTTCTTGCTTTATTGCTTTGGCTAGAACTTCCAGTACTATAGTAAGAGTGATAAGAGTGAAATCTGTATTGTTCTTGATTTGGGGGGAATATAATATTACTCAAAGACTTTTGTGTGTGTGTGCTATTTGGGCATAAAATTAGAAAATTCCCCATTATTTCAATTTCTCAGAGATTTTATAATGAAGGGGTTTTGAATTTTGTCAAATGTTTTTTCTGCATTCACTGATGTAATTTTGTGATTTTTTTCTTCAATTTATTAATGTAGTAGTCTACATTGATTGATTTTTGAATATTGAACCAGCCTTATCTCCCTGGAATAAACCCCACTTGATCACAGTATATAAATTCTTCTTATATATCATGAATTTAATTTGGTAATATTTTATTAATAATTTCTATCTATATTATGAAGACATTGATCTGTATCTTTTTTTGCTTGCTTCTTAACTGGTTTTGGTTTTGGAATTGGGGTAATACTTGCTTTATAAAATGAATTCAGAACTATTCTCTCTTCTTGTTTATTATGGAAACAAATCGATGTTGATTTTTTTAAAATGTTTGATAGAATTCTCTAGTGAAACAATATGGGCCTGGAAATTTCATTCTGGAAGATTAGAATTATAATGCAATTTCCCTAATAGTTACAACACTTAAAATTGGTCCCTTTATCTAAGTTGTCAAATTTATATGTGTAGTATGGGTCATGCCATTCCTTTTTATTATTTTTATCTGAAAGAGCTGCACATAAAATTCTCTGATTTTTTGGTATTGGTGATTTTGTTAGTCTTGCTAGAAGTATGTTAATTTTTATATCTTTTCAAAGAATAAACCATTTGTTCTCTAGTTTTTAAGCTTAATTGATGTCAGCTCTTATCTTTTTTATTTCCTCCCATCTGCTTGTCTTGGGTTCATTTTCTAGGTGGAAAGCCTACCTTTTCTTCCTTTGCAAGAGAGAGCTTTCCTTCACCTGCCAGAGAAAATTACCTTGAATATATTGCAAAAATCTCACCTTCTACCTTCTGGATTATTCGTCCCATTTAGCTGCTATTTGATCAGTGACAGAGAGTATGCATAATTATGTGCGACAATGTATTTCCCAAAGTCGGAAGTATTTGTTCCCGAATAATGTCAGGGGATCAGTTAGAAAGGACTCGGTATTTTTGCTTTATTGAAATTTTTACTAACTTCTGGTCACAACTGTTGTCTAGCAAAATATCTGCATAACCAGTTCAGGGAACAAACAATTGCTTCTCTATTTTTCTGTTGTCAGTATTCTTAGAAATAGCTAAAATCAAGTGCAGGTACAAGAAATCACACCGAATACATAAGTAGTAAATTATCATAAGGTGAGAATCAGTGTAACCACCATCTGGAAAACAAAAGGACCTACTAGCCACCTCAGTGACTTGTCCTCAACACAGTCTCTCCCTCCTTCCAGAAGTAACCATTGTTCTGACTTCTGAAGCCATCCCTTCTTTGGACAGCTTTATGATTTATCATCCCCAACACTGTCATTTTGTCTTGCCCATTTAATACTGGTATGTCTTTCAAGTCTCTTGATTTTATATTTTTTTTCTTTTATTTATAACTTATCTATTGAAGAACATAATTTCTTAACTTGTTGAGTTTTCCACAGGCTGGAGTTTGCTGATTATGCACTCGTGATGAGGTCCATATGTTACCCTGTCCTCTGTATTTCCTGAAAGTTGGCAGCTGGATGCAGAGGCTGGATGGGGATTTAGGTTTCATCTCTTTGACAGTATTGTAAGTGGTGGTATGTTATTTAACCAGGAAACATGAGATATGGTGTTTGCTCTTCTTATTGTCATTAATTGCTATGGGTGCTCAATAACTGGATCCACTAAATCATCCTAAAATGGTGATATTCTAATTATCTCTAGTTGCTTTTCTTCATTAGTTATAATTTTTAAAGAGATACTTCCTCTCATCTACTATTTGGTGACCCTTTGGTACAGTTAACATAAGGAAGATGGATAAACTCCTGACATTTTCCCTTTATTTATTCAGTTTCCAAGATAATGGGCTGATTCCTTATAATCCTTAGATATGATCAAATACTTGTTCATGAATATTCTGAACTCATGGGTATATTTAAGCACAATTTATAAACTTTGGTCCTTTGCCATATTATTATTAATCAGAGCCTACATTTTCCTCTCTTTGAGCCATTGAATTCTCTACTTAGGTTGGCTCATGAGTTTGGTTTCTGATATCATCCTTGTAATCTGACAATTTTCTTATTATTTCATATACAAAGATATTCTAGGCCAACCTTGCTCATTTTTTTGGTCCCTAATCTTAATTATTTATTTAAAAAAATCATAGTTTAATTGAAAAGGAAATGGTATGTTGAGGCCCTAATGGTGCTCACTGATTCTAGATTTATTATAGTTTCTATTCCTTTTCAGTGGCCAGATGTAGGAACTCTTGTCTCTCTGTCTCTCTCTTTCTGTTCTTCCTTCTCTCTCTCTCTCTCTGATACTCCTAACTCAAATTCAAAACTGAACAGTGTTTTACTAACATTGTTTCCTTTTTAAAAACAGATTGATTTTTATTGATTTGAAAAGCAGACCAACAGAGAGAAAAAGATACCTTGTAGTAGCTACTTCCCGCCCCAGATGGTTTCAATGATTCTGGGGCTGGGCCAGGATGAAGTCAGGAGCCTGGAACTCCATCTTTGTTTCTCATGTCAGTGGCAGCAGCCCAAGTGTTTGGACCATCCTCCACTACTTGCCCAGGTGCATTTGTAGGGAGCTGGATTGAAAGTAGAGCAGTCAAGACTTGAACTGGTGCTCATATGTGATGCCATTGTCACACAAGTAGTGGCTTAACCTGTAGTACCACAATGCTGGCCCTAGCTCTTTTTCTTAAATCTGTACTTTTTTTTTTCCAAATCAAAAGTCCTGATTTTAAAAGACATAGGGAGTTATAGAAGTAGACTATTCTATAATTAGTAAAATGTGCTTAAGATTGTTCTAAGCTTATATTTTCAGATATATAGCACATACTTTCAAAGTACAGTTTCAATTTTTTTCAGGAAGCAACTTTTTGAATTACTTTCTTCAGGGACTTATATGAATGTTAGATCCTCTTTGCCTATCCTAAATATTTCTCATTCATTCTTGAATCCCTTTAATATTTTTAAGTTAAAGCATTTCTACTTTAAAAATAATGAAAAATACTTAAGGTTTTGCATACATCATTCAGTCATATAAACCTCAGCTTTGGTGCAATGGGCATTACTTGAAGTGCAATCATCTTTACAGAATGGGTTCAGAATAGTTTGCTACCATACAGCTCATTAATCAACAAATATTTACAGAGAGCATACGATGGCCGTGTGTTAAGCCAATTAATAAATTAAGCCAACTATGAGTAAGATTGGTTGAGTGTACACTCTCTAGAAGGATGGAGACAGACATTGACCAAATAAAGTGTAATTACAGTTTTAACAAGTTCACTCCAACATGTCATAAGAGAATTCACAATAAAAGGATGCATTCATTTTTATTTATTTTATTTATTTGAAAAGCAGAGAGACAAAAGAGAGAGATGCATACAGACATAGAGAGATCTTCCATTCACTGGTTCACTCTCCAAATACTCTCTCAGTAGTTGGGGCTGGAGATGCGACAGGTTGAAGCCAGGAGGCAAGAACTTAATCTAGGTCTCCCATATGGATGGCAGGGATCCAATTATTTGAGCCAACACTTCCTGCCTCCCAGTAGGGATGTTAACAAGAGGGTGAACTTGGGAGTGGAGCTGGGACTTGAGCTCAGGCACTCTGATGTGAAATGCCAGCCTCTCAAGTGTCATCTTAATTGCTGTGCCAAACACCTGCCCTGGTATATTAAATTTTCCCTTCTGCTATAAAAAATTGCTGCATAGTTTATGGCTTAAATTAACACACACTTACTGTCTTTGAGTTCTGGACATCAGAAATCTGAAGTGGGTTGCACCAGATGAAAATCAAGATGTCTGAGGGCTCTAGGAGAATCTGTGCTTGTTCATTCCCACTTCTGAAGCCACCTGAACTTTTTGACTTGTGGTTCCCTTCATCATCATCAGTGGAGTGGTAGGTTGAGTCATTTTTGCATTGACTCATATCACCCCTTCTGCTCCCTCTTCCACAGTTAAGACCTCTTATGATTATTGTGATTACATTGGACCCACTTGGATAATCCAGGATAATTGCTCTATTCTAAGGTCAGCTAATAGCAAGCTTAATTTCTTCTGCAGTCTTATTTCTCTATTGCCATATAGTCTAGCATAAGCCTGAGTTATAAGGATCGAGGCATCTATGGAGGGTCATTGTTCTACCTAGTGTACGGCTCATAAATTGTCTGAGACAAGGGTGGCTGGAGGGTATTTATGATGAGATAGGGAGAGATTGATATTTACATTGAAGCTTGAAAAATATTTGAGAATTAACTAGAGTAAGAAAAAATAGGAATACAGAGGAGATACAGGATACCAAGTTGGAGGTTGCAGCTGTAGTTCAGGTAAGAAGTGAGGTTGGCTTAAACAAAAAGTGGTGATAGTAGAAATGATAGTGGAAGCCGGCGCCGTGGCTCAATAGGCTAATCCTCCACCTTGCGGCGCCGGCACACCGGGTTCTAGTCCCGGTTGGGGCGCCGGATTCTGTCCCGGTTGCCCCTCTTCCAGGCCAGCTCTCTGCTATGGCCAGGGAGTGCAGTGGAGGATGGCCCAGGTGCTTGGGCCCTGCACCCCATGGGAGACCAGGAAAAGCACCTGGCTCCTGGCTCCTGCCAGGATCAGCGCGGTGCGCCGGCTGCAGCGGCGGCCATTGGAGGGTGAACCAACGGCAAAAGGAAGACCTTTCTCTCTGTCTCTCTCTCTCACTGTCCACTCTGCCTGTCAAAAAAAAAAAAAAAAAAAAAAAAAAAAAAAAAAAAAAAAAAAAAAAGAAATGATAGTGGAGAGAAATGGATGGATTTATGGGAATAGCGATCCACTTTGAATGTGAGAATTCATTATTTCCAGTTAGTTGTGTTCTTATTTTTTTCAATATAAAACTTGTGTAAAATGCATTACAGGTGTCTCATCTAGACCATTTTTAAATGTACAGTTCAAGAGTTTGACCATTTTTTTATTTGACAGATAGTGAGAGAGAGAGAGACAAAGAGAAAGGTCTTCCTTCTGTTGGTCCCCCCACCCCCAAAATGGCCACTATGGACGGCGCTGTGCTGATCCGAAGCCAGGAGCCAGGTGCTTCCTCCTGGTCTCCCATGCAGGTGCAGACGCCCAAGCACTTGGGCCATCCTCCACTGCCTTCCCGGGCCAGAGCAGAGAGCTGGATTGGAAGAGGAGCAACTGGAGCTAGAACCTGGTGCCCATATGGGATGCCGGTGCCACAGGTGGAGGAATAACCAAGTGAGCCACGGCGCCGGCCCAGGGTTTGACTATTTTAAAGTATACACTGCCAAATCACTGGTATTAAGTACATTTGTGGTGTTATACAATCATCACCACCATCCATCTTTAGACCTCTTTTCATTTTGTAAAACTGAAATTCTACACTCATTAAGCAACTACTCCTCAAATCTTCCCCTCAACTCCTGGCAACTACTATTCCACGTTCCATCTCTATGAATTTGACTACACTATCTCAAATAAATAGAATCGTGATATTTGCCTTTTTGTTTTATTTTACTTAGCATAATGTCCTCAGGTTCATCTGTGTTACAGAAATAATTTCCTTCCTTTTTTTAGGCAGAAAAAAATATTTCACTGTATGTATATATCATTTTGATTATTCATTCAGCTGCTGGTGAACACTTGCACTGCTTTCACATTTTTAGCTATTGCAAATCATGTTTCTGCAAACATTGGTATAAAATTATATCTTCAAGACCCTCCTTTTTTTTTAAAGATTTTTTTAAATTTATTTATTTGACAGGTAGAGTTACAGACAGTGAGAGATAGACACAGAGAGAAAGGTCTTCCTTCCGTTGGTTCACTCTCCAAATAGCTGCAACGGTTGGAGCTGCGCCAATCTGAAGTCAGGAGCCAGGTGCTTCCTCCTGGTCTCCCATGCTGGTGCAGGGCCCAAGGATCTGGGCCATCCTCCACTGCCTTCCTGGGCCACAGCAGAGAGCTGGACTGGAAGAAGAGCAACCAGAACTAGAACCCGGTGTCCATATGGGATGCTGGCGCCGCAGTTGGAGGATTAACCTAGAGTGCCAGGGCACTGGCCCCTTAAGACCCTCCTTTGAATTCTTTTGGGTAAATGCTCAGATGTGGATTTAGGTCATATAGTAGTCCTATTTTTAATTTCTTTTGATGATTGTTCAAAATATTTCACAATGACTGTATCTCCATTTCCATCATTGATGTACATGAGTTCCAATTGCGTCACACTTACTAAAGTGTCAACACTTGATTATTTTCTGTTTATTCACTAGTAGCCTTTCTAATGGGTGTGGGGTGGTCTCTCACTCTTCCTTTGATTTGCATTTCTCTAAGAATGACTGGTATTGACCTTCTTTTCATGCAAATATTGTCCATTTGTATCTCTTCTTTGGTGAAATGCTTATTCAAGTCCTTTGCTCTTATTGGAATCAAGGTGCTTTTTGTTGTTGTTGTTGTTTAGTTTGGGAGTTTTCTGTACAATTTGGTTATTAATGTTTTTCAGGTATATTATTTCCCATACTGTGTTATCTTTTCACACTGTTGATAGTATTTTATTATGTACAAAATTATAAAATTTTTATTATGTCCAATTTGCCTATCTTTGTATCATTATTTCTGCCTGTGCCTTTGGTGTCATAGCTAAGAAATCACTGCCAAATCTCATACCAAGAAGCTTTGATCTTTCTTCTAGAAATTGTATAGTTTTAGGTGTGACAATTAGGTCTTTCATCCATTTTGTGCATTTTCTCATATACAGTGTTTACCTAGCATCATTTGTTGAAACAGTTGTTTTCTTCCCCATTGATTGTCTTGGCATCTTTTTAAAAAATTGTTTGACCATTTATGTGATGTTTGTTTCTGGGCTCTCTTTATTATTCCATTGGTTTAAATATTTTCTTTATGTAACTACCACATTGGTTTTTATTGCTATAGTCTTATAGTAAGTTTTAAAATCAGAAGTGTGAGTCTTCCAGCTTTGCTCTTTTTCAAGATTGTCTTGGTTTCTTGGGGTGCATTAATATCCCAAATGAATTTTAGAATGGATTCTTTACATTTTTATAAAAATATCTTTAGGAGTTTGATAAGAATTTCATTGAAATTGTTGATAATTTTTGGTAGTGTTGACAACTTAATAATATCAAGTCTTCTAATCCATGAACATGGGATATGTTTCCATTTAATTATGTCTTCTTGAATTTCTTTAAGCAATGTTTTGTAGTTTTCATTGAGTCTTTCACCACCTTTGTTAATTCTTAGTTACTTTATTCTTTTTTAAATAAAATTTTTTACATTTTATTTCAAAATAGTTTTACAAAACAAAAAGTGTGAAGTAGTAATAAAGGAATTTGGAGAAAAAAAGGAAAGCTGGGTGTATTCATTTATTATGACAAACATATGAAATGTTAATGAGGGAAATGGGGTAAAGGATATATGGGAATTCTTAATATTTTATTCTTTTTGATGCTATTCCAAATGGAATTTTTTCTTAATTTCCATTTTAGAATATTCATTATTAACATGCAGAATGTTACTGAATCTTGAGTGTTGACTTCATAATCTTGCTGCTTTGCTAATTTATTTATTAGTTCTAAAAGTTTGGTTTATTTAGTGTGAAATCTTTTTAGAGATTTTTTACATAAAAGATCATATTATCTGTGAACAGAGGTAATTTTACTTCTTTTCAAATTGAACGGCTTTTTCTTTTTCTTGCCTAATTTCTCTGACTAGGATTTTCAGTACTGTGTTTAATAGAAGTGGTTAAGCTGCACATTTATGCTTTGTCCCTGATGTTATAGGAAGAATCTTCAGTCTTTCACGAATGAGTATAATGTTGTGGTGTGTGTTTTTCATGTATCATTTTATTATGTTGAGATAAATTCTCTTTATTTTAAAAACATTTGATTATTTATTTGAAAGGCAAAGTGATGGGGGGAGGGAAAGAGAGGTTCGGTTGTGGGGGGGTGGGAGGGGAGAGAATGAGAAAGAGCGAGCAAGATCTTGCATCTTACTGGTTCATTGCTCAAATGCCTGCAATAGTCAGGACTGGGTCAGGCCAAAGCTAGGAGACAGAGATGCTCTCTGGGTCTCTGCCACATGGGTGGCAACATAATCCATGCCTTCCCAGGCACACTTGCAGGAAGCTGAGTCTGAAGCAGAGCCAGAACTCCAACCAGCATTCTGCTATGTGATATGGGTGTCCTAAGCCACAGCTTAGCCTGTTGTGCCACAACTCTGGCCCAAATAGTTTATAGTTTATTGAGTATTTTTTAATTGTAGAAAAGTATTGAGTTTTGTCAAATGTTCTTTCTGCATCAACTGAATTGAGTTTTTAGTTTTTTGCTTGTTTTATTAATGTGATATTTCACATTGATTGGTATTCAAAGGTTGAATCAACTTTACATTCCAGGAATAAATTCCATTTGGTCATGGTGTGTAATGCTTTTAGTACGTTGCTAACTTACGTTTACTAGTATTTTATTGAGATTATTTGCCTACGTGTTCATGAGGGATACTGGTCTATAGTTTTCTTTCCATGAAATGTCTTCTGATTTTGATATCAGAGTAATACTGGTCTCTCAGAATGAGTTAGCAAGTGTTCCCTCGTTTTCAATGAATTAGGAAAGGATGAAGAGAATTGGTGTTAGATCTACTTTAAATGTCTAGTAGAATTCAACAGTGAAGCTAAGAAATCCAGGTCTTGTTACTGGGGATTTATTTTTTTAAAGATTCATTTATTTATTTAAAATGCAGAGTTACAAGAGGCAGAGACAGAGAGAGAGAGAGAATTTTCTATCCACTGGCTCGCTCCCCAAATGGCTGCAACAGCCAAAGCTGGGCTGGCCTGAAGCCAGGAGCCAGGAGCTTCTTCCAGGTCTCCCATGTGGGTGCAGGAGCCCAAGGACCTGGACCATCTTCCACTGCTTTCCCAGGCCATAGCAGAGAGCTGGTTCAGAAGTGCAGCAGCCGGGTCTTGAACCGGCGCCCATATGGAATGCTGGCACTTCATGCAGTGGCTCTACTTGCAATGCCACAGTGCAAGCCCTTGTTAGGGACTTTTGATTGTTGATTCAACTTCATTACTAATTATAGTTTTTTTTTTCAGATTTTCTGTTTCTTCATGATTTAGTCTTAGTAGGTTTTGTGTTCCAGAAATTTCTGTATTTCATGTAGATTACTTAATTTGATGGAATAGAATTTTTCATTGAAGAGTCCATGAGAGTATTTTAGGCATAGAAAGCCAAGACACTCTGGGGAAAAAAAAAAAACAAAAAAAAAAAAAAACAAAAAAAAAACCTAAATGATAAATCTCCGCAAGTGAGATCCCAGTAGGAAGAATGGGCCATCAAAGAAGGAAGTACCTTTCTCTGAAGGGAGGAGAAAACTTCCACTTTGACTATGACCTTGTCTAAATAAGATCGAAGTCGGCGAACTCAAAAGGCTTCCATAACCTTGGCAACTCATGACAAGAGCTTAGGGAGATTACTGAGGCCATAAACAAGAGTGTCAATTTGTTAAGTCAACAACAGGAGTCACTGTGCACTTACTCTGCATGTAGGATCTCTGTCCTTAATGTGTTGTTCAACGTGAATTAATTCTATAACTAGTACTCAAACAGTATTCTACACTTTATGTATTCTACACTTTATGTGTGGGTGCAAACTGATGAAATCTTTACTTAATATATACTAAATTGATCTTCTGTATATAAAGATAATTGAAAATGAATCTTGATGTGAATGGAATGGGAGAGGGAGCAGGAGATGGGAGGATTGCGGGTGGGAGGGAAGTTATGGGGGGGGGGAGCCATTGTAATCCATAAGCTGTACTTTGGAAATTTATATTTACTAAATAAAAGTTAAAAAAAGAATTTTTCATGATATTCTTATCTTTGTTTTTATTATGTATCAATTGTCAGTATGGAAGCAGATTATATCATTCTACCTTGTATGCCCCCAAATATAACTTCATAGCTCTTTTAAATGCGCTAGCTTCTTGAATTCTGTAGAGAATAAAATGTGAGGGTACAAATAAAAGTTACAATAATATTAGCTCTTTGACTAAAAACTCTTGAAAATATATGAGTCTCCTAAATAATACAGAAATCAAAAAGTCCAGTGACAAGCCATTGTTGCAATATTAGCTTTTCTAATTCCCTATGTATTTACCTTTGTTGAGATCCTTGCGTATCCATACAGCTTCCTATTAGTACCCAGTGTTCTTTCATTTTACTCTGTAGGACCCCTTAAACGTTTTCTTACAGAACAGGTCTACTGGTAGCAAGTTCCTTGTTTTTGCTTCTCTAAAAATGTCTTTATTTGCCTCTCACTTTTGAAGGATGTGCTGAGTCACTTCTCTCTTTGTGCTTTCAAGAGTCTTTGTTTTCGAGTCTGATTATAGTGTGTCTCACTGTGGGTCTCTTTGAGTTCACCTTACTTAGAATTTGTTCAGTTTCCTGAATATGTAGGTTCAAGTCCTTCATCAAGTTTGCAGCTTTTACTCATTATTTCTTCAAATATTATATCTTCCCCTTTCGCTCCTTCTGAGATTGCCACAATGTATATATTAGTCATCCTGATGGTGTCCCATAGGCCTCTGGGCTCTCTTCACTGTTTTTTTTAATCTTTTTTCTTTCTGTTCTTCCCATGTGGTAATTTCTATACTTTTATCTCCAAGTTTACTGAGTCTTTTTCCCCTGATGAAATCTGCCTTTGAACCATTTTAGTGATATATTTAATTCAGTTATTGTGATTTTTTTGGCTTCATAATTTCTTTTTTTTTTTAAATTTCTATCTCTGTATTGATATTTCAGTTTTGGTCATACATCACTTTCTTGAATTTCTCCATATTTTCCTTGAGTATCTTTAAGGTAGTTGCTTAAAAATCTTTGTCTGTTGAATCTGCCATCAAGTCTTTTTAGGGGAATAATTTCTGTTGATTTACTTTTTTATTTGAATTGGTCCTCTTTTCCTGTTTCTTTGTATGTCTTGAAAATTCAACATTTCAATCTAATAACATGGTAACTCTGGAAATCATAATTTCCCCATTTACCAGAGTTTCTTGTTATTGTGATTATTTTTGTTTACTGTTCTTGATAAATTTATTTTGATTTTTACAGACTGTCTCTTTGCCAAGGATTGACGTGAGGTGTAAATGTTAAGATTTTTTTTTCCTTGCCACAGCTATTTTCTACTTTTATTTGTATGTGCAACTGCTTTTTAATGTCCTAATGTTTAAGTAATGACTTTGAAAGAGGAAAAAGAGAAAAATCAAAGGTGTGTAAGATGTATTCCTTTTAGATCTCCTAAAAGTCATCTCAGCTGGAGGGGAAGAAGGTTGATCTAATGGGGGGCAGTGCACCAACAATGGTCATCTGCCTCTTTTTGACTAAATGTCTGGTCTGAAGCAACAATTAGCAATCAGATTGTAGATTCCCAATAACGTAGGACAGAGTGCTTTTTGTCCATCCTGGCTTCCACAATCTATGTGTACACTGTTCCTGGAACATGTACACAACTGTCTTTCAAGGGGCTGCTACTATGCTAAGATCTGAAATGGTCTGAAATTAACCACAATTTACAATATAAGCCTTACTCCAGAAGTTCCAAGCTTTAAATACACTCCACAATTCCAAAATAGTTCCATAGACAGATTTCTGGTGATTTCTATCCCATTACCTTTTCCAGAATTCTCTCTCTCTTTCTTTGTTTGTTTGTTTTGTTTTGTTTGGATGTTATGACATTCAATTTTTGTTCCTATTTTCTAAGGATACATGAAAGTATTCTTGTTTTAGTGACTCTGAAAACAAACCCTAAAAGAATCAAGTATTTTGAATCTTCCCCAAAGAAGTTATTACATACACTCTGGACATAGGTAAGGGTATATATTTTCTTAAAAAAAAAATCTAATTCCACTTGCCATGGCTGGAAAACACAGTTTGGTTTTAATGCTAAGGAACTTAGGAAGGTATGGGTCTCTAAGTGGATAGCTATACCTGCACATGTTACTGGCTTTCTATGGTCAGCCCATGATGACCCGTATATGACAAATCTTTAAATGGTACAAATTATCAGTTTAGTTTCCAACTGCTTTATCTTGGATATGGAATTTTTAAAAAATTGACTTAGAGATAATGACAAGTGTTTTTTTTTTTTTTTAATCCAGCTATATTTTCATTGGACCTCTCCTGGTTTGTGAATTTGTACATATTTTGTTATTTCCAAGGCCAGCTGTCTTATCATTGAGCTTTTCCCTAGTTTGGGCTTGTCATGCACATTGGTAAAACCTCTGGCTCCTAGTGCTTATTTGTGTGAATTGAGATGTATGAAGGAAAAGGATATACAAGACATTTCTGTTGGAAGTAGAGTGATGCAGGGAAGTAGATATTGCAGGGGAATCAAACACGGTTCTCCCTTAAAAGAGGTCATTTTTATAAAGACACTCTAAGCTGTGAAGGCAGAAAAAGTATTATTTTGGGATCCAGATGATAGAATCATGGAGAAGGCATTTTCTCTATCTGTCAAAACCTAACAAGTGTTCAGCGTAGTATGGGTTGAAGAAAACACAGTCTAACACTTTTGCTTTTGTAGTTTGTGATACGCTTGGGACAGTGTCCTAGGCGAGTACTCATGTTTTCAATAAGGGTAGTGGAAACAAGACAGGTGGATATTGCCCTTTCTTGAATTTCTGAGTAGTAGAAATCCAGATGCGTGCTTGGTGGAGGAAGAGGAGGCATAGAGAAGGCACACCTAAGTACAGGTCATGGGTCTATGAGAAGTTGTGGGACAACACCTAGCTCTCTCAGATACATCTTGGGGAGCTAGCGTAGAGGCTGAGTTCCAACATTGTGCAAGGGCGACTGTGAAATTTGAGTTGTTGCCCTTCAGGTAATTTCATTGTTTTCAGTGGTTTAAAGAGGCATGGGAAAATTTGGGTTATAGTTGCTGCATGTTTGTCTCTTTTCATTCAAAAGAAAGGGGTTAATGTTCTACTGAATGGATGATGGATGGAGACAGATTTGGAGACTAATTTAAACTGTTAGTTTAGTGCCCAACTTATGGCTGCTATCCCTCTGATATTTTAGGAGTTGTGTTCTTAAATCTAGAATTGTTGCTTATCCAAAGCTTGACACCTCAATAATAATGGAAAGCAGGAGAGCAATTCTGATCCCGAAAGGAATCTAGAGTGTAACACGTTATCAAAATAACAGTGCCATACATGGGCTACATTTGAAAGCTGAACTAGTTATACACCTTAAAACCTAAGATCTGTATTTTAACAAATGATAGGAATTATAAATTACTACACTAGTTAGTTTATACAAGTATTGAAAATAGACATTATCTCATTTTTTCATGTAGAAACTGAGGCTTGGAAATATTAAAAAATTGCTAAATACACATAACCATTAAGAGAGGATTCTTTCAGATTTCCAATTCCTTTCATTATTACCTATTTCATCTTCTTTATGGCAGATGGGCACTAATAGAAGACTAAAGAAAGTGAACTGGTAGCAAGAGTTTCTAAAATTAAACACCATTCCTTCAGTGCCTGGCAATATAAAGTTTACTTTGTCTTAGTGTCAGTTATGCTCAGTCAGTTTTCATATTCATCAGATTTTACAATACTATTGCAGGACTAGTTCTGGTATTCATCAAGAAGTGCAAGAATTTGTATGCATTATAAAATGCGTAAAGGGTAGAAGTTTGGTCCAGTGGTTAAGACACCAGTTGAGAAACCTAATTCAGGCATCCCATATCAGAGCCTGGCTTGGATGACGACCTCTGGTTCTTGATTCCAATTTCCTGCTAATGCAGACCCTCAGAGGCAATGGTGATGGCTCAAGTAATTGGGTTCCTGCCGTCCATGTGGGAGACCTGGATTGGGTTCCCTGCTCCCTCGCAGGCTTTTGGAGAATGAACCAGTAGATAGGAACTCTCTCTCAATCTGACTCTACCTCTCAAATAATAATAATAATAATAATAATGATAAATACCACATAGGATTTAAATCTCTCTCTTTTTTCTCTTCCATCTCCTGTGACTTTGTCAGAGTTATCATTGTTTTTTGGTATAGTTGATACCTGTATTTCATGTTGAAGCAGGTACTTCTCATTGAATCGTGGTGAGTGGTTTAGAGGCAGTGGCTTCTGTGAGACTGTTCTGTAATAGAATGGCTACTACACTTTTGGGGCTTAGTTTGTTACAGCATCTGACATAATCCTAACTTACATCCTCCCCATTAATAATGCACTTGAATTTTATTCTTTTGGCAATTGAAAGCATATGTCCACTCAGGTTGCCCCTTGAGAAAGAAGTCTTCTTTTTTTTAATATTTATTTATTTATTTGAAAGGCAGAGTTACAAAGAGGCAGAGGCAGAGGAAGAGAGAGCAGAGAGATCTTTCATCTGCTGGTTCATTCCCCAAATGGCTGCAATGGCCGGAGCCGGGCAGATCCAGAAGCTTCTTCTGGGTCTCCTGTGTGGATGCAGGGGCCCAAGGACTTGGATCATCTTCTGCTGCTCTCCCAGGCATGATGCCAGGGAGCTGGATCAGAAGTGGAGCAGGCTGGACCCAAACTGGCAACCATATGGGATTCTGGTACTGCAAGCCACGGCTTTACCCTTAGCGCCACAGCGCCGGCCCTGAAATCTTTTCTTGTATGGATTGAAATCATAATATGAAACATCAGTAGTTCCCTTGTAGGTATCTCTACTTCCAATGGAGCAGCTCTACTGTCCTCAGTTGATGAACAGCTTTCCCCACGTCAGATTCTGTGGATATTGTGTTCTTTCACATGTTTGTCTTCTAAGTGGCTTTGGCCTGACGAGGACGTCATGCATTTTTGTGAATATTTTCATGTTCATCCACATTTCTAGTTAACTACCATGTTTGATTTTTCAGTGTTCTCAAAACTGGAATCCATTTTGCTCGTTAATCTTTTTTAGTCTATCCATATGGACCATAGGTCATTGGCTAGCCTCTGTGTGTGTGTGTGTGTGTGTGTATGTGTTACCTTAGCCTGATGCTCTCTGATGACCTAAACAGTAGATAACAGGGCTCACAAACATTTTAGGAGGAGCTAACAGCTGGTATTATGGTGGTTCTTCTATGAGACTACTTCAAAAATTTCAAGGAAAATGAAATTAAATAGGAAGAGTTATTTTTGGTACAAAAAATTTTGAAATTCATGCACAGTTTTTTTCATAACATACATTTTCCATAAACTTTTTGAGGACTCCTCATGTATTCTGCAACTAAATATCAATTTATAATTATCCAAGCTTACTATGCCTATGTTTAAATGTTTCAAAGGAGCCATATGGATGCTTTGCAAAATTTCTAGTAGTTGATATTTAAGACTACTAAAATGAGATTCTTTTGGGACTCAAATAATATATATTTTAAATGGAGATGACTGTTGGAGATTAGAAAGAGACAACTTGGAATTACCAAGTTGAGTGAATTGTAGAATCCTTAAGTTTGATGTTAAATTAATATTTGGCTCTCAAGTTACTGGACTGAAATTAATAGCATCTATTGATGTATTAGACTGACAAATGTTTACCAGGAGGGCTACTATAGTCTTAGAAAGTTGTTGGAGTTAAGTGCACGGAGTATTATTAGCTAAGTCTCATGCTGAGGATTGCTTGATTCATTTAATGAACTAATATTTATAAAACACCATGATATTCCAGTTAAGACTTAGGTGGCAGTGAGAAATTATAGATAGCTTTCATTTTAGAATATATTGGTAAGTAAGAGTAAGGAATTAGATACATATTTTGGACATCTGCATTCTATTTTCAATAATGAAGGAGACGCCATGGGTGTTTAGGAAATACAACAAGAAATACATCAGCCAGATTGGGTAAGTCAGGGACAGCTTTGCAGAACACTGGGGACAAGCTGCGTACTGCAGGATGAAAGTGTAGCCAGGTGAGTGCAGAGGTGCAGAACATGAACAAGCCTGCATATTTCTGTGGAAGTCATACTTCCTGTTACTGAGTTTAGACTTTGTGACTACCTTTTCACCTTACTAGCCAGCAAGTTACAAAAGGATACTATAGTTTTCTGTTAAGAATGTTGGTTCAAAGCCAAACTGCAGCAAAGGTCTGGTGTTATCAACATTTTCCTTAGCCCTAGTGACAAACACCATATTTCATATCTGGAAGTGACAACAAGTAGCACATGAACTGCAGCGTGTTGATCTGAGAAAGTTTTCTATTCACCCGGAGAAACACCTGAAGGACCTCTAATCTTTCACATTTATTTATTTATACGTTTTACTTTCAGTGTTCACTTTCTTTCATGATTATTTTACTGATTTAGAAAGAAAAGTATGTAGTTTTAATAAAGTTTCCCAAGTCCTCTAGAGTTCCAAATGGACTTAAATTCATTTTATTTTTATGGGCTGCTGGTCTTTAATCTCTTATCACAGAATCAGAAATGTACCTGTTACGTACTGGTAAATTAGTTATCAATCCCTTGGGCAGTATATTTTAATATCAGTATTCTAGGGAAGATGATATAAATCTTGTGTACAGTATTATTAGCTTAGGCAGCTGCTGACTTAAAAAGGCCAGTTTAACAAGTCACCACTGTATTATGTTTAATTAGGTACAGTTTATATAATGAGGTGTTCAGTTCTAATGGAAAGACATGCTGTGAGCAGCACATCTGCAGGAATAACTATTACAATCAGCATTGCAGAGACCCATGGAACTGCAAATTAGACTTACTTATCTAGAAATAAATTACATCCCAATGCCTTCATAAAGCTCATTAATTAATTCCACTGGCATAAAGGTCTTTTTCTTAATTTCATGTTCCATTAGCATAATAAACACAATTTGAGTTACAACAGTATGATCAGTTTAATGGATGCTATTTATTTTAGTTTTTTATTTAAAGTCCCGGTAACGTAGAATTAACATCAATATGCTGCTTGGTCCTTTATTAAAAATTCCCATAGGATAACCAACACAGATGTTCAATACGGCATCATATATTTGCTACATTTTACGACTCTACTAATTGGCCATATGGAAAGGTGTTGCTTGGGTGTAATTTAAAAAAAATCGGCTAAATTATATGGATTGTAATAATTACAATTAGTTTATATATAAAGTTGGATAGGTTAATACATATTGCCTGTTGCAGGCAAAATAAGAGTAAACAAACTTTGGGTGCCATGTTTTATAGTAAATACCAGTTTGTTTAAGAGTAATTCAGAGAGTATTTTGAATTCTTGTTAAAATGATAAATAAGATTAACTTTGATTACATTCAGAAATCATACTACATTGTCTATTTGTGAAGTACATACCTTTACATAATTTTAAAAAATAGTCTTTCAATTTAATTTTATTTTATCTAAAATCAAAACAGAGAGAAAGAGAGAGAGAGAGAGAGAGAGAGAGAGAGAGAATGAAAGCTCTTGTCTGCTAGTTCATTTCCTCAGTGGCTATGACAACTAGGGCTGGGTCACATGGATAGCAGTTACCCATTTACTTGAGCTATCATAACTTCCTTCCAGTGTGAGCATTTGTAGGAAGCTGGAGGCAATCTGTTATGGATATAGGTATTTTTTTTAACTTTTATTTAATAAATATAAATTTCCAAAGTACAACTTTTGGATTATAGCAGCTTTTCCCCCCCATAACCTCCCTCCCACCTGCAACCCTCCCATCTCCCACTCCCTCTCCCATCCCATTCACATCAAGTTTCATTTTCATTTATCTTTATATACAGAAGATCAATTTAGCCTATATTAAGTAAAGATTTCAACAGCTTGCACCCACACAGAAACACAAAGTATAAAGTACTGTTTTTTTATTTTTTGACAGGCAGAGTTAGACAGTGAGAGGGAGAGACAGAGAGAGAGTTATAGAAGTGAGAGAGAGACAGAGAGAAAGGTCTTCCTTCTGTTGGTTCACTCCCTAATGGCCGCTATAGCCGGTGCTGTGCTGATCTGAAGCCAGGAGCTGGGTACCTCCTCCCAGTCTCCCATGCAGGTACAGGGACCCAAGCACTTGGGCCATCCTCCACTGCCCTCCCGAGCCACAGCACAGAGCTGGACTGGAAGAGGAGCAACCAAGACTAGTACCTGGTGCCCCAACCGGCACTAGAATCTGGGATGCTGGTGCCGCAGGTGGAGGATTAGCCAAGTGAGCCACGGTGCCAGCTGAAGTACTGTTTGAGTACTAGTTATACTGTTAATTCACATAGTAGATCACATTAAGGACAGTGATCCTACATGCAGAGTAAGTGCACAGTGACTCCTGTTATTGATTTAATAATTGACACTCTTGTTTATGGCGTCAGTAATCACCCGAGGCTCTTGTCATGAGTTGCCAAGGCTATGGAAGCCTCTTAAGTTCGCCAACTCTGATCTTATTCAGACAAGGCCATAGTCAAACTAGAAGTTTTTTCCTCCCTTCAGAGAAAGGTACCTCCTTGTATGATGGCCCATTCTTTCCGCTGGGATCTCACTCACAGAGATCTTTCATTAAAGTCTTTTTTTTTTTTTTTTTTTTTTTTTGCCAGAGTGTCTTGGCTTTCCATGCCTGAAATACTCTCCTGAGCTTTTTAGCTGGATCTGAATGCCTTAAGGGCTGATTCTGAGGCCAGAGTGCTGTTTAGAACATCTGCCATTCTATGAGTCTGCTGTGTATCCCGCTTCCCATGTTGGATCGTTCTCTCCTTTTTAATTCTATCAGCTAGTATTTGCAGACACTAGTCTTGTTTGTGTTATCCCTTTGACTCTTAGTCCTATCATTATGATCAATTGTGAACTCAAACTGATCACTTGGACTAGTGAGATGGCATTGGTACATGCCACCTTGATGGGATTGAACTGGAATCCCCTGGCACATTTCTAACTCTACCGTTTGGGGCAAGTCCGACTGAACATGTGCCAAACTGTACATCTCCTCCCTCTCTTATTCCCACTCTTATATTTAACAGGAATCACTTTTCAGTTAAATTTAAACTCCTAAGCATAATTGTGTATTAATTACAGAATTTAACCAATGGTACTAAGTAGAACAAAAAATACTAAAAGGGATAAAGTTGTAAGTTGTTCCTTGACAGTCAGGACAAAGGCTGATCAAGTCACTGTTTCTCATAGTGTCCATTTCACTTCAACAGGTTTCCTTTTTGCTCAGTTAGTTGTCACCGATCAGGGAGAACATATGATATTTGTCCCTTTGGGATTGGCTTAATTCATTCAGCATGATGTTTTCCAGATTCCTCCATTTTGGTGCAAATGACCGGATTTCATTGTTTTTGACTGCTGTATAGTATTCAATAGAGTACATGTCCCATAATTTCTTTATCCAGTCTTCTGTTGATGGGCATTTGGGTTGGTTCCATGTCTTAGCTATTGTGAATTGAGCTGCAATAAATGTTGAGGTGCAGATAGCTCTTTCTGTCGCTCCCCGTCTTCGTGGAGGAACGACACAGGACCCTGCGTTGTTCTTTTGTCTGCTCGGCCCTTTCCGGGTTTGCTGCTGGTTCTTCCCGGGTTGGCTACCGACCCTTCCACCTCCGTGGAAGGGCGGTTCCCCCTGCCACATTCCCCACTTCCGCGGGGGAGCGGCACGCCGCCGGCCGGCTCTCTCGGGGGCTGCACAGGTGTTCCTCAGGTGTTCCCCTTAGATGTTCCTGGTGCATGCCGTCTCTCTCCTCCTTTATAGTCCTCTTCCACCAATCCCAACTCTGCTACCCACACGCCGAGTACGCTGCTCTCCTCCAATCAGGAGCAGGTCCCACAGTTTATTGGTTGAACTGGAGGCAGCTGTGTAGAAGCTGTTTCCCTTCTCAGCGCCATATTGTGGGAAAGCAGATGCATAGAATAAGTCTTAATTCCAGTAACTTAGTCTAGTCCGAGTTGCTCCCAGTTGCTCCCCACACTTTCATTTGTCAATTTAATTTCCTTTGGGTAAATTCCAAGGAGTGGGATGGTTGGGTTGTATGGAAGGTTTATATTCAGGTTTTCGAGGAATCTCCAAACTGACTTTCATAGTGGTTTTACCAGTTTGCATTCCCACCAACAGTGGGTTAGTGTCCCTTTTTCCCCACATCGTCGCCAGCATCTATTGTTGGTAGATATTTGTATGTGAGCCATTCTAACCGGGGTGAGGTGAAACCTCATTATGGTTTTGATTTGCATTTCCCTGATTGCTAGTGATCCTGAACATTTTTTTTCATGTGTCTGTTGGCCATTTGGATTTCCTCTTTTGAAAAATGTCTATTGAGGTCCTTGGCCCATCTCTTAAATGGGTTGTTTGTTTTGTTATTGTGGAGTTTCTTGATATCTTTGTAGATTCTGGTTATTAATCCTTTATCTGTTGCATAGTTTGCAAATATTTTCCCATTCTGTCAGTTGCCTCTTCACTTTCCTGACTGTTTCTTTTGCAGTACAGAAACTTCTCAATTTGATATAATACCAATTGTTAATTTTGGCTTTGACTGCCTGTGCCTCCAGGGTCTTTTCCAAGAAGTCTTTGTCTGTGCCTATCTCTTGCAGGGTTTCTCCGATGTTCTCTAATAATTTGATGTTGTCGGGTTATAGATTTAGATATTTAATCCATGTTGAGTGATTTTTTTGTAAAGTGTAAGGTAGGGGTCTTACTTCATACTTCTGCACATGGAAATCCAGTTTTCCCAGCACCATTTGTTGAATAGACTGTCTTGCTCCAGGAATTGGTTTTAGATCCTTGATCAAATAAAAGTTGGCTGTAGATGTTTGGATTGATTTCTGGTGTTTCTATTCTGTTCCATTGGTCTATCCATCTGTTTCTGTACCAGTACCATTTGATTATAACTGCCCTGTAGTAGGACATAGGTGTCTTAATCAGTGTCTTGACTGCTAACTCAAAACCTTGGCCCCTGGTTCTGTTTAATTTGTTAGTATATATAACATTAACTTGCTTACAATATACCATGACATTCTCAGGTAATTATACCTGATAATGTGTGTTATGCAATTATATGTACATTTTGAGTGATTTCATATGTAGGGTCTTATTAATGTCTCATAGTCTATCATGTGACTGAGATAAAATACATTACAAAGTTCATGTAACTTTTCCTCTCTTGGGTCACAATATCTTTTCTTTTCTTTTCTTTTTTTTTTTTGAGAGGCAGAGTGTACAGTGAGAGAGAGAAAGACAGAGAGAAAGGTTTTCTTTTTCCATTGGTTCACTCCCAATGGCCACTGTGGCCGGTGCATTGCGGCCGGCGCACCGCGCTGATCCGAAGCCAGGAGCAAGGTGCTTCTCCTGGTCTCCCATGCGGGTGCAGGTCCCAAGGACCTGGGCCATCCTCCATTGCACTCCTGAGGCACAGCAGAGAGCTGGACTGGAAGAGGAGCAACCAGGACAGAATCCAGCGCCCCCACCAGGACTAGAACCCTGTGTGCCGGCACCGCAGTTGGAAGATTAGCCTATTGAGCCTCAGTACCGGCTGCAGTATCTTTTCTTCTGTCATATTTTCATTTTTCACAGTATATATTTTCTACTACAAAATAAAATCTAGGTTTCCATCATATTGTTACTCTTGAGTAATTACCTCGTTTCACCATTTAGTTAATCTTGTATTTTCATGTAAGTTACTATGGCTGTGTAACAAATTGTCTCAAATCCCAGTAGCTCCAAACAACAGCAGTTGTTATCTTTCAAGTTTTCTATGTGTTAGAAATTTGGGAAGATTCAGATGGGTATTTCTCCCTTAGGATCTATCTAGGGTATTACATTGATAGAACCACTGCCTGTTGGAGCTAAAAAGGGGCAGGCAGAGTTCAAAATAGAAAAGGCAATAGGATTCTAACTACTATGGATAAGAGGTAGGGTGAGAGAGATTTTACTGAGATCATTGAAGGCCTTTAATGTGTATTATTATATTTATAGTATTTATACTGTAAAATTCCCTATTAACTGGATTTATTTTTAGTATTTATAAGGAGACTTCAGGTGTTTTATGGGAAAATGGAATTAAAAAATAAAAATACGGGGCAGACATCATAATGCAGTGGATTAAGCCATTGCCTGGGTCAACTGCATCCTATATCAGAGTGCCAGTTTGAGTCCTGGCACCTCTGCTTCTGATCCAGCTTCCTGCTAATGCATCCTTAGGAGCAGTAGATGATGGCTCATGTGTGTGGGTCTCTGCCACCCATGTCAGACAACAGATGGAGTTCCTGACTCTTGTCTTCTTTTAGTCTGCCTTTTAAGTTGATAAAAATTAATAAATGAACATTAAAATAATTTTGGGAAAATTGAATTAATATAAATTTTTAAGAAGATAAAGATAAAAATATAAGCTTTATTTCTCAACATAAACCTTTTCAAATTCAAGATACTTTTTTAAGTAATGATATCAGTTATTTAGTCCATCTCTATAGAACTGAGGATCCTGGGAATTTAACCATGTCATTGCAGTGTATTTTACATTATTAACTGAAGAAAGATGAATATCTTTTAAATACTTTGTTTTAGGATTGGGAAAAAACAAAAAGTCAGAAGGAGCCAAATAAGGACTATAGAGTGGTTGCCTAGTGACATCTCCTTGAAATTTAGAAAATTGTCCTTGTTGGATGAGAGGAATGAACAGGAGTATTGCTATGGTGGTGAAGGACTCTCTGATGAAGAAGCTTTCCCAGGTATTTGTCTGTTAAAGTTTTAACTAACTTTTTCAAAACACTTTTTTATTAAGCAGATGGTATTGTTCTTTGACCCCTCCCCCCCAGAAAGTCAGCAAGAAAATTCCCTGAGCATCCCTGCGACTGTGGTCATGACCTTTGCTCTTGATTGGTCCACTTTTGCTTTGTCTGAACTGATTGTGCCTCTTAGTAGCCACTGCTTTGGTTGTGCTTTGTTTTCAGGACCATTCTGGTAAATCCATGTTTCACCTCCTGTTAACAGTTTTTCAAAGAAATGCTTCAGGATCTGGACCCCATTTGTTGAATATTTCCATTGATAATTCTGCTCTTATCTACAGCTGATCTAGGTATAGGAGTTTGGGCATTTGTTGAGCAGAAAATTTTCTCAACTTGCACTTTCTTAGTCAGAATGGTGTAAACTGAACCATTTGAGAAGTCTTTGGTGTCCCCAAAGGCTATGTTAAAGTCTTGACTCCCATAGTCTTATGTTAATGGTTAATGGATTAAGGGTAGACATGAATCCTATTGTGGTATCTGAAGGTGCTGTCTTTGGGAGGTGATTGGATTGGATCAGGTTGTGAGAGTTGTACACCAATGGCCAAATCATGGTGGTTTTAAGGTGACAGACCACATAGACAGAAATGATGAGCATGTTCCCTATGTCTCTGTTCCTTGGCTCTTCCGAAGATTGTTGCTACACACACACTTTGCCATTACGTCATCATCTGGCCTCACCAGATGGCTCAAAATGGAGCCCACCTGGTCCTTGACTGTGAGCCTCTGAAACCTTGAAGCAAAATAAACCTCCGTCCTTTAGAAGTAGCTTCTTTCTGTTATTAATAAAAGTAATGGAAAGCTGACTAATATATCTACGGTATTGGCTATTGATTTTGTTGTGGAGTTATCAGTCCTCTTTGATTAGGGCATAAACAGAATCAAATTTTTTCTTAAAAATTTATATGGATGGATTTGTATTTTAATTATATGGATCTGTAGTTATAGGTTTCATCCTCAACGTCATCACGTTCCTTCTTATAATAAATCATCCATTTGTAAGCTGGTAATTTCTTTGGGGCATAGTCCCTATAAACTTTCTGTAAAGCATCAATGGTTTCACCATTCTTCCACCCAAGCTTTACTACAAATTTGGTGTTTGTTCTTCCTTAAGTTTTAGTAGATTTCATATTGCTCTGATAGGGGTTCTTTCAAACTGATGTCTTATTTTTCTTAATGCTTCAAAGTAGATCCTGTTCAGGCACGTTAAAAGAGGTAAATACAAATTTATTTTGATGCAAAAGATGTTTGAAATTCATGCATAGTTTTTCATAGTACACATTTCCTATGAACTTTTTGGAAAATCCCTTGTGGTGATTAGCTGTATTTGTTTGTTGATATTCATAATTTGAAATCTCATTATGTATCACTACAAAAATAAAATGGACTTGCTGAGCAAACAAACTTTTTTTACCTTCTTGAAATCACTAGTCATGTACCCTTTATATTTTCTTTTTTTTTTTTTTTTAAGATTTTATTTATTTGTTTGTGAGGTAGAGTTGCAGACAGAAAGAGGGAGAGACAGAGAGAAAGGTCTTCCATCCAGTGGTTCACTTCCCAAATGGCTGTGACAGTGAAGTTGGGCTGATCTGAAGCCAGGAGCCGGGAGCTTCTTCCAGGTCTCCCACATGGGTTCGGGGCCCAAGTACTTGGGCCGCCTTCCGCTGATTTTCCAGGCCATAGCAAAGAGCTGAATTGGAAGTGGAACAGCTGGTGCAGGAACTGGCACCCATATGGGATGCCAGCACCACAGGCCAAAGCTTAGCCCACCATGCCACAGTGCTGGCCTCTATAATTTCTTTCTTTGTCTCATTGTACCTCTGCTGCTATGAAATGAAATTTCTATTGTTATTTTCAAACCTGTTTTCCTTTTTTCTTTGGTCTGTCCTACTGTACAGTATAATCTGGTGGGATTTTTATTGAAATTTTTTATGAGAAATGAAAATAAATAAGAATGGAGTCTTTGGGTCATGTTCACTGATTCATATACTTTATTAGCATAATTATATTATCAGAATTATTGAAATTTATTGAATATCTTTTGGTTTCTAGATACTATGCTGGGTACATTAATATGTTATCTCATTTAATTCTGGCAATGTGTTGAGGTATTATTATATCAACTTTATGTGTGAAGAAATTGAGTTCCAGAATTGGAAAGTGATTATTCTGAGGTCTAAGGTCGTATAACAAGTAGGAAAGCTGGGATTTTAATCCAGGCTTCCTTTTAAATACTGTTTCTTAAGCAGTTCTTTAACAAGACTAACATTAAGAGGGAGTCATGTAATGAGGTCCGTTTATTTTCTTAGGGTTTAATGAACCCACTATATATTTCACAGAAGATGTTCTATGTCACATTGCTGTTACTTTCTTCCTAATAGTATTAGAAGTAAAGTGGTCTATAGCTACCTCTCAATTACCTGAAGAAATTCAATCTTACAAGTCATCAAACGGTGCACTTCACTCTGTAGATTAAATGCTTTTCTCTACCAATCTTTTTACCAGAATAGCAAGGATATAGCAGGAATCAATGGGTTTAAATTCCACTTCCTTTGATTTTTTTTCCTAGTGAAGCTCTAGTGAAGATAATATTCAGGTAAATAAGAAGAAAGAAGAAAAATGAAAGACAATGAAGAATTTGCACACATGATTTTTTTTTGCTTTCTTTTCATTGAAAGTACTTCATGTTCCTTTCATGATATTTTGTGTTTCAGAAAATTGCAAAATAAATAAAATAAATAAAATTGGAAATGTCTTTCCCATTATACTTTAGAAACTATACTTAATAAAGGACATTTGGATAGTATTCTTATTTATTCACACTTAAATCACACATTGTGTTTTATATTATATTGAAAATCTAAAAGTTAAGTTTTTCAAAAGAATAGAAACATTTAATACCGTTTATTGTACTTTCCATAATTTAAAATATTTTAAACTTAATTTGCTTAAACAAAGTGATAATTTTGTAAACGAATTCAATGTTAATTTTGGTACACTTCAGGAAAGTGATTGGATTTAACTCTCAAAGCACCATCCTGTGTATTCTGCACTTGAGACTGCTTGCTTATCTGGAGTGTTATATGTACTAAAACTGTGCCTGGTCCAAATTTTGTAGCAGTGAAATCAGAATATGGTTGACTGTATCTAAGTGACGGTTACAAGCTTGCAGAATCTCAGCATATGACCAAAAAAAAAAAAAATCACAATTTTTAAATGCTTAAATGTGATAGGTCTCAAGATAATAATCATCTGAAAAAAATTGCATTGAATGGCAAAGCAAGAATTATTGCACAGCTGTATTGTTTTTACTGTATGGTCACTAATGAAATGTTTCCATAAGCCAGAGTTACAATATTGCAAAGTTGGAAGCAGAGTCACTGTATGCATGATCATAGAGTCAGAATGGAATAAAGGGGGCTCCACTGTGTACTGTAACACTTTTTAAAACTCTCAAAGTCAGTAAGACTTAGGTTTGGCAAAAATCAAAGTATCACATTGGATTTAGAGTCAAGTCTTTGGTGCAGGACTCGATTATATAAGTGGAATCTTGACTTAGACTCACTAGTTGGATGAGTTTGTATTAATTATGTGGACTTTTTGAGCTTTAGCAACTTTATTGGAAAATTGTAGAAAATATTACCAGCCTCGCAGAACTGACACTGGAATTAAGGCAGATGATGTATGTGAGGGATCCATCACTCAGACAGAGATGTGATAGACACATACGTGTTATTTTCTACTCTTCCTTCAAAATTAATACCTCTGGTATAGTTTAGTTTAGAAAATTGACTGGATAAATAAAATGGTATATATACACTGTGGAATACAACTCAGCCATAAAAAAGAATGAAATCCTGTTGTTTTTTTTTTTCAACAAAATGGATGCAATTGGAAACCATTACACTTAGTGAAATAAGCCAATTCCAAAAATACGAATACCACATGTTTTCCCTGATCTGTGGTAACTGATAGAGTACAAGAAAAGTAATCTGTATTAGTGAAATTGTCTTTTTGAGAATTGATTATTGTTCATAGTCCTTGTCTCTACTGTTGTAGTGTAGTGCTTTTTCTTGAATGCTTTACTTAGTGGATGTTTAATCTTATGATTATAAAAGCAACTGAAATGATGTCATTGAAAAGATTAAAAAAGAATAAGAAAGAAGGAGGCGGGAGAGTGGAAATGTGGGCCAGAGGGAAGGTAGGGTGGGAAGTATCACAATGCTCCAAAATCTGTACATACAAAATACATGAAATTTGTTCACCTTGTATAAATTAACAAAAGGAGGGGAAAAAGTCTTCCGATTAAAACACAGTTGTGCAGAAGAATTTTGGATAATAGCTTTGGAAGAAAACATTGATAATGTTTGTTATAGTGAGGTTTTGGAATTTCTGTGTGTTTTATTAAGTTATACCTACCTTCTTTTTAAATTTGGAATTGATTATAATAACTGAATCACACAACTTAATATTAAGTAGCTTAAAAAGTCAATTTGACTTTTACACAGGTTTACTCAATTAGTTTGATATTAACTCACAGATTATGTTCTCTGTAATTAATATACTGTCAGGTAATACGATTTTAAAATAAAAGTCAGTTTCAAATGTCAGAGCTCAAGGAAAGAGTAAGGAAATAGTTTCAAAGTATTTTGTGGGGCACATAGTAACATAAAAACACAGAAAACTTTTAAAAGAAGCATTGCTCAGCATGTCAGACGAGGTATTATATTTTATTTGTGCCATAATAGTGCATCCATAAAGATAAAAGATTGTTTAAAAATCTTACAGAAAACTACAGGTGTCACTTTCCCTAATAAAAACTGCATTTTCCCGGCAGTTTATGCCTTTGATCCCTACAAACTCTGGGAAAATAAATGAAAATTTCTTTGCTTTCATTTGCAGTGATATGATGCACATTACCGATCGGAAGGAAACAATATCCACTGTCATAGCAGAGCCTGGGCCCCCTGGCACCTATCGCGGAAGGCTGCTTTCTCTCTGTTTATTCTCTTTGTTTGTTACTTAGAAAAATAGGTGACTAGATAGAAATAAATCATCAGATGGGAATGCATCAGGAAACCAAACAATAGCACGAATATGTTGATCTACAGGATTGGTGACCTTTTGTGTTTGTTTAAACAGCTTGTTTTAATTAGTAATGGATATCGCTTACTCTTAGGAACATTATTGACAATTGAAAACAGCACCTTATAAGTTGAGGAACTGGAGAAATTTAATATGAGTGTTTGAGTTCAGTTTCTTTAGGGGGTTGCTTTGTTCTTGTCATAATGCTTGAAGTTAATGGACAACTAAAATGGAGCGGCTTCATGTGTCATACACTGAGTGAGGAGGACTGACAAAAGGCCATTAGTGTCCAGGGAAGAAAGACAAAGGCAGGAATTCTATCATTTCCAGATGAGTCCTGGTGATTCCCAAAACTCTTTATTAGCTCGACAGGCAAAATGCAAGAATATTAACACAAAGGTCAGATAGTGCAATTTTAGCCAGATTTTTTTTTTCATTGAAAAGTTAGTAGAAAATTGTCTAGAATGTTAGTGTTATGAAATCTAAGAAATGATCTTACAAAAAAAAAAAAACAAATGTAATGGCTTGAGGGTCTAAGTGACACCTTTACATGTCTTATTCAAAGTAAAGAATAAAACTTTACTTACCTTATCAGACTGAGCAGTTACAAAAAGGAAAAGTTGGATTATGTTTATTTTTGGAGATGTTTGACTTTAAAACACTTCTGTACTTTTGCAGTGTCTTTTCTTTTTAAAACCAGTTAGGTACAATATTCTGTAATAAAATCTGGTAAGACTTTGTCATCATCAACCTGTTGCAACCTTAGGACTGTCAACATTGTTCTTGTCAAATTATTCTACTGTATACAAACCTTGCCATCATCTTTCCTGTACAGAATGTTTAAAGCATCTCTAAAAATAACTTTTTTGTATATCTAGAAAGCTTTTGGAATGTGGCACATTTCTGTTCTTGTTTGTTTTGCTCTGAACGTAGAGCATGTTTCATATAGATACTTAGGAGTTGTGATAGTTGTATTTTTTTATTAGCTAAGTGCTTGCTTGACAACAATGGAAGTTACATTTCCTTAGAAAATTCAGTCATCCCACTTCCTTTGATACTGGCAAAGAAAAGAAAAAGTTACATTTGTATGGGAGCAGTATAACTAGACCTGTGTTCCTGACACTTGCCATTGTCGCAGAAGGAAGGGTCGGCAGGGAAAGTGTATTGTGACTTGAGTAAGTCATCAAGTCATTAGAGGGATGACAGACTACGAGTTCTACTTGCACCTGATTTCATTTCCTCTTCCATAACATCTTTACAAATGATGGTTGTTGAAAATCTGGGTAGGACTCTGCCTGCGGTATTAACCACACAGGGAAAAAGAAATCTGAGAAAAAAAATACATGCCAAGAAACAAGCAAGCAGAAACGCCTCCCACTAGCATCTGTATCATTTATTACAAGACACTATTAATTCTTTCCCTTGCCTTTTACATTGGGATCATTAGGACACTACTATGCATAGAGTAGAATGAGGTAGCACTCACTGATCAGTGTTATGTTGATGTTCAGAACACCTGGATAGCGTTTCTGATAGATCAGTGAATTGACTTTGTAACTTTGGATAAGTAACTTAAGTTTTCCGGACTCATATTTCTAATTTGATTGTAATATTGCCCTCAAGCAGTTGAAATTTATTCCTTGAGTGATAGGGGGGAAATTCTTACACTTTTAATGTAAAGATATATATGTAAAAAGTACATAAATAGATATACAACATATCAGTGTTACTAAAATTTCGTAGAGGAATAAATTGTTTAAAAAGGTTCTTTCTTTAGGGGAACAATAATGAAAAAGGTATTGAGAAACATTACCTCATCTGACAAATGAGTAGATCATGTCTAATGTCTTTTCTGGCTCTAATTTTCTGTACCTTCTGTCAATAAAGCTTATGATTCTAGAGTAACCCTTTTCAAGGGCCTGAAAAGTGCATAATTACACACCTTTAATAATAATAATCATGCTCTTCTTATGGAAAGATATTTGATATTCCTTTCAAAAACAAGACTTTTTGGGGGGAGGTTCGGGGCAGAACATGTTCTTACAGAAAATTTGCAGAATCTAGAAGTATAGGGGGGAAAGGAAGAGCATGTTAGCTGCTTACCAACATCTATCTTCCTTCTTCCTGAATGTACCGCTCTATTTCATCTCTCTGATGATAAATGCACCTGTGACTCAATTCGAGTCAATAGAATTTAAGCAGAAGTGTCCCAGGCCTGACCTGTAAAAACCTCTAACATCCCCTCCTCGGTGCTCTTTCATTATAGTTAAATGGAATGGCAGTCCCTAGGGCAACCTTGGAGGTCACTG
The DNA here is from genome assembly GCF_964237555.1 of Oryctolagus cuniculus. Taxonomy (NCBI): domain Eukaryota; kingdom Metazoa; phylum Chordata; class Mammalia; order Lagomorpha; family Leporidae; genus Oryctolagus; species Oryctolagus cuniculus. The sequence goes on from NC_091438.1 coordinate 82,619,803, forward strand.
GGTCTTGAGTTCCTAAATGATTACCTACCTTGTTCTTGACAAACGAGCTGGTTACAACTCATCCATTTGCACGACATATATGAAAGCTTTCAGAAAGTTCATGAGAAACCCACACTATTTTTCAGTTCCATTTTTTCAGAGATTTTTGAAGCCCCTTGTGTAAGTGTGTACACACACACACACATACATACACAACATATTGTCATACATTATACTAAGATCTAAATGTTAATGTCCCCATAGCCCACTTATATATGTTGAAATTTGAACCCCTGAAGTTATGGTATTGAGAGATGGAGCCTTTGAGAGGTGATCAGGCCATGAGGGCAGAGCCTCAATTAAGGGATTTCAAAAGAGGCCTCGACCCCTCTCCATGAGGACAAAATGAGAAGGTATCGTCTACAGGAAATTCAGGCATCTTCAGGTGCCAAATCTGCTGCTGCCTTGATCTTGGATTTCCCAGCCTCCAGAACTAGGAGAAATAGATGTCTGCTGTTAGCAAACTACACAGTCTATGGTATTTTGTTATAGAAGTCTGAAAAGACTCAGACACATATTGATTCTGAGAGTGGGGTGCTTCTGTAACAAATACCTAAAATCATGACTTTGAACTGGGCAATGGTTAGAGACTGGAAGATTTTTTTAAGATTAATTTATTTATTTGAGAGAGAAAAAGGTAGAGAGAGAGTGAAAGTGAGAGTGAGAATTAGAGAGAGAGAGAGAGAGAGAGAGAGAGGGAGAGAATCTGCCATCTGCTTGTTCACTCCCCTAAAGGTCACTGTGGCTGTGTCTGGGTTTTGTGGAAGGCAAGAATCTGAACTCCATCGGGGTCTCCCATGTGGATGGCAGGGGCCCAAGTACTTGGGCCATCTTCTGCTACTTTCCCAGGCACATTTGTAGGGAGGTGGACAGAAGCAGAGCAGCTGGGACTCCACCTGGCATCTATATGGGATGCTGGCATTGCCAGTGTGGCTTAATCCATTGCACCAAGACACCAGCACCAAGGCTGGAAGAGTTATAAGTGCATGTTAAGTTAGGCCTACATTGTCATGAATGGAACATAAACAGCAATCCTTGCTAGGGCTTGGAAGAAGCAAACTGCTGTAGAGAAAGCTTCAATCTTAAAGAGTATCTAAATAAAATCTTAGTAAAAGTGTGGACGGTAAAGGCAATTTAGACGAGAACTCAGAAATTTCTAAGTGAAGTGGCGACATGCTGCATGACTTCTTTTAATTGCTTACAGAGGTAAACTTTTATCCCATAATCACGAAAGAGAACTCTTGCTACATTCTATGAAGTCTCTCTAAGACACCTGCCTGCTAAATTGGGGAGCTTAGGCCAGAGCACAGGCCGGGCTCTAGAGCAACCACATGCTTCTTTAGATGCCCTAGATAAGGTGGTCAGGGACAACTAGCTCCAGATGACCTGCTGGCTGAACAGGGCGGAGTGTATGCAGTGATTAACAGGTGGGCTCCTGGAAGGAGACATCAAAAGGATTTACGATCAAGCCAAGTGGCTCTGCAGTTTTGGTAAGGGAATTCCTTCAGCTTCCACCACCAGCAGGGAAGCAGTAATGACTGATGACTTTATCAGGGAAACTAACCAGGGTGTTTTTTTTTCTGTCAATGGAAGTTTCCTGGGAAGTCTGGAGAAGTAGGAAAAGTGTGTCTTCTCAGGAATGCAACAGTCTTAATGTCTCTCTCTTTAAGGAGGAGTTTACAGTAAAAGGAAAATGTTTACTTATCTTTTAGCCTTTTGAAGAGCCTTTTTGAAGATAAACTTCTGAACTGGCTCACCAGAGTAGGCAGAGTTATTCTCTGGGTATGCCTGTGAAGACTCAACGATTAGTTTTGATTAGGATTAATTCTTGACAGATGTACTCAGCTAGAAACTTCCTATAATTTAGCTGCAGTAGGAGGGCTAAGTAGCACCTTAACCTTTTGTACTTCATTTTTCATAGGGAGATCCCTGTAAGATTTTGACCAAACTAGACCTCCTGGGGAGATTGGCTGTTCATGCTTCTTTGGAATCTGGCCCTGTGAGAACCTCGCTGCCATAGTCTGTCAGAGCCTTCTGCACCTGGCCTCAGATGATAATATGCTTCGTTTGATCTTGGGTATCTGAATCAAAGAGGGTGTCAGAGGTGAGGAAGGGCCTCTCATATATTTTTTCCAAAGGCAGTAAGGTGGCTTTGGGTGCTGTCCTTACCCTAAGGTAAGCGATGAATAATAGCTTGAACCAGGATCCTGAGTTCTCTTGGAATAGCTTGGCCAGAGATTTTTTATCCTAAAGATAATGTCTGGCCCTTTCAACACTGGCTGAAGATTGGGGCCTCCAGCAGCATTGGAGGTGGTAGGAAATTCCAAGACTGGGGGCTGTCTGTGGAGTTTTGGAGGGACCTTCCAAATTCATTTCATTACCGTAGGCCCATTAGTGAAGTCTAGCTGCCAATCCCCAACTGAGTAGGTTCCTCTCCTTTGTACATAAGAGAGACTGGGGAGGTAGTTTCAGGTGGCTTCCAGGACTATTTTGTATTCAAGGGGGACAGGATTTAGTCACTTCCAATATATCATTATGTAGTCCTTTTCCTCCAAAGACATGAGAAACTACTAGAATAAGGGCCTTGGGGGCCCTCATTGTGGTATAGCACGTAAAGCTGCTGCCTGTGACATCAGCATCTCATAAGGACACTGGATCCTGTCCCCGCTGCTCCACTTCCAATCCAGCCCCCTGGAGATGTGTCTGGGAAAGAAGAGGAGGGTGGCCCAAGTGCCTGGTCACCCACCTGGGAGACCAGGAAGAATCTCCTGGCTCCTGGCTTTGGTCTGGCCCAGCCTTGGCCATTGTTGCCACTTGGTGAATGAACCTGTAGATGAAAGATCTATCTTTGTCTCTGTAACTCTGTAACTCTAAGTGGGCCGCCGATCCAAAGCCAGGAACCAGGAGTTTCTTCCGGGTCTCCTATACATGTGCTGGGGCCCAAGCATTCTGGCCATCCTCCACTAACTTCCCAGCCCATAAGCAGAGAACTGGATCAGAAGTGGAGCAGCTGGGCCATAAACCTGCACCCATATGGGATGTTGACACCACAGGTGAAGACTTAGCCTGCTATGCCACAGTGCTGGCCCTAAGTCATACATTTTTTTTTTTTTTGGATAATTTTCCACTGGAGGCCCTTATGAGCATGATTTTATGATACTGAGTGCAGTGTTCATTGTGATCTTTAGTGTAACCTCATTGGTTGGCCCATTCTATCTCAGGCAACATATAGTAGGGGCCTCCAGATGTCTGCAGAGGCTGGGGTATTAGAGCCATTTTTGGAACTCCCAAGTGGCAGCTTCCTTTGCTGCCCTATGTTCCCACGCATCATCTCTGCTGCGATGACTGTTCCCTTTTAGATTCCCATCAATGAGTAACCGTTACCTCCAGCGTCTCCAGAGCTCCCTGGAGAGGAACCAAAATCTCTCGGCCATGTTTTGTGAGATAGTTTTTCAGCCATTAGGCCGCTTCCTCTACAAATTGCTGTGTGTGTGTGTGTGTGTGTATGCAAAGTAACACAAGGAGAGCATATGTGGAGCCTATATAAATAGTAACTCTCCGGCCCTCACCATGTTTAAGCTTGAGCTCCCGGGTTCTTATGTCCTCAAATAAGGAAGTAAGGAAACTGGGAGTGCTCCCTCCCACCTCCAGTGCCCCTTCTTTACATGGGGAGTAGGGTTTGGGTGAGCTTTTCAGGTAGGAACGGTCCTTACGCCAATGTCCTGGCTTCTCACACACTGAACATTTTCTCTTGGGCTTTTCACTCATGGTTGGACACCCCCTGGGTATTGACTCTGAGGTGGCAGGGCACTGGTATGGGGACTGCTCTCATATCCAACTCTTATCTGGACTGTTGTTCCCCACAGTAGACTCCCCTCTCCTCTTCAATTTTCTGCTTATTACTAAATACTCCAAAATGCTGTATCTAGCTTCTGGTTCATGGGAGTTTGTGGTCCCACCGCCAGTTGGTGGAGGTTCCCCTTAATTTCTTGGGCTGACTGATTGATAAAGACATATACTGAATATACCTCAAAGGTACTAGGGTGTATGTTGGCGTATCTTTTTAAGGGCTCTACCAGTTATCCCTGGAATAAGACTGGATTCTCTTCCTTATGATGTATTACTTCCATGATTTATCATAATTTATGAGTTTTACAAATAATTATAGCTACCAGACAGGTCACCATATAGTCTTGGCATGTCCAATCCTCATGGCCCTGACAGTAATTCCATTTGGGGTCCATTTGTTGGACTTCCCTGGCTCCCGTATCATACTCATCAAGCTGCTGAGATGCCAAGGAGTTTGGATGGGCCTAGACCACAGAACAGATTCATTGTTTTCCTCCTGGGTGCAGTAAGTGAATAGGATAATGTGTAACTCATGCCAGATCAAGTTAAAGGCAGGAATTAGGACTTGAAATGCCTCAGTAAATGTGGTAACATCTTCTGAAAACCTTAGTTTTTGATTACATTGATTTAAGCCAGTCATGGAAAAAAGGACATGAACTCCAATTGTCCCAGCATCTCCGATAGCCACCTCTCTTAGAGGAAAAACTTGCTTGTACCTTGATGGTAGGAGGCTCCACTGTGAATGACTTTGGCTGGGCCGTCTGCCCACAGTGGGGCAAATCAGGTTGTAGGATAGAGAAGATAGGTTAGTAGAGGTGGAAGAGAATTGGGGCTTGAGGGAGAGGGAGGTATGCAGAGTCCCCAGGGGATGCTTCTGGTGATAGAACAAGCTGAGCTGGAGGTAGTTGAGCGCTGAATGGTGGAGAACAGCTCAAAAGCAGTCTTTTGAAACTATTTGCTGCTATTGTGAATCCAGTGTCTCTAGGAAGGGATGGGCTTAACAAGTCCTACAGTTTCCCAGGGATGAGGCTTTGAAGGAGTGCATAAGGGCCTGGATATTAGAAATTTCTGACTTTTTTTTCTTCCAGAAGAGGTCAAGTTGGAGGTTCATGTTAAAGTTGAGAGTACTATTTGGTAGCCAGGTTTCCTCATTCTCTAAGTTTATGTTGTGGCCAGATACAGTTCCAAAAAACCTCTTTTCTTGTCCATGCTATCTAGTTCACAGGTTTCCCAAGTTTTAAGGGGGCACCCAGGGATGGATCTTTGGGGATAAGTGGGGAGTTACTAGGGATCAAAGAGGTTCTTCATGACCTAGGGAATGAAGAGGAAGATGGGGGCGGGGTGGATCATGGCTCTGTAAGAGCTCTGGCAATGGACCAGGTCAGATATGATGCCCTAGGATCTTTAACACATGCTTGTTGCCTTGGTGTCCCAAGGGGTTTCCTTGTGGAGTGATAAGGACCTGGAGTTCCAGATCTTGAATACCATCAATGGCACTCAAGTCTTCTAGGACCCCTTCATTTTTCCCAGGCTTCTGCAGCCTCTGGAGCTTTCCAAGAGAAGGAAGCGTTCGCAGACTTGATCCTAGGCCACATCTTTAGCATTTTAGCAAAGTGGTAGCCTGCTAAATGCTTCAGGCTCAGCAGGTAGCATTTTCATATGATCTTTTAAATAATGCAGAAAGTTATCCATTGAAGGGAGGCTAGAGGGCCCTTCTTTTGAAGAATATGGAGAAAGTCTTGCATGGAGTATTTCCTTAGAGCACCTGTAAGACATGTTATAGGACCACATTCTGAGCGCTGCAATGGATATGGGAGATGACAAAACTAACAAATTTTGAAGAAAACAAAACCCTGGGGGCAGTGCTGTGGCGTAGCAGGTTAGCGCCCTGGCCTGAAGCACCAGCATCCCATATGTGCACCGGTTCGAGACCCAGCTGCTCCACTTCTGATCTGATTCTATCTGCTATGTCCTGGGAAAGCAGTAGAAGATGGTCCAAGTCCTTGGGCCCCTGCACTCACATGGGAGACCTGGAAGAAGCTCTGGGCTCCTGGCTTTGGCTTGGTACAGCTCCCACCATTGTGGCCAAATGGGGAGTGAACCAACAGATGGAAGACCTCTCTCTCTCTCTCTCTCTCTCTCTCTGTAACTCTTACTTTCAAATAAATAAATAAATCTTAAAAAAAAGAAAACAAAACCCCAAAGTAAATGGAAGATGTAAAGATCTTGCAGGTGTTGGAGTCAGGAATGTGGGGGTGGCTATGTGTCAAAGGGTTTTCCACAGAGACAGCAAGGGTTCTTGGGTGGCAGATGGTGGCAGAATTTATTTGCCATATATAGACAGAAGCTTACTGCATGGAGACCAAACATCTCATTGGTAAGGGTGGAAAACCTACAATAGGACAGTCATCTCAAAGGAGCCAAAAGGCTGGAAGTTCAGACAGCGTAAGTGAAAAAGAGGTCAGGCAATATAAAATGTCAATGGCCAAATGGCCCTAGAAAGAACATCCTCTGGCCACTACACAGATTGGGAGCCAGCTCCAAGTACTCCTACAAACCTTTTTCTTTTTCTTTCTTCTTCTTCTTTTTTTTTTTTTTTTTTTTTTTTTGACAGGCAGAGTGGACAGTGAGAGAGAGAGACAGAGAGAAAGGTCTTCCTTTGCCGTTGGTTCACCCTCCAATGGCTGCCGCGGCTGGTGCGCTGTGACTGGCACACCGTGCTGATCCGAAAGCAGGAGCCAGGTGCTTCTCCTGGTCTCCCATGGGGTGCAGGGCCCAAGCACTTGGGCCATCCTCCACTGCACTCCCTGGCCACAGCAGAGAGCTGGCCTGGAAGAGGGGCAACCAGGACAGAATCCGGCACCCCGACCGGGACTAGAACCCGGTGTGCCGGCACCGCAAGGCGGAGGATTAGCCTATTGAGCAGCAGCGCCAGCTATTTACAAACCTTTTTCATAAAGAACCTGACAATGTCTGATCTGCATGGTGCTGGCTCTTGACCCTCTCACCTCCAACAGTCACTGCGAGGAACAGGAATGGTTGAGATGAGAGGAGTTATTCTGTAATAGACCAGAATGGAGAGAAAGACAGAATGAAAAGGAGATCCTCAAGTGCAAGGAAGCCAAGAGTTAAGAGAAAGACTCACCAGCAAATTTGTGGGCAAGCTTTCGCCTCCTGGTTGGCTCACTACAGGTGACATGTGATGGCTGGGTCCAGGGTCTTGTTTCTGAGCCAGGAAAGAATTCAAGGATGAGATGTAAGTGAAGGTTAGCAGAGGAACAGGATTTGTTATTACCTAAGCAAAAACATACACTCAAGAAGGAGTACAGGCATGGTTAGGGATGAATTGCAACCAATGAGTTTTGGAGTCATCCTCTATATGATCTGGAGGCATGGGAGGTAGTGTCTGGGGTAGGGTTTAATTGAATATTCATGGAAGGTGTTGTCTGGGGTTGAGTACCACTCATTTCCTAACCTTTTTTTGGCAATCCAAGGAGGGTCATGGCATCAGGTATGTGATGGGAGTTGAAATAGTGCTATTCTAATTAGCTATAGATTATCAGAGAGATGCAGTCAGCAGCCACGTTCATTATTTTTGGCCAGTGCTGGTTCTGGGCAGCAGTTTCATGGAAACCTGCTTTCCATGGTACCTAAAGGGAGTAGCAGGTTTTGGTGGAGTTGATGGGAACTGATGGAGTGATTGGTGACTTAGCGCCTTCTTGCTAGCTACCTCCTTTCCTATGTAAAGAATAATTATTTATGCCAACATGTGCTAACACGATCTCTAATACAAACACTGATAATTTATACATACTCTGCTGAGTATGGTAGCCATGTCACATGTGGCTAGTTATTTAGATCAACTTGGAATATAATTTTTCTGTCACAGAAGCCACATTTCCAGTGTTCAGTAGCCATATATGCCTAGTGGCTACCATATTGGAGTGTACAGAGACAGAACACTTTCAGAATCAAAGAAATTTTTAATGGACATCTCTGAGTTGTATCATTGAGTATTTACACTTGAACAGGAGCTTACACACACTTGGGTGCACACATATACATAAGCATACACACACACATGCACACATTCTTTATAGCAGGGAAGGAAAATGTAATGGATTCAAATGCATAAATCATGGCTCGCCACTTTGTTCTTTCTATTGTAGGCCAAGTGATGTATTTTTAAAGGGAAGTGGTGGAAGTTCATGGGGGTGGTGATGAGCATTGTCACTAGAAATTGCAGATAAGGATGGAGCAGACTGAAGTGACTATAAGGTACTATGTTTCTTTCTAATTCATCTTATCTCTCCTTAAACTATCTATTGCATTTAATTTTCTAAAAATTAAAAATGATCCCATAGGTAAGTACTTAGTTGCTTCATGAGACAGTTGGCATATGAGACAAAATGTAACATAATGTAAATTTAAAATATGGTATCTCAAAGCTTAGAAAAAAAGAAAGGCAGAAGGGAGGAGAATGAGAAGGAGGGCGGGAAGGAGGGAGAAAGGAAATATCACATGTTCTTAGACTTGTATCTATAAATAATACTAAATCTGTTAAAAATTAGTTAAAATTAAAATCGTCATTCATCAGTGGAATGGTTAATTTTGGGCATACTTGTGTTTTTGTCACAACTGTCTTGATGTTGGTGGCAATGAATTCTCCTTTTCCAAGTAGAAGAAAAGAAAATTTTATCAAGTGAAATGTGTCTCAGTTTTGGGGTGAGTTCTTTGCCAGTTGTGGGTTATAAATTATGTCCCTTATGATTTAGACACCCTCCAACCTCCTTCCCATTTTCACCCTAACCTCAGCATTCATGTTATGAACTGTGGCCTGGATGTCTGGAATTGTGTACCCAGCTTTCCTCAGTCAAATGTCACACCATGCTACCTGCTAATGGACCACTGAGTCTTGGACAAGGCTGGTCTACACAACTCCCTTAACAATAGTAACACTTATCATGGTCTATGTGGCGTGGTCTGGCTTAGAAAAATAGGGAGGTAGGTGAAAGTGTATGGTGTCCAAGTTAGATGAACTTTCAAGAAACCTAAGCAGCATTGAGTTCCTTTCACATTTAAGTTAATCCTTAGTTTTATGTCCAGGTGATAGAAATTCACAGGAGGAGAAAACGGAATGGGTGATTTATTCCTTTGCCACTTTCCACCGTGGTAATTAGGACTATATAAAATCTAGATAGCCAGTAATTTTCTAGTGATATAAAATCAGTGCCTAGTGTTTTACTGGGCCTATGTGTTATATAACTCTGAGGGAAACGAGAACCCAAATTCTTTCTGCTTAGGTTATTTACTGACTCGGGATAGCTAACTCTTGGTAAATAGGACTGAGAATTAGCAACCTTTTCCTCCTAGCTTTCTCTGCTTATAAGAAAGCATCTCTTGGTCAATGAAATGACAAGAAAAGGAACTCAAGGGGGGAGATCCAATACAACTAAATTTACATCATAGCTTTCTACAAGGCAACCTAAAAGCTCATTTGTTTTCATTCTTACTTTGGTGACTGAGAAAATTGTCACATCCTTTGGAGGTCCCCATTGCTAGAACACCTGTCTAATATGGTGTATGGGGCTTGATTCAATGATTCTTGAAAGGTTTTCAAACTGATTTTGAGGAATTAGTGGGCTGCTTTGCGGTAGGAAGGAGCATTTGGAATCCTGACATTTGGAGTCCTGCCCCCTCAAGGAGCAAACAATAGAAGAAAAGCTGTGCCTCACTTGGGCTTCTGCTGTGCTAATTACAGAAATGTAAAGCCCAGCTGTGGCTGGACCAGCTCATCAAGGAGAGATGTTAGACCAAGAAAGCAAAAGAAGGACTGAAATGTTTTCCAGTTTCATTCTTTACATATGTCCGAGAGAGCTTCAGTTCTGCCTAATTATAAAGTATTTCTTTTTCCTTTTATAAACATGTTCGTTTCTCCCTTGCATTTAATGTGAATGAAGGTGCTTCTAGACTAGAATATGGCAATGGGTTTGGAACTCAAAGTCCAAACTAAGGTTTCTTTAACATATCTATATGCAAATTAAAATTGATCTATAAATTCATTCTGTTTAAAAACGAATGATTGCAGTACCCTGCTCCAAGTTCATAACAACCCTTCTCTACCCCACTAGAAAATCAAGTGAGCAAAACTAAACCAAAGAGAACAATCAAGGAACTGTTAACTTTCCAAGGATATTTTATTATTTTCAGTTTAACAAGGGAAGGGAAACTAATGTAATTTAATAATATTTTTTCTCTCCATACTTCTTTTGTGTTTGCTTTTCACAGAAATATATAGATATGGATTTGAAGCACAAGAAGTTTGTTCTCTGTTAATGTGAGAAATATGAAAAGATGTAAAAAGAGAAGAAGAAAATTTCGTGGTAATTGTATATTGTCCAGTGCAAAAATTTTGAACTCTTTAGAAGTCTTAACAGACTCCAAAATATCAAGTATTTAGGAAATTGTTTTAATTCTTCTAGTGTGTGCTTTTTCATTTACAAAGTGTGAAGAAATGATAGAGTAGAGATTCCCTAACCCATTGTTGGTGGGAATGTAAACTAGTCCAGCCACTGTGGAAGAAAGTATGGAGATTCCTCAGAAAGCTGAAAATACATTCACCCTATGACCCAGCCATCCCACCCTTGGAAATTTACCCAGATAAAATGAAATCAGCATCAGAAAGAGTTATCTGTACCCCCATGTTTATTGCAGCTCAATTCACAATAGCTAAGAAATGGAGTCAACCCAGATGCCCATCAACTGATGACTGGATAAAGGAAATGTAGTATAACACTATGGGATGTTACTCAGTCATAAAAAAAAATGAAATCCTCTCTTTGATAACAAAATGAATGCAACTGGAAACCTTTATACTTAGTGAAATAAGCCAGTCCCCAAAATGCAAATAGCATGTGTTTTTCCTGATCTAATCTATGGTAATTAATAGAGTATAAAAATGTAATGTATATTAGCAAAATTGACTTCCTGAGAATTGATTATTGTTCACATTCCTTATCTCTAACTGGTGGAGGAACAGGTTTTTTTTTTTTTCTTTACTTTGTGTTGAATTCATTACTTAGTGGAAGTTTAAAATAAACTGAAGGTATGTTGTTGTAAAAATTTAAAAAAGAAGAAAGGAAGGAGGTGGGAGGGTGGGAGCATGGGTGGGAGAGAGCACGGTTGAAGTATCACTGTGCTCCTAAATATGTATGTATGAAATATGTGAAATTTGTTCACCTTATATATATTAATAAAAGAATTTCATTATAATGATTATTGTCTTGGAATGCTAAAGTTAATATTATAGGCTTTTTGCATCAAGGGCAAATAGATTTGGCATTTACTGAAATTGTTTTAAGTGCATTACATGGTGAGGTGAATCTCATACTCTTATGAGGAAGGAGTGGTCTTAGGTTATACACTGCGTAAATTTCAGGGAGTACTATTCACATTGGTGGCCATTATAAATTTGTAAATATGTATATAAATGAACATTTATATATAAAAGACACTTTGAGGAGGGAGTAGTTTTTCTAGTTTGTTCAAAGACTAGACTTGAAACAGAACTAGAGATAAATGCGCTAATCTAGAGAAACTAAGCAATTTGTCCAAGATAACATTACAAATTAGTAGGTAGATGCTTACATTTTCCCTGGTAGACTCCACATGCACTACACTTAATTGTTATGATTTACTGATCTGACATGGAGCACCTTGAATTCAAGAAGGAGAGGAATACCACATGATAGCCTTTTTTTTTTTTAAAGATTTATTTTATTTATTTGAAAGAGTTACAGAGAGAAGTAGAGACAGAGAGAGAGGTCTTCTATCCACTGGTTCACTCTCCAGATGGCCGCAATGGCTGGAACTGCGCTGATCCGAAGGCAGGAGCCAGGAACTTCTTCTGGATCTCCCAAGTGGGTGCAGGGGCCCAAGGACTTGGGCCATTTTCTACTGCTATCCCAGGCCAGGCCATAGCAGAGAGCTGAATGAAGAGAGGAGCAGCTGGGACTCGAACCAATGCCCATATGGGATGCCGGCGCTTTGGGCCAGGCCTTTAACTTGCTGTGCCACAGCGCCAGCCCCAACATGATAGCCTTTTATTGTATGTGTGAGAGTTTTAAAACTTCCTCCGACACAAGATCTCTGAAGACCTTCCTGCAGAAAAGATGTCTGAAGAATATCTCCTACTTTCCTTTAAGGGTTATTAGAAACCACAGTTGATTTGTTAGATGGATAGCTTCCAACTGACCATCATCAGTTGAATGTCAAACTTGGCCAAGTAGAATTTGGGGTTTTATAACTATTACAGGAACTTGCAAGGCTATAATCAGATTAATTAAGTCTAACAATAGAATAGCTGTGTTTCATAACATTCTTAGTAAAGCAGGCTCTTACTGTTGAACAAGGTGGGACTCAGGATTTGTGAAAACTCAACTGATGGACACAAAAGGGAAATGTTGAGAAAACAGCAGGAAGGGAAGTGTTATTGGAGTTCTACTTCTCAGTTTCCTTTTTGCAAAGCTCAGTTTACCCACTTAGCCAGGTGATGCTTCGAGTATTATGGCAATAAGATTCTTGAGGAGTACGCATGAGGATAAGGTTTGGGGTTGAACAAGGGAAGTAATAAGCTCTCAGAGAACACAGAGACATCTTGAGGTCATTAAGCATGCTGTGGGTCTTAGGGAAAATTAGGTTTGTCTAACAATTATGAGTTCTCCCTGCCTTTAAAATGTGTCTCATGAAGAGGAAAACTCTTAACTCTTACCATATAATATTAACACACTATTTCAAGTTGGTAATCTCCATTCAACAAGCAGGTCTTGAGTGCCATTAATGTTCAAAGTACTTCACCTTTGAGATGCAAGGATATGCAATAATAGGAATATTTCTAGAATATGCACATTTCTTTATCTGACATATCCTCATGTAAAGCCTTAGAAGCAGTTACTGTGACTATCATCCCTATTTACAGGGGAGAAGACTAAAGCTCAGTGACTTACTTAAGAGATGCTATTTAAACTCAAGTCTTCCAATTCTGGAGCCCATCTTGTATCAGATTCCTTGCCCTAAACATCTTGCACCTTAAAGTGAGAGAAATATAAAGTTTCAAGTGTGACAAGCATATAATAGAAAAATAAAATCTCATCATAGTAGCATGGTTTTCCCCTTAAATTATACCATTAAACACTAGATTACAGCTCCAAACTGGGTTACAAATTCTGATAATATGGATTTTATGTTCTGGGAGCAATGTAATTTACCTTTCAGAAGTCTGAGTTGTGTTCTCTCTGTATGTTTTCAGAAGCCATTGTATGTTAGCTTTATACATTTCAGAATTAGAGCTCTCATTTCTTCTAATGATATATAGACTGCTCTTCTACTCCACAATTAGGGTGGTTTGAGGAGGCCTGTAGTCAAATCCTTTTCACTTTTTCAATCTATTTCCATGCATGTGCTCACTGGTAGCATATTAGAGTGTTAACTTTTCTGAATTTTGATACAAATTTTGTTGATTATCTTAAATAAAGCCTATTAAATAAGGCAAAAAAAAAAATGAACAGTGCCCTTGAATTAAGTGGCAATAAGTTCCTAAGTTTAAAGGGGTTTTAGCAGATATTAAGGTTGCTCTGATTCAAATATATTTCACAGGCAAGCACTTAGTGATAAAGCTTTAAGCAATTTCATCTCCAAACACAGACCAGAATTGCTTGAGATGGTGGAATTCCATAACCCACCCGCTGCTTTTGAAAGGTTGAAAGCCTTTTTTTGCAGATGCATTTGTTTTCAAGATTTTTCTGAGCATTTGCTACCTTTGACTCTCTATGATGCATTTTTTAAAAGACATTTATTTATTTGAATGGCAGAGTTACAGAGAGACAGAAGAGGCAGAGGCAGGGGCAGAGAGAGAGAGAGAGAGAGAGAGAGGTCTTTCATCTGCTAGTTCACTCTCCAAATGGCCACAACAGCTAGAGCTGGGCCGATCTGAAGCCAGGATCCAGGAACTTCTTCTGGGTCTCTCATGTGGGTGCAGGGGCCCAAGGACTTAGGTCATCTTCCACTGCTTTCCCAGGCCATAGCAGAGAGCTGGATCAGAAGTGGAGCAGCCAGGACTCAAACCGGTACCCATATGGGATGCTGGCACTGCAGGCAGCAGCTTTATCTGCTATTCCACAGCTCTGGTCCAACACATTTGTTTTTGATGTACTACGAATCATTATAACAATTACTTTTTAAAATCATTTCTCAAGCCAGAATATTTTCTTAATCGATAGGACATCTGTTGGAGTAGAAGTATGGCTGGAAAGTTGGAATTCATCAGATATCACCAGATACGTTGGAAATCATTATGTATACCCGGCAATAACATGAAATGCACTTGAAAGTGTCCCCTTGCATACACGGAGCATCCCTGGAGGTGTAGATATGGGTGCCCCATATCAAACACTGCCTCACTGAATATTATACTTTATTAAAATATGTTGAGACTGAGTACTTTTTTTAAATTTCAGGAATGAAGTGATTGCTCAGAGTCAGAAAAATCTGTTTAATTCCTCACATTAAAGAACTCTTAGTTCTTTAATATTGCTTCTGAAACTTTGATATCTGGTTCAGATGTTTCCTCTGAAAAACAGAATCTCTATATCTATCTGCATAGTTGACATCTATATTTGGATTTTTTATAAGTATTCTCAAAATGAACACACCCCAAAATGAGTTCTTGATATTCTCTTCCAAACCTTCTCTTCTCTTAGTCTTCGCTAACTTGGTAGGTGGCCACTCATTCCTGTCAGTCCACCTAGAGCTGACCATGTCTGAAAACCTCCTTTGCTGTCACGTGGCAGCCCTTGTTGCCATCTTCTTATGTTAATAGTCTGTTAGGTGGTCTTCCTGTTAGCGGCATTTTCTCTTGGAGGCAGACAGACAGTCAGAGAGGAAGCACTTAGCCACCGGTTCATTCCCTGCAACAATCAGGAGCTTTGAACTCAGTTTACATCTCTCATGGGGATGGCGTAGACCCAAATACTTGAGCCATCACCTGCTGCCTCTCGGGTTAATATGAGCAGGAAGCTGGATGAGAAGCAGAGCAGGGACATAGATCCACACAAGGTGACCTGGGATGCATGTTAACAGCTGTGTCAAAGGCTGTCTCCTGGATTCTATTTGCACCAGAGTAATCCTGATAAAACAGCAGTTAAATCATGCCATTCTTTTTCTCAAAACATGCCCCTAGCTATCCCTACTCCTACAGAGTAAAAGCAAGTTCTAGAAACGGTCTTAACGATCCCTGTCGTCTGCCTCCTTCCCTATCGGACCTCACGTTCTATCACCCTTCCTCCCTTTCTCTGGTTCCAGGTCAGCACTTGACTTTCAGCAGTCTGGATTGCTTTGTGTTCTCCCACATACCCCGTGGAAAGCTCTTGTCCATTTCTTTTGGTCTTTATTTAAGTGCTAGTTTTCCAGTGAAGTCATCCCTAGACTATTTGAAATTGTCAGCTCTTCCCTTTTGGCTCTGTATTACTAACATCTTCTTTTATTTATTTTAACATGGTTTTCAATTTTAAGCTTTTGGTCTGTCTGTTCTAATATTTCTCCTTCTAATGGTATCTGTATTGCAGTATATGGAAATAGTTGTGTGCTGTAACTTACCTGCTATCTAGTCCTGCCAGTTCATTTCCCCCTGGAGTTGCCAGCTATGCTGTTAGGTCATGCAGAGGAGGGCCAGACCCTTGTCAATGTCAGCCCCAAAGACTTCAGCGTGAGTGTGTGTATGTGTATGTGTGTGTGTGTGTGTGACATGTAGGATGAAAAGACCAGATACCAGGAAACCATAGTCTACCAAAAAATTCCTGAGAGCAGATCTTCATACTTTGCACCCCAGGGATAAATAGCTGTAGGAAAAGACATCTGTGGATTCTAATCCACCAGCCTGGGTGGGGAGAGGCAAAGATATGTTGGAGGGACAGGAGCGAGAAGTCACTTTTCTGAGGTTAGAGAGTTTGCACCTGTCTCTCTCAGTGGCTGACAGGTGTAGGACATCTGTCCTGCTCTTGTTTAACCCCTGAAAATATCTGGACCAGGACTCTGAGTCGCACAGGGATGGGAGCAGTGGGGATGGGCAGGAGCACAGGGAGAGGAGAAGCAAGGGCAGAACCCCAGGGGCATTTGCTCTCTTTTATCTCCTCACCCCGCAGCCCAACCAGCTGCCTCCTGCCGTAGGCAAAGGCTACTATTACTCCACAGAGTTCAACACTCTGTTTCCCAGCAATACCTCAGTGATTTTCTTAAAATCCTGATTTTTTTTTTAGTGGGCTTGGACTCAGGGAAGGGACTTGAAGTTGTGTTAGCTCAGCATCTTGGTCTAGCAATTAAAAAAAAAATTCTTTTACTATAAGATTTTTGAATACAGGAGTTTTGACATTTTTTTCATTGTTGCGTCTGCAGGTCCTAGAACAGAGAGGATTACACAGTAAGTTCTCAATACTTCCTGAATAAACAGCTCAGCAAAATAAGGGAAGAAGTCTTTAATAAAATCTATCCAAGGGAAAAACACAGCTACTATCATGCTTCATGGAGATAGAGTAAATCTCTTCCATTTGAGAATGCAGGAAACAAGGCTGACAGTGATCATTGAAACAAAAACCAGCAGCAGCACTGTAAAACAGAAACCTCTAACTAGAAATTAAGACATTGATCACATTTTGTGATTATAAAAAGCTAACCAAACAATTCTGAAAACTCAGAGTAAAAGGTCAGGGGGTTTGTGATGGTTCTTTTTCTGTACCAACTTGGCTGGTAAAGGGGATGCACAGATAGCTGGAACAGCATCATTCCCGAGTGTGTCTGTCGGGGTGTTTCCAGAGAGATCACCATGTGAGTCAGTAGAATGAGTAAGGATATCTGCCCTTACCAGAGTGCAGGCAGCACCCAGTTCTTTGAAAATCTGCCTTGGGGCTGGGGCTGTGCGCGTAATGTGCAAAGCCACCGCCTGCAGTGCCAGCATCCCATGTGGACACCAGTTTGAGTCGCGGCTGTTCCAGCTCCTGGCTAATGTGCCTGGGAGAACAGCAGAAGATGGTCCAAGTACCTGGACCCCTGAACCCATGTAGGGGACCTGGAAGAAGCTCCAGGATCCTGGCTTTGGATCAGCCCAGTTCTGGACATTGAGGTAATTTGGGGAGTGAACCAGCAGATGGAAGACCTCTCTCTCTTTCTGTCTCTGCTTCTCTGAACTCTACCTTTCAAATAAATAACAAAAATAAAAAAAAAAATACTGAAGATACTCAGATTTAAAAAAAAGAAAGAAAATCTGCCTAAAACAAAGGGGTGAAAGAAGGTAGGACTGTCTCTAGCTTTGAAGAGAGCCATGACCTGTAAATGTCCCAAACAGCATTTTTAAAAGTTTATTTATTTATTTATTTGGAATAGAGAGTACAGAGACAGGAGGAAAGACAAAGAGAGAGAGAGGGAGTGTGAGAGAGAGAGAGAGAGGAGGAGGAGAGAGATCTTTCATTCTCTGATTCATTCCCCAAATGACCACAACAACTGGGACTGGGCTGAGCCGAAGCCAGGAGCTGGAAGAAACTTCCAGCTCTCCCATGTAGATGTAGAGGCCCAAGGATTTGGTCCATTTTCTGCTGCTTTCCCTGGACCGCCAGCAGGGAGATGGATTGGAAGTAGAGCTGCTCGGTCTTGAACTGGTGCCCATGTGGGATGCTAGTGTCTCAGGTGAAGGCTTAACCAGCTACACCGAAACACCAGCTCCCCTCCCCCAAACAGCATCTTAGCACTGCAATGCAATTCCAGCCCCTAAACTTAACCTTTCAGTTTCATATGCTTTTTTTTTTTTTTGAAGTATACTAAAAAATTCACTAAGATAAAATTTGGAAAGCTCCTGGGGCTAGCATGTTGGTAGTGTGGATTAACAATGCTGGCATCCCATGTGAATGCTGTTTCCAGTCCTGGCTGCTCCACTTTCAATCCAACTCTCTGCCAGTGTGCTTGGGAAAGTATTAGAAGGTGGCGTAAGCATTTGGGCTCCTGCCACCCTCATGGGAGGTCCAGATGGAAAAAAAGCTTTTATCACAAATTCAGTAGTCTAGAAGACAAAACCATTGTAAGTATTAGTTTTTTTTTTAAGATTTTTTTTTATTTGAAAGGTGGAATTACAGAGAGGTAGACACAGAGGCAGAGAGTGAGAGAGATCTTCCATCCACTGGTTCTCTCCCCAAATGGCCATAATGCCTGGAGCCAGACTGAACCAAAACCAGGAGCCAGGACCTCCCTCCTGGTCTCCCATGCAGTGCAGGGGCTCAAGCACTTGGGCCATCTTCTACTGCCTTCAAGGCCATAGCAGAGAGCTGGATCAGAAGTGGAGCAGCCAGGTCTCGAAAGGGTGCCCATGTGGGATGCTGGCACCACAGGTGGCGGCTTTATCCACTATGCCACAGTGCTAGCCCCAAGTACTAGTTTTTAAATTGTGTAGTATACAAATCATTTTTCCAGGTGATTTTTTGTTCGAAGGTACACAAGTTTAATATTAAAAATAAAGATTTATATTAATCAATTTTCTGAAATGGCAAAGGTAAATGATTTGAATTGATATTAGGGTAAAAATTTATAATTTTTTGTATGCTAGTTGTGTTATTCTCATAGGTAATGACTTTTAAATACAGAATTTAATTTTCTTCAATATTTATTGACAGTATCAATGCTGGACTTGGTAATCCTTTCTTCCTCTCTGGCTTTGATTCATTTCAGCATTGGAATAGACAACCAATCCCCTTATCTGCAAGCTGTGGCTCATTTATATTAGCAGTTACTTACCTCTTGCTTGAGATGGAAAACAGAAAAGCTATGTCCTATCTTTGGAAGATAGTAAAATGCACTAAGGCATCCAAACTTAGAAAGACTCTATTCAACCAAAAGGAAAAGCTAAGTTCTTGTGTTTAAGGATGTGGTTTGACAGAATAATTACTACAAGGATTAAAGCTGTCCATTATTAAAACTTTACCCATAAGTTCTGTTTTATTTTAATTTTTCCATTCTCGGCCCCATTCTCTCTGGGCTGTGGACTCACACACCATGCACCCAACTCTGGCATGTTACAAAGGATTTACAACATAAAATCTGCTCAGCCACCCCACAAGGGCCTCGACTTCATGAGAACCAGATTGTGAAGGGAGCCACAGCATCTTTGAAGAGTCTCTGGTCACTCTTACATGTATGTCAGAAATTAGAGCTGACGCTGAATTGGAAGCATGGATGCAATAGGGATAACTGGATCTCAGGGTGGCACTTAGTCACGCAAAGCATGGTGGGTACAGGGGCCATAATGGTCAGCAAAGCCAAAGTAGTAATCGGGAGAGACGGACTTGTAGAGACCTGTGGTGCTGGCTCATTGCTCATTGCGTCCCTAGCGATGAAATAGATGGCAGTGTACTAAATTCTTACTTGATCTGGGTATGTGGGAGGGTTTTGGTCAAGTGAAAAGAAGTCAAAGTGGAATTACCAAAAGAGAGAGTCATGGCCTTTCAGTCTAAATCCCAGGCTTGAGCTGGTATAGACCCATAACCCTTTAAAGGAAGGGGAGACCAGGTTCACATGAGAAAGGATCCTGCTACACTGACAAAACTTATTCTATTAGTCTTTCTCCCAGCCTTTCCCAAAGGGATTTACAGCCCTTTTCCAATGTGCTTTGAGAAAACTCTGAACTGACACTAATTCCAGGAGATCCAAAATGTTACTGTACTCAATACCCCTTTCCTTTCCTTCCATCTTAGAAGGCAAATGTGACACTTAGTCAGAATGCAAACTAATTAATTCTGCGTGAACACCTGTAAGTGGGGCACATACTGCAAAATTTGTGGTAGAGGTAATATTAACACTAGTACTGACTTCTGCTAAAAATACATGCTTAGAATAAAATATTACTTTTTTAAAAATACACACACTGAAAGATGTTCATGTGCTCACACACACACACACACACACACACCAGCCCACAATATCTTATGTGAAAGTCTGTCTCATGCATTTGATTCTTTAACATTCTGGCTAGCCCTCCCATTTTCTGAAGTATGAGCCTCTCTCTCTCTCTCTCTCTCCCCCTCTCTCTCTCTTCATATACATATGTGTGTGTATATATATACATGTATATATATACATGTATATATATGTACATATATACATATATATGTATATATATATTTATATCTTGATATAATCTCAGGAAAACAACTCTGGACAGCCTTGGAACGAGGTAGAGCAAATCCTTTCTGCTGTGTACTTGTGACCATTAAGTCTTCAGAGAATCCTTCTTCTAGAACTGTCATGAAAGAATGTTCACATAGAATTCAAATGAACAGGTCATCCATTGAAGGGGTAATATCTGCTTACGAGACCTGAGTTACATCCACTACATCTCTTCACACCCACCTTTTCACTGCCTTCACTTTTTCACCCAGTGACATTGGGTTTAAATTAGCACCCCAGAGAGAGACATCCAGGGGACCAGAGGCATGAAGGTATTCATACGGTGCGTGGGAGGACGTCCCTGGCATGGTGGTGGTGTAATTAAGTGTATTATCACCTGATTATATGAATAAAATCTAGGAGGTCTCTTTTGGTCCATGGTGATGGACCCAAATACTTCTGCCTACCTTTCTATGTGCTTGCCCTACCCTTGGTGTGTTTAGCCTAATTTGCTACATCGTGGGAATGGCTCTCATTAAACGTTACTAGGAATCACTCACTATGGCCAACTTGAACACATGCAGTTGTGGGGACTCTAAAACACTGCCAGAATGTCTTAAATGAAGGCTGTTCTGACTATTCTGTTATATGTAGGTTCATTTTTGGGCTTATTTTTCTGTTTTTCAAAACATTGTGACATTGATGTATTGCCTCAAAAGGTAAAAAAGAATATCAGATAGTGTATTAAGGTATCAGTTTGAAAATGTCATGATACTCTCATATTTTGCAAAAAAAAAAAAACAGCAAAAGAGTAAACTACGAAAGAAATGGTTCAAAAATGTCTTTTAATAAAAGTTTAAAGTCTTCAAAATATATTTGCCCCTGGAGCAAACTTTTTTCATTTAATATTGTGTCTGTTAATTAGTGCTTCAAATTTGCAAATTCTTTATTGGTTTATATCAATGTAATACCCAAAGCTCATCTCATTGCCAGAGTTGAATGAAATATGATCCTGTTTATTCTATTAAAATGAAGGCTTGAAATTGTTACCCAAATGCCACAGGAATTCTTGCCATTTTCTCATCAAATTCCTCATCAGATTTTTTGTTAAAGTCACATTGTTTTAGATTTTGTGCCTTGGCATTTAAATGAAATTCAATGTGGCCCACTGGAGGGAACATCTGTAGGGACATATTATGTACAATATCCATTCCAATCAAGCAGGAGTGTACTGAGTGCCTGAATGAGGAGCTCATTCTTGCTTCTCTTTGCTCTGATGTGGCTATTGAGAAGAGCTATAAGAGAGGGAACATTTATAAAAATTAAACCAGCGGTGGAGCACAGTATTTTAAATGCTCAAATCAAACACTTTTTAAAGGCACAATATCAGTTTCAATGAATGGATTCCTGCCTCTTTCTTTTTATATGACATACTATATATATATATATATATATATATATATATTTATATATATATATAAAACACATCTGATCCAGAGTTTGCACAGCTTGGAGAGTGGCTAGATTATGATGATGTTCAAGGTCCATGTGCCCCAGTAAGCTCCTATTTACTTGATTTTAACAACCTATCCTGTCCCTCAACAGAAGCAGCCTTAGTTCAATACCCTCTATAGAGCCTTTTATATTTTCAACCTGTCACAAACAGCCACAACTAGTGCCTTGTCAAGTGGTCAAGGGATAGAAACAGTCCTGTCCTATCTGTAGATCCATACATCAATGGAAAATTTTAAAAATAGTCCTTTAATTTTCCACTAGAAAAGGGAAATGACCGGGATCTCATGAGTAGGACTCATACAAAAGGGGGAAAATGCTCAGTGGCTCCCCACAGGACTTGAGGATATGTGACAAGGAAAACAATGATGGGCACCAAGCACCTAGAGCATGCTGCATGGTGAGGGCTCGGTAAATATTAGCTGATACTGTTGTCAGGGATGCCTTCACAGAGAAGGTGGGACTTGAATTGGGTGGCATTTAATCAGCATCGTAACGGGGCATGCACACAGCAGAAATGGCCTGCATGATGGCATGGATGTGAGAGAGAAGAAAGCGTACCCCCAGTGGAGGGTGCTGCAGGCTGGAGGTTATTGTCAACATGAAGTGCACGGAGAGCCTATTAACATCTAGGTACTAAGTCACACGCTCAAATACAAAGAGAACTTTGTACTTTCAACCTAGACCAAGCTGTATTAGGTATGTTGGGCTTAAAAAGAGATATTTCATTGCCAGGTACTTCAGTGTGTAATTAAGTAACTGAAAACACTGTGTAGTAAACAACATGAAGCATTCAGCATTCTCCTGTCAAAATGCACTTAGATTCCTGTTGAAAGACAAAGCTGCTTCTAAAAGAAATAACTCAATCTCTCAGTACATACCAAAGTGAACCGTTCTCTCATATTTTCACTGTCTTGATCCCTGTTTGCCTTTGCTGGAGTTATGATGAGCATTATGGCATAAATATGGAATTATGTCTTCACAGAGGCAGACTGTGTAACACAATTTAAAAGTAAGTGATAATTCTCATTTCTTTCCTGCCTTTACAATTTTCTTTCAAATCCAAGGGCTGGCTTTGTACAGCTGAGTTCCTTTCAGTTAAGTTAAAAAAAAAAAAAACTACTATGTGGTACAATTTGGAAACTGTTTGTTTGTACTGAGTTCCTTGGGACCATTGGAATTTTGTTTAGGATCTTTTGGAATCCTTGATTTTTTAATGAGCATTGTAAGTCTGTAAGACTAAATATAGCAAGCATGGTTTCTGGCACTTATTTGGCATGGAATACTTTCCTGTCACATGCCAGAACTTCTGCTTTTTTGGAATATACTTCGGGATATGATACTCAGTCTTATGACCCTGGAGGGGAAGGAATATTTATCCAACAGTAATGGTTGCTACTACAGACTGGAGATGAAGAATAAATTTTAAAAAATATTTCGAATGAGTAAGAGTGTGACTCTTACATGGCTTGATTCACCCAAGAAAATTAAAGCTTTTCCACAGCCCTTATGAACTCCTTAAATGTAGACTGTTATCTGATTGGTCTTTGGAAACTTAATACCATACATAATCACTCCTTCCATTAGGCAACCAAAGTTCACACAATATGGGTGGACAGCAGCCATTTTCTCTGCTACATAGTTTGTCTAAGAGGAAGAAGATGAGGAAGAACAGGTAGAGAAAAAGGGGCTCTGACGCTGTTTAAGCTCCTAGAATTAACTGTACTGGAAGCCATTATATCCCATACTCTTGAGTTATATAAGCTCATTATATTTCCTTTTACACATAAGTTACTTTAAGTTGCTGTTTAACTTAGACCCAAGAGTATCCTAACATATCAGCATTACAGTTGACAGATTCTAAGTTGTGGAACTGGTATAGTAGAGGCAAGATGCAACAATGAGAATTCTCCCATCCATGACTAATGTGAGTGTGGTAGACTGAGAATTGACTGATTCAACCTTCTCCTTTATTGCTCCCATAATCCAAAGTACTCTTCCAAATGACCAAGTACCCAGCCAAAAAGTGCATTTCCAAGACTCCTTTGTCAATAGGGGATGACAGTGCGATGCAGCCTTGGGCAGCGAGACATAAACAGAAGTCTTAGTTAGCACATGCCTTTCACCTGGCCTTTCTCCCTTCTTCCTGTCTGTGCCAACATCATTGTGTCTAAGACTATGTGGACTGGGTCCACTTCCTCAGCCTGCAGTGAAGCAGAGTGAGAAGAAGGCTGTTGCACTGAGGATATCATGTTATTGCCATGCTAGCCCTGGACCACCCACCTCTTGATGTCTTATTGTGCAGGGAGGGAGGAGGAACAACTGGCATTTGATTGAGTTAAGTTTTCTGTTATGTGTGGCTGAGTCTGCTTCCAAAACCGTACATCAAGGCAGATGCTCACTCTGCTGCCAGGGCATCTTGGAACTCCAGCAAAAGCCTGCAAAAGTAGGGCATTAGAGAAAGCATACCGACATTGACAGGATACTGGAGGGTGCTGATGATCTTTTGCTGTCTTAATAAGTCCTCTGAGAAGGAGATGAGCTGATTCTCATAGCTGCTCTAACCAGAAAGTCAGATAATTATGTGTCTTATGGATAAAATCCAATGATGTGCAGCACTGGTCCACACAAAAATTAGTTGAATTAAAAATGGGCATTTATGTTGAATACTGAAGAAAAACTTTGATGAATTCAAGAAATTTAATTGACTCAGCCTTAGGCTTACAAGTGGAGTGTTTTGATATGTTAGGCTGATTAAATAGCTCTATCACAGTATTGCTCAATTATATGCTATGCTCATTATTGAATCTATTATTTCATACAATTTAAAAATTATTCCTATGATTTTTGTCTTTTTGAGGGGACAGGATGATTGTTTAAAACATTCTACTTATGTGGTTTTTAAAAAAGCATAGATTCTGAAGAGAAGCTTCCTGGATTCACTAGCTATCAGCTGTCTGACCTTGTGCAAATTACTAAATCTCTATGCACCTTAGTTTTTTCATCTGTAAAATGGAGATAATAAAAATACCTACCTTATACAATTGTTATGAGGATGGAAAGTTTAACACATGTAAAACATTTGGATCAGTGCCTGACTTTAATAAGCATGAGTGTTAACTGCTGGTATTATTATGATTAATTTGTTTTAACAGTGGAAGAAGCCTCTAGATTTTACTTTGAGTTTAAATCCCAAAGTTATGCCTTACAAAGTTTAATGATTTCATGTTTGGAGTATCTGATGAGGGTTTCTAGCTAGTAGGCTGGGAAGCAGTTGTTCTGAGGGCCTTCAATTTAAATGTGTCCAGCTTTAGTGAATTACCCCTTTGTGAGTACCAGGTAGATCCTGAAGAGGTGCTTCCCAACAGGTATTTGTTTCTATCAGCCATTCTGTGATAATTAAATCTCCTTTCTGAGAATCCTGGTGTCCACAGGCAGTGTCCCTCTGTTGCAGGAGACCCCTGGTTCTCCCTGTGAGTAAGCATGATATGCAGACACCTATGGGATGTGCCTCTAAGGGAAAGGCTGCTATTGGCTGAGATAGCAGGCCCTTTCCAGTTAAAAGCGGCTCCTATCTGAGATGCACTCTGCCTGATGCATGTCTCAGGTTGGGTGAAGGTGAGACAGAGGAAATCACCCTGTTCTTCTGTGACCTTTACCTCTGCTTGCATTCCCTTTATCTCCTCCTACTTCAGAGATGTATTAAAATTAAATCCTGTTTTCCTTCTATCCAGACTAGTCTGGGTTTATGGAAGTCTGGAGATTTTATAGCTCTCCTAAGAGTTTTCTTTTATCTAATAATAATGCACCCACTAGGATCAATCAATAATGTAGCACATCATGTTGAAGTGGTGTGAAGAGACTAGGTTCCTTTGGCCTGAAGTGCTAATAGTGCCAGTAGAATTGTCTAAATTCCTGCCTATCCATTCAGTTTACACAATTTAGATTTCTCTCCTGGAAAGAACATCCAAATAGATCTTAAATACTGATTTCTAAAGTACCCAGGGATTGGTACTCCTATGGTACCTGATTAAATATACACACAGATACCTATATAGCCATAAACTTCAATATATGACTGAAGGTGATAGAGATGAGCTCTTCTGGACACGTACCTTTGGAGCCATGGATAGTGATCTGGGTTCTCATGCTTCAGGGTCAGGCTCCCAGAATTATGACTCCAGGAAGAGCAGCTCTCAGCTCTGAGTAGGGACCTGTCATCATTGAGTCACATTAAAGGCCTGTCAAGAACATCATTCAAAAGTTAAAAAAATAGATATTTAGAGAAAATAATGCTGTTTTCAAGATGAAGAAAAAGATATCAACACAGGCAAAAAATATTATAAAGAATCAAGTATGAGCATCTATTCAAAGACCATTTTATAGTGGAGGTGACGTGGTGTTAATTTTTGTTGACTCCTGTGGAAGTCATGGCTTCAGTGATGTGTCTCTCTTCTCTTTTGGATGAAAAATTGGTACCTGATGCGGGTTTCACAATATTTCCAACTTTGAAGATTAGTGGCACAAGACTATTTTTTTTAAGGAAGCACAGATACTAGTACCTACCTTTTTATATTTTTACTTATATTAGGAGAAATGATTTCATGTATTTCATGTATGCAATTTTAAGCCCATAATGATACTTCCCATTCTCCCCACTCCTTGTTCCTTTTTAAAAAATTTTTACAATAACATACTTTCAATTTATTTTGTAGTCACAGGTTTAATCTTTCATTAAATAAAGAATTCAACAAGTAGAAAGTAGAAAGTAGAAAGATCATTGGTCCAGAGGAGTAGGCAAGGACTATAAACAATAATCAAATCTCAAGACAACAATTTCACTCATACATTACCCAGTTTCTCCAGGTCAAAACTGTCTCCTAGTCTATTGTTTCCTGTTCCAGAAAAATCATAATTTAAACAGGATCAACGAAGAAACATGGATCATGGACAAACTTAACTGTAACATTTGGGTGGGCTTAAATCCATTTATGTGAACATCAAATTAGACTCCCTTCCCTTCCCTTCCTTTCCCTTCCCTTCCCTTCCCTTCCCTTCCCTTCCTTTCCCTTCCCTTCCCTTCCCTTCCCTTCCCTTCCCTCCCCTTCCCTTTCTTTCTTTAAATATATTTTTAAAATATATTTTTTTGAAATATTTTTAGCAGTGACCGAGTATATATTTTTTATTTTTAAAAATATTTTTATTTGAAAGACAGAGTTAGAGAGAGAGAGAGAGCGAACGAGCAAGGGAGAGATCTTCCATCTACTGGTTCACTCCCCAAATGGCAGCAGCAGCCAGAGCTGGGTTGATCTGAAGCCAGGATCCTGGAGCTTCTTCTAGATCTCCCACATGGGTGCATCTTTCACTGGGCCATCTTTTAATAATTTCCCAGGAGCATTAGCAGGGTTTGAAAATGGAGCAGCTGGGACCCGAACCAATGCCCATATGGGATGCCGGCACTGCAGGGGGCGGCATTACCTGCTACACCATAGTGCCAGCCTCTCTTTGTTTTCATTTTTATTTCTTTTACTGCAAACAATTTATCACATTGAGTCAAAAGAAATTAATACAAAGACTTAATTAACAAAATCTAATATCCAATAAATAGAGTCTGGAAAAAGATTTCATGGATGGATGATTGTGACATTAAATGCAGGTAGAAAGGTAAAGGCACAAATAATGTTTCTGAGTCAGATGTTTTTCTCCTTTTATTCATGCACTCATTGAAAGTGCAATCGAGGGAGAGCAATGAACTAGGAAGACAGAACCTCATGAGAAACAAATTGGAGGCTTTAGGTAGCATCATAAAATAGCCATTGAGTATATTGACCTCGTGTATTTAAAGATTATGAGATTTTACAGTAGTTGGGTTATAAAATATCAATTTAGAGCAACAGCAAATTTCTTGAGATTCATTTCAGTTTATAGGCAATTCCTGGTCTGACATAAACGAATAGGCCCAGGTGACCAGGTTTTCTGGGCCGATGCTGCGTTTTCCTTCAGGGTGGGGCTGTGGGAGAAGGCTCGGTGGCTTTCACCCAGAATGTCAGTGAACTAAAACTTACTCCTTGGTCAAGCTGTTTGTACTATATGAAGCTTTAAAACAGTTCCATTACTTTTCGGAGTTCTCACAGTATTTCCCCTTGCAGCTTCTGGGCCAGCAAGAGAAACATAGAGTATCAGGTTTGTTGGCTTTACATTATTCCACTTGGAGGGGTTTATGTAATTTCTGAATCCTGTACATCACTAATTGCGACAACTAAAAATAAAGCATGACTAAAAGAATACTGCCGTTATGAACCACTTACTGTGTTAATATTCAGATGAAGAGTCTTTTTGGTTCATACTTCATTACAAAATTAGGGTATTTTTTTCCTGCCTTAAAGACGTACACTTATTGAATGTATTTAAATTACTAGCTAATTTTTTCAGGGAAAAAAAAACCCCGAGGCAAGTGTAAAACTAGTAGCTACAGAAAGCTGGAGAATCAGATGTCTGCTGGGCAAATTGACAGAACTCATTAATCTTCGATGCAGTGTGCTATAGAGTCTGTCCCTTCATGCACCTGCGCAAGCCTGAAGTCATTACATGATGGCACTATTAATACTGAAGAGCTAGAGTGGGGAGCCGGTTATCTTCTCTTCTTAGTAATTGATTGCCAGCTGATTAGTGGACAACATTTTTCTTGCAGCATAATTGCCTTTGTGCCATCGTAGCCTCTCTGACCTGGGTTTAGGCCATCTCACTGATTCTGAGGCCCCGACAATAGCACTGCAGCCCTGAAAGTAATGAACTGGAACTCGGTCACTGCCAATTCCCCAAACAGTAGATGCCTGGTTAAATGTGTTTCAATGATATCCTGAATAAGAGCAATCATACTGTAGATTACATTTTTTGTTCCTCCTAGGAAAACCATAGATTTCTATTTGGAAAAGTATATATTCAAGAAGGAATAATGGAAGCTGTATAAATACTTTTCATGTTTCATTGCTGTGATGGATGTATCAGAAGCTGGTTCTGTGGGAGTTTAAGGACCTTGTGAATAAACGTTGGTGATAACTGGAATCAGATTAATTCTCAGGTGGACATTTGCACTTAGGTTTAAGACTGTTGAAGACGTGTTCAAGCCCAACCAGAGAATCAGAAGCTTGTCTTGTTATTTTTATTGCATGATAGCCACAAATATCAAATAATAACTACTTACATTTATAAAACTAGTTGTATAGGGGCCGGCGCTGTGGTACAGTAGGTTAAGCCTCTGCCTGTGGCACTGGCATCACAAATGGACACTGGTTCATGTCCAGCTGCCGTACTTCTGATCCAGCTCCCTACTAATGGCCTGGGAAAGCAGTGGAAGGTGGACCAAGTGCTTGGGCCCCTGTGCCCCTATGGGAGACCTGGAAAAAGCTCTTGGCTGCTGGTTTCAGATCAGCTTAGCTCCAGCTGTTGTGGCCATTTGGGGAGTGAACGAGTAGATGGAAGACCTTTCTCTCTGTTTCCCTCTCTCTGTCTGTAACTCTACCTCCCAAATAAATAAATTAATCTTTAAAAATAGTTATGTGCTTTTATTTCCTATGTAAGAGGCTGTCTAAGGAGTGGGAAATTGAGACGTATATGTTTTAAATCTATGAGATTAACAGTTCAACGAATTGGAAGTATATGAATACTGGGATTCCTGTCTAAATGTCAGCTATGCCAAGGGGATATCCCCATGGGTAGCCCCCAGAATTATGCAGATGGAAGTAAAAACATAACAATCTAACCTCTAACTTTAAGGACATCAAGCAGAACATCTCTAAACTCATTTTTTTTTTTTTTTGCAGGCAGGCAGAGTTAGTGAGAGAGAGAGAAAGAGAGAGAATATCTCTAAAATCTTAAAGAAGAAAATGCCACAGTGTGTGCTAGGATTAGTCAGTTTTTAAAACATGATCTATATCCTTAGAGGAGGGATCAAGTTTTTCTTTATGTGAACACTGAGATACAAAGAGAAGTACTGTAATGACAATAGCCTCCATTGTTTAGCTAAATTTTCTAACGCTTTCAGGAACATACTCAGTAATATTTACTCATATTTCTAATTGAGGTCATTGGCCCAGAAAAGCAACATGACTAAATTAGCAAGTAATTTGGCAGTGTAACTGAACTTGTGTTTCTGTGCTCAGCGAGGTACATTTTCCACAAACTCTTGAACAAGAAAGCTGTGTTCTAGAGCACACAGTCCCAAACCATGCAGTGTGATGTCAGCAATAAGCAGGCATTTTACTCTCAGTCATTGTCATTTGCTTAAGCCTTGCTTAACGTTGAGGAGTTCTAGCGATATTAATCACAACAGAACAGTAACAGCCACGTTGAAGTGTAATAAAGAGAATTACAGGTTGTAAGGCCACGTTGAGGAAAAGTGGCGGGGGGTGGTGAGAGTGTAAGTATTGTAATGAGCTGTGAATGAATCATTTGATACTGGGAAGATTCTTGAATATAGAACGAATCGGTCTTAATGTAAAAAATCCAGCATCTAGATATTCAACTGTAATCAACAAGAGATGAAAAATGTGATGGCTGGAAATCTATTAAGTGCTTAGACAGAGCATCAGAGTAAATTCCGAGAGCACATTATCTTAAGGTAAATGCAGTGGAAGGTTAAGAATTTGAGAACCTAAAAGCTAAGCATAGTGCAACACTGAAGAAACTTTCATCAAGCCTGGGATGGAACTCATGCCAGTCTGCACAGCATCAAAGCAAGTGGTGAGCACATTGAAGGTGGACTGTAGTTGCTGTGGAATTCCCCATTACCCTCGCTTGATTATCACGAAAAGGGTTATTTGCTTCGATGGATCTTCAGCATAGATGAAATTGATCTATTTTAGAAAAAGATGCCTGAAAATATGATATAAACAAAGTTTAAAGCTATCATGGGCCAACTAGCACACCTATTTGATGGAAATGATTTGAAACTGCAGCCGAAACTCCTTACACTTTCTGTACAGAAAATCCAAGGCCCCTTCAGAATATTACTGAAAATCCGTATGCTGTTTAAGAAGCTGGATCAAGAGTCTGAACTACATTCAGTATTTTTGAAGATATTTTTCACCACATTCCTTACAGTTTAAAAAGCGATGTAACTTGAATATGGTACCGTTTCAAAGCTTGTCTGAATTAATAATTCTCACGAGCACTGAATTTGTTTCCCACTTATCATTTAGTGATTATCACTGCAACATCAGGTTATTTATGTTTAAATTCTACTTGGGCTCTGTAACCAATGGACTAGGTTTTGGTTTAAGAAAGGAGATCTGAGACTGATGGTTAAAAATAACTAAGTAACAGCATTTGTCTACTTGTTTTCCTCAGCATCCATCAAGAAAAACTGTAAGAGGCTGGTGCCGCGGCTCACTAGGCTAATCCTCCATCTACGGCGTCGGCACCCCAGTTCTAGTCCCGGCTGGGGCGCCGGATTCTGTCCCAGGTGCTCCTCTTCCAGTCCAGCTCTCTGCTGTGGTCTGGGAAGGCAGTGGAGGATGGCCCAGTGCTTGGGCCCTGCACCCGCAACGGAGACCAGGCGGAAGCACCTGGCTCCTGGCTTTGGATCGGCGCAGCATGCCGGCCGTAGCGGCTATTTGGGGGGTGAACCAACGGAAGGAAGACTTTTCTCTCTGTCTCTCTCTCTCACTGTAACTCTGCCTGTCAAAAAATAAAAAATAAAAAAAAAAACCTGTTAGAATGTAGAAAAAGAACACTCCATATTAAAATAAACCAACTATAACTGAAAACGTGTATCCATAAGCATAGCTCTCTAATGCATAAGTCTGCAAAGGAATTGAGGAGGAAGCTGAGCACCCATGAATGGTACTTGGAATCCAGCGCAGAATCTATTATTTCCCAAGTGGAATGTCTTTATACTGAAATGATCGTTTCCAAACTCTCTTTTCACTAGCTATGAGAACTAAGGGTAGAGATGGGCCAAGAAAAAACAATAGGAAGACGGTACTGAAGGAGACAAAGAACACACCCACCAACCATCTTACTCCCTGATTTTTGACCATCTGACCTAAGGAAGAGGTGCTACCCTGACAGAGCAGTGCTGCAGAGTGCTTGATGGTTTGATGGGCGAGCGCAGTC
Source organism: Oryctolagus cuniculus (assembly GCF_964237555.1). NCBI lineage: Eukaryota > Metazoa > Chordata > Mammalia > Lagomorpha > Leporidae > Oryctolagus > Oryctolagus cuniculus. Next base: position 82,651,516 of record NC_091438.1, read on the forward strand.
TGAACATATGACATTGAAACTGAACAACGACCAGAGCAGTGCTGAAGTCTTCGTGAGAGGCATCATTTCAACTATTACTTAAAACACTGTGGAACGAAACTATTTAAAAAGAAAATGGGGCAGACCTTTAACCCAGCTGTTAAGATGCTGATTGGAATTCCCACATCCTATATCGGAGAGTTTGGCTTTCAATCTCAGCTCCGCTATGCATTCCAGCTTCTGCTAATGTGCTATCTGGGAGGCAGTAGGTGATGGCCCAGCTATTGGATCCCTGTCACTCATGTGGGAGGCCTGGATTGAGTTCCTAGCTCTTAGTTTCAGCCTGGCCCAGCTCTGGCTATTGCTGGTATCCAAGGTGCAAATCAGCAAATGAGAGATCTCTCTCTTTGTTAGTGTCTCTTTCTCTATCTGTCTCTTTCTGTTTCTCTGCCTTTCAAATAAAAAAAATAAATAAATATTTTAAAGTTTTCTTCACAACAGCAATAATTCCTCTGACTTTTGTTTTTGCTTGTTAAGTTCTCTGACAACAACAAATTTGTTAATGTTTTCTTCTTTTGTTTGTTTTTTACTAGATTTTTTTTTTTTTGACAGGCAGAGTTAGACAGTGAGAGAGACAGAGAGAAAGGTCTTCCTTTTCCTTTGGTTAACCCCTCAATGGCTGCTGTGGCTGGTGCTCTGTGACTGGCGCACTGCGCTGATCCGAAGCCAGGAGCCAGGTGCTTCTCCTGGTCTCCCATGGGGTGCAGGGCCCAAGGACTTGGGCCATCCTCCACTGCCTTCCCTGGCCACAGCAGAGAGCTGGACTGGAAGAGGAGCACCCGGGACAGAATCCGATGCCCTGACTGGGACTAGAACCGGTGTGCCGGCGCCGCAGGTGGGAGATTAGCCTATTTAGCAGCAGTGCCGGCCTAATTTGTTAATGTTTTCCCACTGCATTGACTTAACCCTCTTCATCTCTCCATGCTGTTCTATCATAGCCATCTATATTTTAAGATGAGGAATAATCACAGAAGAGCTAGCGTGGGTCCTCCAAACACAAAGAACAAAAGAGAAAATAAGCAGATGATAAAAATATACTGCAGGATTGATCAAATAAGAAAAGGCATGGAAGTGTAGGCTTAAAATGTAGGCCACTTGATCTCTAATGAAAACAGCTCAGAGCGAATGTTCTAGTCTTTGGGAACAAGATAAGAAAAAGAAAGAAATAAATTTTTTTTTAAAAAAAAGGACATAAAAAGAAAGTTTGCAGGCTCAGCAAAGAAATGGAAGAGAAAATAGAAAAATTGCAGACATGAACATCATAATATGCACTCCAAAGAGTCTAGATTGATAAATGCTACTGAGAAAGTGTGCTCCTATCATCACTTAAGGCACTAAGACATTTGCCTCTTCAAGAAATTGTGTGTGTCATCCTTTCACGTCCTTACTCATTCTGTTGGATGTGAAGGGAAGAGGTGCAAGATGTTAGAAAACATCAGGGAAGGCACAGTGACAGTACAAGTTTCCCCATTAGAAATGATTCTGAGTTAAACAGGAATTGAGAGTAGACACTGGGGAACTAAATGGAAGAACAGCTGGTGAGTGTAGACAGTGGCTAAGGAAAAGGAGGAAGCAGGCAGTTTACCCATGAGAAGAAAGATTGTTACTCCATAAAGTATTCACTTCTATTTCTCTGGAACTTAATATTTGTATGCATTTGAAGACTTTTTAAAAAATTATTTGTATCAAACACACACACACGCATATACACACATAGCATAAATACAAGTATGTCAGTCTCCTATCAGTTCTCTCCCTGCACCACTCCCAGTGGCAGAATCAATCTTTTTCTATTTATCTTTCCTTTTGGTGCTACTTACCTTTTTTTTAAAAAAAAGATTTATATATTTCTATTTGAAAGTCATAGTTACAGAGAGAGAGGGGGAAAGACAGACTCTTCTATCTGTCAGTCTACCCCCCAGATGGCCACAGCAGCCAGGGCTGGGCCAGGCAGAAGCCAGGAGCCTCCTCCTGGTGTCCCAGGTAGGTGCAGAGGTCCAAACACTTGGGTCATCTTCTGCTGCTTTCCAGGTGCACCAGTAGGGAGCTGGAATAGAAGTGGAGCAGGCAGCACCCATATGGGATGCCAGCATCACAGGCAGTAGCCTAACCTGCTATGCCACAATGCTGGCCCCCTGGTGCTTACTTTCGAAAGAATGGATCATGTATTTGTGCTGTGCTTTGGGATTCATGAATTTATGACAACAATAATTAGCTCTGAGATAAGATGAGGATCTGTCTCATTTAGAACACCTCTCAACCTCTAAATATTTAGCATTTATATACTTTTTAATTCTTACATTGATTATTTTTGTGGTTTTCAGTAATACCTTAAATATCTATTATGTGTTATTAATTTTCTGTGTTATTTCTTGACTGTCAAGTTTTAAGAATGTTATTATTCCCACCATTTACTCCTTTTTCATATGTACATTTCTGCCAGTTTTATTTTTATTATTCACGTTGTTAAGACGATCAACAATACATTGTGTCCAACAATCACAACCAAGTACTCCACTCGTCTATGGGCTGATTATAAAAAAAGTTGAAAAGCTATGAACAGTATTCACATAATTCTGACTATTGTTTAATGCTAGTACAACTAGTCTTATAAACTTCCTTATCTAGAGCACAAGTGAATTATTCTAGAAGCAAACAAGAAAACTCTTCCTTACATTATTTTCAAATGGAGTCTTTTTTCCTAGAATACTGTCAATTCTTGACTTACTTCGTTTTGTTTCATATTTGGAACATTACAGGTTGACATATATCTTGAATTTTTACCTTGCCTTTTTTCCCCTTTTTTGATTTAATTGAGTTCCCTTTCCTTCATCATCATTCAAATTATATTCTCTCTTTTATCAAGGTCTCTTCTTTCACTGAAACGCTTCATGGAACTTTCTGTTCTATTTCATGTTGGGTGATGTAACCATCATCCAAAGAACTCTTTATGTCTGATCTTATTTGGATGAGTACTTTCCTAGATCTTCTGTTTTCTTTGTATATTCCTTCATTTTTTTCCTGGGGGTAGGTCCTTAAGTAACTTTCTTGCCAAAGAGTACATATGAGAAAAAAATTTCTGAAATCTAACATATTGAGAAGGTATATTTTAAGATGTTAATTTTTATAAGTCATTGTTCAGGATTCAGAATATAAAGTGAAGTGTGTGGCATTCTGACTCTTAAGGTGCTTATTGACTTATGAATACATCTGTCACAATGTTTATTTATTTAATAAATGCCTGGAGCACATATAGAAATGTGGACTTACTTCCTCATTGTTCTTGACTTCAGATCAGTGAAAATGAGAGACTCAATAAATCATTTGTAAAACATACTATTTGTAAAACTGCTGTGCAAACTGCTAATGAAATATAAGCTAGTATTATTTTATAAGAAAGAGCAAAGGGATTAGCAAAACATAGCTAATGTAAAGCATGAAGCATTTAAGGCAAGTTTAGCAAGTATGAGCACTGATGTTGCTAAGAGCTAAGCTGGAAAATTATCTAGACTTGCTGGATGGCAGAAAGAAGGTTGCTAGAAATAATTATATCTCTTTAATATTTACCCAAAAATTTCAGTTTTTTAAGGAACAGAAATGTGAGCTGTTAAGTTATATTAAAACATATTTTCTGGATTTTGAGCTGGGCCAGCATCTTTGATGACCAGTATCTTTGATGCCAAAGATACCAATTTTCTTAAATGCAACTCCAAAAGAAGAAACCAAGTTGCTTTGAAAATTTATGGGAGTTTATGAATCTAAGATTTTCTGTAATCTTCCAGTTGGTCATTTATTGAGCAAGTAATTTAAATTCAATTTTGTTTTTCTCTTCTCTAAAATTGGCTGATAACTGCTCTACTACATGAAGACATTATATTTGATAGTGATAGAGGAAAATGCTCAGGTGACTGGCTTAATGTTTAGATGAAAATCTCAAGAATCCTGACTATTATCCCTGTGGGTTGGTCCTTTCCTTGTTTGTGCATAGAGTACTTGCAGATTCATAATACTGGAAAAATGAGTATAAATTTTCATGATTTCATGTAGGAAGAATCCAGAAATTTAAGTACTAAATTTTCTTCAGCAGTACAAAGGGAAGAGTTTATCTAATATCAATCTTAATAATAATAATAGTGATAATAATGACGATACTATGCACTCGGATTGAGCATTGATTTTGTATCATTCTCCTCTACATACAAATTCTAGAGCACATAGCATGCATTGAAATGTGAATGTTCTCATAATGTTCCAAATGGTTAATTGAAAAATTTCCCAAGGACTTGCTTTTTTAAAATCCAGTATGTATTGTTCCTTTTGGTGAGAATAGGTATACAAGGTGTACTTGAAGATCCATATTCCTTTAGTTTATTCAGCATCAACAAAAGCCTTACCTTAATTAATTAACTCAGATTTAATTCTTCAGATTTTTCAGCTTCCAAAACTTCTCTGCGCATTCCGAACTTCACTAACCCATCTCTCCCTTATAGTTGTCATGGAAATGAAGAATCTCAAGAGGGCAAATTTAAATGATTTGAAAAAGGCCTGACTTTCCTGGAGACTCCACTGTTCCTTTCCAGTTAACTCCAGGAATAAGCCCCATCTAAGATATAGGGTGGGATTTTGATGTTTAAATTGTATCACCCACTCCTAATCTGCTCCATTGACAGGTGGGTCATGACAGGATGGCAACATCTAACAGGAAAGTGAAATACAATTTTATTAATAGCTGGAATGTGCTCACTACATCCAAGTGCAGGTCTTATCTGGTAAATGAGGTGGCAGCAGTTGTCAGGCCTTGAAGCCTAGGCAGTGATCCTACTGTATTGAATCTAGAGTGTTAATAATGGCGGTCCAAACCCTACTGTCTCAGGCTGTGTTCCCAAGGAAGTGGCCTCTGAGTGAAAGTGTAGCAAGTGAAATGTTTATTAACGAGTGCCCTTGAGAGTCACATTTGAGGAAGGGAAGGAAGGAAGCAAGAGTGGATGGATGGAGAAGTTGAACAGTTTTGCAGGCCCGATGGCAGCTTTGGCTGACTCCGTGGGCAGTTGCAGGGCTAGAATGGGCGTTCAGGTTTTCTTGAGGTGAGCTGAGATTGCCAGGCAGTTATACTCCAGCATCAATCAGTTACTAAGTGCAAGCAGCCCTGGGAACGTAGGGACGGAGGACACCTGTCTCAATCTAAGTTAGTTTCCAAGGGAGCTGACACTGAAGGCCATCTGCTGGCAGCAAACCCAGCAGTTGGTGCAACAAATCCTGCATTAAAAGAGGACCTGAGCAGTGTGTGCACCATGACAACAAAAAACTCTTTTTAAAAATATTTTTTTGACAGGCAGAGTTAGACAGTGAGAGAGACAGAGAGAAAGGTCTTCCTTCCACTGGTTCACCCCCAAAATAGCCGCCACGGCCTGCGTGCTGCACTGATCTGAAGCCAGGAGCCAGATGCTTCCTCCTGGTCTCCCATGCGGGTGCAGGGCCCAAGCACTTGGGCCATCCTCCACTGCCTTCCCGGGCCACAGCAGAGAGCTGGACTGGAAGAGGAGCAGCCGGGACAGAATCCGGCGCCCCAACTGGGACTAGAACCCGGGGTGCTGGCGTCGCAGGCGGAGGATTAGCCTAGCGAGCCGCCGCGCCGGCCAAAAAATAATTTTTTAATTTTTAAAAATTTACTTGAGAAGGAGAGAGACAGAGACAGAGAGCTTCCATTTACCAATTTACTCCTCAAATACCTGCGCAACTGAGACTAAACCAGGCCAAAGCAAGAAGTCCAGAACTCAATCCAAGCCTCCCACATGGGTGGCTTAGAACTACTTGAGCCCTCACTGCTGCCCCCTAGGGTGTGCAAGAGTAGGAAACTGGAACCAGTAATTGAACTCAGCCATTCAAATACGGGAAATGGGGTGTGGATTCCCAAGCAACATCTTCTAGAGCAAATGCCCACTGTACACACTCTTATCAACAAAACTCATGGACAGACTGACTGCTCTGTCTTTAGGGACTGCACTTAGAAACTGGAAGTCACATGCAGGAGAGACATTCCATTGCTTGAGAGCTGGAAGACAGAAAGGGTGTTGAAGCTGCCTCTATTTTCAAGTCACCAAAAGAGGATGCAACCACCCTGTATCCCAAATTATAAACAATGTGCCTAACCACTCCTGTACCCAAGGGAGGAGCTGTTAAGGAGTGAACCATTGACCCTAAGTGTTCAGCACCATGTGCTTTCTTCCATAAACTGAGGCAGTGTGATGAGAAAGGAGAAGTCCTCTAATCGTCCTCCCTAATCCCTGTTGGGTTCTGACTTTATGCAATTTTCCTACTTGTGTGGCCTTATCAAAACTGCAAATCAACTATTTTGAATCTTCAAATGAGTTTTCTGCACAAATAGTTCATCGATTTCCTCTAATATGGCATTTCAGAGAGATTGCCAGTGTTATAAAGGGTGGCGTCTACCTTTGATAAGTCTAAATGGGGATTGCAATGGAGGTTTTGGCTGAAGCTTGTTATAGGGTTTGTTGTTGTTTTATTTCCTCTTTAAAAATACTTTTGTTCCTTATAGCTAATGAATACTCCAACTCTGATGCTGTAAAAATATGGCACTTGAGTTTTTGGGCAATGACTGTCAGCAGTGATAATAGACTGCACAACCATCTTTTTGGAGTTAGCAGTCACCCTTTGCTCTTTGTTGCAGGGATTATTAAGTTTCCATTTAAGTAGATACTGCAATCATAGAAAAGCATATTGAAAGAATTTTAGAGCTGTCTTTATACGCATCCAGCCAAATACAGCCTTCCAACACTGCCCCCTGGGATGTCAACTTCGCTGTCTTCAGGCCAAATCTGGCCCACGGAGTGTTTTCAAGAATTACTGTGAGAAAAAGTCGAGGCTTTTCTTTAAGTGTGGGAGAATTCTGATATATGTTACTGTGAAATATTTAAAAGCTATTTGAGTAAAGGCGTTAATGAAATACCTTTGTTATGCATGTACATTGCATACTGATAGTATCTATATGTGCCTCCTATATCACTGTTATAATTACTGAAGAGTTCCAGCTTGTTCAGGTTGTCCTTTTCTGTCACGTTGAATCAAATGTTCATCTCAAATAACAAGTATGAGAATAACAAACTGAGCTTGTCATTAGTAGATGAGTTGCTGCTACAAAGCCTTGTGTTCAGGATGAGTTCTTTTTTACTTGCCTGAAAAGTGTTTCTCTTGGAGAGCAATTACATCTGATTGACATGTTTTCATGTGCCTCCAGCCCTGGTGCATTTTTTTTCTTTGCTACACTAAGCAGGTCTAGATCAAGGACTGTTATTTTATTTTATTTTTTTGTTCTTGTTGTGATTTTACTGCTATTAACTAAAATGAGGATACCAGAGAAAGACTTACACATCTTGTAAAGTGCAACTTAAAACAAATTATAAAATATGTATAAAGAGGTATGCATTTTGTTGAGGGAGGTCACTAGACTATATCTGGGCTAGAATTGCTAAAAGTCAATTGAAAGGCAAGAACATAACAGAGTTGGACATGTTAATACATGAAACAATTTATATTTTCTGTACAAATGTGATACCTTATTTCTCTCCAGTGCATTCAGAGGGTAGTGATAGAGGGAAAAATGGAGAGCTAGGGACTTCAGTTCTTCTCTCAGATTCATTGCCAAGTTGTGTGCGGTTTTCAACAAGGCACTTGCCCTTTATGGGATTTCATTGGCAACATGCAGAAGAAGAGAGGAGCTAGATGGTATCTGTGGATCCTTAAGACCCTAACGCTTCTGATGACAGTGTTAGTCATTTCTTTGATATGACCTTCTAAGACAGAGAGGTAGAGAAGTCAACATGGAGAGTGCCTTGTAAATGCCACTGCACCAGTACCTCTGTGTACATGGCCTTGGCTAACAGAAGGAGTTATGTCAATCTCCGGCTATGTCAACCTGGTCTCCTCCTCCAGACTATGTGCTTCTGGGGAACAGGGGAACTGTCTTTTGGATGTCGCTAGTCCTAGTGATGGCTCCTCATCTTTCTGCAACATTGGCTCTCAAAAATATTTGATGAATTAATGGTGGAGTAAAGTCTATTAGAAATGCTCATGGCTCCCAACCATAAGCTAATTCCTGTTTTTGACTATACTTAAGAACAATTTGTTGCATTCAGTCATTATCTTAGAATAAGTAACTTGTCTTTTTGTGGCTCCTGATTATTCCAGTACTCAGCATGAGATATTTTTCAGTTCATCTTTGAAGGGTGATCTGTAGATGAAAAGATTCTAGCCTAAGAGAGGAATCTATTTATGGTATTAAGTATAAGTCACCTGACTTCTCTCTTCCTTTCATCCTCTATATTTTACATTGGGGATTATAATGGACACATATTTAAATATCAAACTTTGAAAATATTATATTGTTGGCATGGTATGCTCTTAAATTTAAACTGTTTGCATTCCATGATATGTTATAAAATAAAATATATATTCTTGCTTATGTATGTGAGATGGAGAGAGACAGAGTTTCCATCTGCTGGTTTGCTCCCCAAATACCCACAGTGGCCAGGGCTGGGCTGTGCTGAAGCCAGGATCCAGGAGTCTGGAACTCAATCTAGGTATCCCACTAGGATGATAAGAAAGCTATACTTGAGTCATCACTGTTGCCTCTTAGCATCTGCATTAGCAGGAAGCTGGAGTCGAAAGCTGCAGCTGGGAACTGAACCGGTATTTCAATGTGGGTTATGGCCATGTTAACTGACAGGTTAAATGCCTGCCCCAATACAATACATCTTCTAATACTGAAAAAACTTCATTGTGTACCTACCAAACGCAAGTCATTTTTCAAGGTAAATGGTACATATTCTGTGTGCTCACATGTACTTTCAATTCACTGAGGGAGGTAGACACCTAGACTCAAGCAGAGTTTAAGTTATATAACAACTGCTAGAGTGCAGTGTGAGAGCTTGTAGTTAGAGCAGCATTATAATGGTTATAAATTCTGCACTCTTACTTCTGATCTTGACTATCAACATTTTTTCCCTAGCCCAAACAGTAGGCCTGACTTATAGTGACCTCAGATGTTTTTTGTGATAGAAATATTTTGTGTATTCATATCAGAAACAATAACTTTATAGCTGATTTTAGAGGACACACTCAATATACTTGTGTTTTGGGTATAGTTACTGCACAGAACTCCAGATGTCAAAATGGATTTGTGTTGTGCTTCTACGCTAACACATTTCTGCAGGGTAAATTTGAGAATACTGAGTCTTTCCTCTGTTGCTCAAAGTAACTGTAAGAGTGATTAGCAGATATGTGGATTGATTAATGTTTCAGTGTTTTTGTCACTTCTTTAAGGGAAGCAGAATGTTGCTGCATAGCACCGAGTCTTAGGACATTGTGATAAATCGTTTTGACTTCTAAATTACTCTTACAAATTTTACCGTGGTTTGTGTTTCTTCCTCATAGAAAGTTCAGGATTGTGATGTTTTACAAGAGGGTAACTCCCCACAAACGTTTTCCAAGCATATATTGACTGTCTACTGCATACACAAACTATTTATAAATCCTGGAATTGTAGAGAACAAAAGATACAGGTCATAGGAGGAGCTGTTTGTTAGGAAGACACATTCAATCCCCCAAGGAGCTCACAGTCTGGGGGAAGAGGTAACCAATTTCCAATAACTGTAATATCAGTGGGAACTGGGCTGAGCAGCTAAGGGCTGTGTGAAAGCAGAGTGTAAACTCTACGAAGGCAGAACTGGTGGTGTCTTATTCACTGCTGCAGCCCCACTGTCAGATACAGAGCAGACACCCACCAGACGCATTGATTTTATGTTGAAGTCTGGGTGTGCGTTTCCAGTGGAGTAACACTTGAACTAAGTCTTAGAGTAACATCTTATGAATAATAGAGGACGTTCCAGGAAGAGACAACAATGGGAATGAAAGGATGTGTTTGGGTACCTGCATGTCATTGAGGGTAGCAGTAGTGCAGGGATGTTCATGGCAGGGCCCAGTGGTGAGATACGGAGCTAGTGGGCATGAAAAATGGCCAGGAACCAGAGATGACCTCTCCTTACTGCTTCTTGCTTGGCTATACAAGTTCTTGTATTCTGAAGACTCCCTGTTCAGATGATGGTCATGGGACTAATTCAGAAACTTGAGGAATACTTGGTCTTCAGCACGTTCTCCATGTAATTTTACTAGGGACATTTCCCTGTTAAATGATGGGGTGTGTGTGTGTGTGTGTGTGTGCGCGCACGTGCGTGCACGCTCACAGTTATAAACTGGTAGATGATATGACATGGAGCTCAGTCCGTATGTTTTGTTTGGTCAGCACACTGTTGGCCAATTTGATCTGCATTTTAGAAATCTGAATTTTTGGTTTCTTCTGAAAAAGAACAGACGTGATGACTGGCTGCACATTTCCACCTGAGAACACTTTGCTAGAATGCTCCCCTGCCGACCGCCTGGCTGGCTCCATCTGCTGCACACGTGTGCCGGCTCTACGTGCCTGGGAGCCTGTCCACACACCTCTTTAAGTCTCACACTGGCCCTGGCAGTACTGCAGTCTGATCTCCAGGCTCTGGCCTCTAAGTTCCTATTTATCCAGGGAGATGTGTATCGATCTATATGAACTCCCCATAAAATAAACACACGAGCTCTTTGAATTGGTGCATTTCCTTCTAATATTTTCTCTTAAGTTGTTGTCTTTTAATCACCTTTTTATCTTACTTCTTGCCTTTTGGGTAATTAAATCTGTTCTTTTACTTTGCTATGTTTTTTTTTTTTTCTTGTCCCATTCTTCTTTCCTCTTTCTTTCTTTTTAGATGAATCTTGTAATTGATAAAATCTTTCACTTACCCCACCCCGCCTTTCTTACTCTGTTCCAACTGATTTCTGCTTTAGGTAGTCCTCTCTCTAGAAGTGGAAACTGTATTAAAATTTATAACCCTATTGTATGTAAGTAATGATTACTTTTGGTTAAAATCTTACCCTCCCCCAATGCATGGTGTTTTCAAAAAGTTCAGGGAAAGCGTGAATTACCCAAAAGCTATGTAAGAAGTTAAAAAATTTTTGCACCAAAATTAATTACATTTTCTCACAGCTGCCAGTAATCTTTTGAAATCCCCTCCTTCATCAAACTCTACACGAGTATGTAAAAAGGTGCACTTTCAGTGGGCTGTTCTCTATAAAACTACCTTTTCTTAGACTTGTCAATAAGGTCTAATTATTTTAGCTTATGTGTTTCAACATTTTGCTAAAATCAATCCCATCTTTTTTTTTTTTTTTTTTTTTTTGACAGAGTGGACAGTGAGAGAGACAGAGAGAAAGGTCTTCCTTTTCTTTTTCTTTTTTTTTTAACTTTTATTTAATGAATATAAATTTCCAAAGTACGGCTTATGGATTACAATGGCTTCCCCCCCATAACATCCCTCCCACCCGCAACCCTCCCCTTTCCCACTCCCTCTCCCTTTCCATTCACATCAAGATTCATTTTCGATTCTCTTTATATACAGAAGATCAGTTTAGCATACATTAAGTAAAGATTTTCCATTGGTTCACCCCCTAAGGCCGCTGTGACCAGCACACCATGCCGATCCGAAGGCAGGAGCCAGGTGCTTCTCTTGGTCTCCCATGGGGTGCGGGGCCCAAGCACTTGGGCCATCCTCCACTGCCTTCCCGGGCCACAGCAGAAAGCTGGACTGGAAGAGGAGCAACCGGGACCAGAACCTGGCGCCCACATGGGACGCTGCACCACAGGCAGATGATTAACCAAATGAGCCACAGCACCGGCCCCTTTGCAGTTTAATTATAAATGGAATTTCTTCGGTTTACTTTTTCTATCACATTATTGTCTGGTATGTAAGATTATTTATCTTTTGTCTGATTATTATACCACTCAATTAATTCTAGAACCTTTTTTATTTCTTTCTGCTTTATGTTCTAAGACTAAGTCACTTATAATCACATATGTGTCTTCTTTCCTAAAGTTTTCTTAAACATAATTTGTGTTATATGTTTTAAGGAGTTTTAAAGGAGCTTTAAGGTATTAAATGAATAATTTATATTTGTTAATCAATACCTGACATACTGTAAATACTCAATAAATACCAGATAATATTTTTATTGATATTACTATATTAATATAATATTAAGTATTAAATTATAATAATAATGTCATATACCTATATCTTAAAAAAATTCTTCATTTCATCACTGTATGGTAAAATACTGGTTGATAGTTTGAATTAGATATCTTTAAGATGTGTTAAAATATGCTAATATTGTACTACTAGTAATGTTATTGATTTTATATTTGATTTAAATTTAAATCTACTGATGTTATATAATAGATTTTCTAATTTTAGACTATCATTGAATTTCTATAGTAAACATCAATTTATAAGAAGTAAAGATTAACTTTTACTATATAATTTTTTATATTACTATATTTACTATATTCACTTATTGCTGTGTTTTATTTAAGTGGTATTTCAATGATATTTTTGTGGCATTTCTTTTAGATGTGTAAAAATTCAGATATGTTTTCTAAAATTACCTGGATTCATTTTAGTCTCTTTCTATTTTCTGAAATAGATCATATAGTGCAGGAAAAATTTATTTCTTGAAAGTTAGAAGTAATTTGAGGGCATTAACTGGTAAATCTATTATGATATATATTGGCATCTGTGTGGCTTTTGGATAGCTTTTTCAACTAATTTAATTTTTAATATGATAATTTTAATGTGCTTCAGTCTTATAAAGCATTAAATTCACTGACGTTTTGAAATCTATCAATATGCAATGACATTGAACACTAATGTCTTCTCTATCTGTTGTATTCCATTTATCACGTTACAAATTGGTGAATTTGTTTCCTTTTCTCTTGATTGCATTTTCAGCTGGACATGGTCTGAGCATTTCCCCCTGCCATTTTTGAGTAATATGGTTTTTATGAAATCATTTTTGTACAAATGTACTTTTTGCAATGTATTTCCATGAATGTAGTAAAACACTTAAAAACAGCACATCAACATTCTTCTCCTCATTTATTAATCTCTTATTCACTAGTTTAAGAATCTTTTCATATCAAGGTATATGGTTGTTTTGGAATAAAATTAACTTATTCCTATTAATAGAGACTGTTATTTCTGAACTGGTGATTTCAGCTCCTGTCCACAAATGTAACCCAATCAGATCTTTATGGCACCATTAGCCTGTAATACTCTAGTTCTTATGATTAATGTGTAGGCCTAGACCTCATAAAACTCTATATTTTAATTCATCTTAAGACACCTTCCCTAACAAGCATTTGGTATGCCTTAAGATATCCTTCCTAATAAGCATGTGTGTGTAGATGCTATCCTCATTCTTTAAAAAGCAATGAGTGGCGTAGTTAATTAACTTATTATAATGCCATAAATCCTAGCTCAAGCCATGACCACAGACTCCTCCCCCACCCTTACCAAGAACATTTTCATTTATGATGAATTATCCCCAGGGTACTCAATGCAGAGGTGGGTGACCAAGCAGAACTCAGGGTCAGACACAATAATACAGTCCACGCGGCTGGGCAATGACAAGCCTTCTCCTCCTACCACTTGCCTTCCTGTGCTTGGGTGCCTTTATGTTTCACTGACATCAGCAGACTTTGATGACAGAATGAGGGGGTTTCTCTCCTCCAGATTTCAATTCTCTGGAAAGTAATATCAGCATGTGGGTAGATGTATGGGGTTAGATTCCAGTATCGTGAAGTAATTAAAACTGCTCATCTGGATACAAACTGAGGTCTGGGAACTTTTACAGTTTCTTTTTTTTTCTGAGATGCTTTTTATATAGAATGAATGCAGTTCTGAACTGTGGGGTGCTATATCAAATTTTTATTTCCTTCTTCACTTTGCCCCTGTAGAATTTTAAATATTTGCTTTGGCTGAATGACATCTACTGAAAAACGTTTGAACTTTTATAGGTATTTCTTTTTGTGTGGCTCTGTTTATAAAGTCGCTAATTTTGTAACATTGGGTTCATTTTAAATAATCTGAATTTTTGAGGATGCCTATTTGTTATGAATTGAGTTATACTCTCCTGAAAGGATTTGTTGACGTCTAATGCCCTGTTCCTCAGCATGAAGCCTTATTTAGAAACAAGGTTATCATAGTGTAATTAGTTATGATGAGTTCACAATACAGTCCAATACTCACTGAATGAGTTCACCAGTTGCTGGACATGTGATCTTAAGCAAGTCACTGCATCTCCTTGAGCGAAAGTTCTACATCCCTAAATAGGAAACTGCTTATGCTTTCAAGTAAAGAGACAAACTTGGTGATGTGCATAATAGAAAGCAACCACTCCAGGCCAGTGCTGTGGCATAGCAGGTAAAGCCACTGCCTGCAGCATCATCATACCCTATGGGTGCCATCCTGGCTGCTTCACTTCTGATCCAGCTCCCTGCTGAGACACCTGGGAAAGCAATGGAAGATGGCCCAAGTACTTGGGTCCCTATACCCATGTGGGAGACTTGGAAGAAGCTCCTGGCTTCAAATCATCCCAGCTCCAGCTGTTGCAGCCATTTGGAGAGTGAATCAATGAACGAAAGACCTCTCTCTCTCTCTCCCTCTCTGTCTCTCTTTTCACTCTGCCCTTCAAATTAATAAATAAAATAAAAAAAAGAGTCTTAAAAAAAAAACAGAAAACAACCACTTAATTGTTTTTTTAACCATCAATCAATTTTCAAGGACTTAACTGAACCAAATATAATAAATGATGCTGGTTGCCCAAAAACATTCTCTTCTACACCAAAATAACCCTTATTTAGAATTATAACAAATTATCATATAAATATAAGTGATCTAGTTTAAATATCAAAATAATCCTGTGATAGTGGCAGATTTGTTATTATTTTCATCTTAAAGCAACTTAAGCTGTCAGTAATCAAAGATCAAATAATTTACTCATTCAAGGTCACAACTTGGAGTAGCAACCCCAGGGTTCAAGTGCTTTATTTCCAAGCCTGGCCTTTCCAACTCTATTCTGCTCTGTAGCACAGAACATGTAAAGGAGGAGTTCCCTTCAAGATCATTAGCTTTCAGCATCAAATATAAATGACTTTTCCATTACTCACCCTGTATGTCTTTGTTATGAAGAATTTAATATAATTCAAAAGAATCATTATTTTTTAGTTCTCTGATTTATTGTTATCTAAACCAATTTTCTTCTGAAATCCATTAATAGAAGAATTCATAAGAGTTTATTGAACAATTATTTATTGAACTGAACACTTACTATGTTCCCAGTGCTCTTCTGTTCACTGAGGATACAGTGCTAAAGTTTAAATGCCTGCTTATTATATAAATATTATCAATAAGAAGAAAGTATATATATATACTTATTACATTTTAAAATAATAAAAAAGTGCATACATTTTCCCTAAATATCTTGTTTCTTTCCTACCTCTTTCTAGGTGAGAATTATATACTTTCATTTTTCTGTCTCCCTATTCACATTTTTTCCATTTGAGAAAAATATATTTTTGATGTTCCATTCCCCACAATTTGTATTGCAGTTAGAGCATCACAGCTGTCTAGGCCCCTTCCCTCATATGTGAATTCTAAGAGTCAGGACAGACTCAGTTTACGACTTGGATTTACTTTTTTTTTTTTTTTTTGTATAGACTTTAATTGGTCCCTGTGGAGCTGATGTTTAACACTCTCTGACAAATCTGATCTCCTCATTTTCTGACTGCAGCCCACAATTTCTGCAATCTTATCCCCAACTGTTGCTGGGCTATGTGCAGGCCTGTTCCCCGCCATGACTGCTCAGCTGGACGACACCCTCTATCTATGCCCTCGCCTTCCTGTTGTGCTATGCCCTCTCCTACTTCTAAGTCCTCTCCTTCCTGTGTCTTTATAACACTTTGTGGCCCTTAGTGAATATTTTTCTTTGGTGAGACTCTTACCAGGTTTCAGCTGGACCTACGATCCCATAACCGTGATTATTATTCAGCATGTCAGATACCATTTTCTTGCCAGCTTCTCACAACACTATTCAGGCATTTAGGGATCATGAAGTAAGTGGAGTCCAAGTGGTCCTAAGCCATGGTGACGATGCCCATGAAAGTAGATCTGAATATTCATGACCTCACAGAGAATGAGAAGACCAGAGGCACAGAAACAGAAAGATGAAGTAAATCTCTTGTGGAAAGCAAACTTTCAAATAAAATTATTTTTAAAAAAGAGTGCTATCACTTTTTTCAATCGTAAAAATAATACATGCACATTATAAAATCGGCACACAAACATGTATCTTGATACAATAAAAAGCTTCTATAATTACACTATCCAGAACTAACCATGGCTAACATTTTGGTATTTATCCTTCCCGACTTTTCTACGCATATATCATCTAAAACAGAACAGAACAAAATCGAGATCGTGCTCTGCATATTTATAACCTTCTGCTTTCCTTAATGTAGTGTGGATATTTTTTCCATATCAATAAATAAAGATCATCATCATCATTTTTTAGTGTTTAATTTTATGTGTGGACCATGATTCATTTAACATTGCCCCCTTAATGGCCAGTTATGTTATTTAGAATTTTTAATATTGTAATAAATTTTGTGATAAGCATTCCCTAACAAATGCCTTTAGTCACATGTCTGTTTAATCTTAAAAAGAAATGTTTAAAACAGCTGTGTTTAGTGGGCTCTCCTCTACTCATCTTCCTTTCTTATAAGATCAAGTCCAAATTTCTGAGCACGCCTTCAAGATCTTTCAATATCTTGTCTTGTCCTATTGCTCTCCTAGATTTACATCATTACCCAAAATGTACACTATACATTTCAAAAGTCAATGTATGGTCAAATCTTTATTCTTATTTCCTGTTGTTCTTCCTGTCTGAAATGCTTGCCTCTAAAGTTTTTCTGTTCTATTCAATTTGGAAATACACTTTCAGGTATAGCTCAAATGTTAGTCTTTTTTGTGTCATTTAAAAATTCTGCATAAGTGACATTAATTTCTCCTTATCTGAACTCCTGTATATTAATTTTTTGTTGCATGGCAGAGTTTCTTGAAGGTGTTTCTGTCTATCAGTTAGCCAATCATCAAATATTTTGTAAGCATATAATAAGTGCTGGGCTTTGTATTCAATAAGAAAAACAGGTTCTAATTTATACAACTTATATTTTTGTATATTTTAGTAATATGCTGGCTGAAAGGTTTCTTATAATGTTAAGAAAACTAGAAGCAACTGTGTGTTTAACAGAGACTTTGCTAACTAAATTTGCTCCATTTTCATCATATAGTATAATTTTCAGTTTATTGTTGGGTGGCATGGGCAACTGAGGTGGTCAGGACACTGGTTTGGGCCAGGATTAAAATGAACAAATAGTTTTCATCTTATCAGTCAATAAGAATAAACCACTCGTGGTTGCCTGGAGGGTGTGTTGAGAATGAAGATGAGATAATTCTGTTTAGTGATCTATTGTGGGTTTGGGGACAAGGGCATTTGCTGGATCTGGGTGTGGGGGTTATATCTGCAGCAATTGTTGAGGGTTTGGGGAACCCGAGAGGGAATGAGGCTACTGGGCAGAAAGTAGAGATGGTGGTCAGGAAAAATTAGGGAGAAAATTGCAGGGTCTTGACTGTTCCAAAAGGCACCCTGAATGAATTCTCCCATGCTGGGGAAGAAAACAGTTGCAATACTTGCCTTCAGTGGCCTCTTGTCTCTTCCTGGGTTTTTGTCTCCAAGCATCCTCTGAAACACTTTCCATTAGGCTGAAGAGCCTAATGAGTGGATGCTGTACAGTTTTCTCTATCACGTTGCCTAGTAGGAGGCACACTGACTTGGAATCCCCTCCCTTGGTCAAGGATTATTGGCCTTTCATTCTCTCTGCAGGATACTAATAAGTGGAGTTATATAGAGGTATTCGTGGGCTCTAATATGGGCTTGGGATGCATAATAATTGGCCATTTTAAGATGTTATGAGTCATATTAGATTAAGAATATTCCTGTGGCCATGAATTTTTGTGTTTGTTTTGTTAGGCCTTAAGAATGCCTGTAGACAGGATGACTGTGCCTCCTGGTGAGCTGCAGAGCATCTTGGGTGAAGCCTGTTGTCCTGGATTCCTTATCAGTGTTACTCTCCTTCATCTGCTACAGAAGTTTCATCTGTTCACAGTGTAAATTTATCATGATAAGATCTGCGGATATTTGTGACTAAGAAGTCTTATCAGATTGGCTTGAATTACTAAGTAGAACAAAACTTCTGCAATACAACCCTTGAGTCAAAAGAAATAGGGAAATAATTGCTATGGCTTAGAAATAGGCTTTTATTCTGGGGCGGGGAAAGGGAGCTAAGGAACAGGAGGGGATATAAAGTATTTTTAATATGGAAATATATCTTATTAAAACAGTATATTTAATCATTTAAATTAAATCATACTGTGCCATAATGGCATGGTAACTACTTGGTTCTTTGGAGAAATGCTATTGATTCAAGATTATTAAAAAAGTCTATGAAGCTCATGACTGTTTTTGAAATTCCTTGTCATATATTAGCATAAAACAATAATTACCAAATTATATGATATTCTCAGGAACAACTCTTAAGAGCCTTGGAATCAAAATAGCTCCATCAGTATCAATAGATTCGATGTGTGGCTTAGTTTTAATTGCACTTAGGAGAACCTATTTGTTTTTAACATTTGAAAGCAAGTCTAAATTGTGTCCAGTGGGGGCACTTAGAGTAGCAGGCTTTGGCACCTGCCTCAGGTAAGGAAAGTTTTGTTTATTTCATTAGCGCTTGATGCTTTGACAGACTATGACTTTCCACTTACTGCATGAAGAGCTGCCAGCCATCCCTGCTGGGAGAAGCTGGTATGGGACTAGCAATGAACTTTTGAAAGAAGTTATTATGCCTTATATGGTTGATCTCCCATGCAAATAAAAGAAGCATTTCATACTGTAGCTAAATGGAATTGGTATTTCATCCAATGTAAATGTATGCCAGCATGCTTTCTGGCTTTTATCAAACACTGCATCTCTCTCCAAAGTAGATTCCAAGTTCCCAAGTTCATCCGTCTATAGGGCAGCTGCGAGCAAGGGCTGGAGTAACTCAGACTCACGGATCTGTATAGAAATGAGAGGGAATCCATCAGATCAGCATGTGTTTATCAATAACACCTGAAGCACTTATTATAATGCAGATTCTAGGGATCCCATCTCTAAATTGTGTCTGGTGGGAGCACAATTTCTGAACCACTGAGGTGGGGATGGATTTTTAAACAAGCAGTGACATTCTGATGCACAGAACCAGCAATTTATTATGGAAATACTCTGCTAGTCTCCATCCAGTACTGAACCTCATGAGAGATGAAAAGATGCAACAGACGTGGTCTCTTTTCTTAAAGGGGTTTAGGAATGCAAACATATCCAAAATACTAATGGCTAATATTTGTTATGCTATTTCTAGAACACGTCAGGCATTCTCTGCCTAAGGCTTTTGCACTTGCTGTTTTCTCTGCACAAAGCACTCTTCCTCCAGATACCTTTTTGGCTCCCTCCTTTTTCTCCCTCAGGCACACACAGAAATGTCACCTTCTCAGTGAGACCTCCTCCCTTTACATTCAAGATCACAATTTCAGTAGTCTTTATAGCCCTACCATCTTCATTTCTTTTTCATAGTAGTTCAACCATTTGATATGACACTAATTTTAGGCTATTTTTACTTATTTATTTCTCTTTTGTCTGAAGTAGATGCCTAGAAGGCAAGAATTTTGTCAGTTTTGCTCACAGATAAGTCTCCAATGCCTAAATGTTTGCAGTATCTAAAACATAGTGAGCACTCAATATCTACCCATTGGATGACAAATAACTGATACTTGTGGGAGACTTCTTACTTGCTGGGTATTGTCCTAAAGACTTAAGGCACATAGTACCCTCAGGAAGTCTAGGAGGTAAGAGTTATGATTATGTGCACTCTATTACAGGTAAGGAAACCAAAGCCAAATATTGCACAAGGTCATCCAGAGGTACCTGGCTGGGCCCCAATATGAGTCTGGATGATCTGATTACAGATGTCACCCCGTAAGCCACGTGCTGTACCGACATGGATGCTGCTCTCTGTGGATGATTCAGGGTAGAGGTCTTACTTTCTGTTTCTTGTAACATTTGGAAAAAGCTGAAGGCAAAACACGAAAGCAACGATTAACACAGAAAATACCATAGGATTTCCCCTCTTGTATTCTGGCCTTGGGTAATCTTTATCTTAAGAGTCTGGTGGAGCCAGCTTTGTGGTGTAGCGGGTAAAGCCACAACCTGTGATGCCGGCATCCCATATGGATGCTGGTTTGAGACCCTGTGTTCCAATTCCCATCCAACTCCCTGCTTGTGCATCTGGGAGAACAAAAGAAGATGGCACGTGTACTTGGGACCCTGTATTCACATGGGAGACCCAGAAGAAGCTCCTGGCTCCTGGCATAGCCTTGGCTATTGAAATTTGGGGAATGAACCAGTGGATGGAAGATTCTCTCTCTCTGTCTCTCTCTGTCATTCTGCCTTCCAAATAAATAAAAAAATAAATCTTTTAAAAACAGGAGTTTGGTGAGTTTTTTATATTTACTAATTTATTTTAAAAGTCAGAGTGACCGAGTGAGAGAGAAATGAGAGAGAGAGAAAAGAGAGAGAGATTTTGCATTTGTTGGTTCACTCTCGAAATGCCCACAACTTCTGGGGTTTGGCCAGGCCAAAACCAGGAGGAGCCAGGAGCTGCATCCGGGTCTCCCACATTAGTGACAGGGTCCCAAACACTTGGGCCATCTTCTGCTGCTTTTTCCAAGCCATTAGCAGGGACTTGGTACAAAAGTGGAACAGCTGGGACACAAAACAGCAGCCATAAATGATGCTGGCATTGCAGGTGGCAGCTTTATCCATTATGCCACAACAGGTCCAGAGTGATTTTTTAAAGGCCTGGAGTTTTAGAATAAAGTCAATCTACATATTATAGCTACAGGGTTAATCAGGCTCTTGATGGGCTGAGGAGTGTTTTAATGGGCTGCTGGAGTCTCCATCGTCCACTCAAACTAGACTAATCTGGAATCTCATGGATAATCGAATGGATCCATCCATTTGCAGTCTTTGAAACAAGATTAAGTCACTGACTTGTATCATTGTATTGGCTTATCCAGCTAATATTACTGATTGGGTGGGTACAAACATAATCTTTTACCACCTCCTTAATGTCTTTCCTAAATAAAGCATGTAGTCAAAGAAAACTTTGGTTGCCTCTTCTTTTCAACTGTTGTAAATATTTTAAACTTATATAAGTCCTGACCAAATCATTGTGATGACCTTAAGAGTCCTAATAAATCACGTACATATAGGAATTAGTGGTGTTGGGAAGAATTTATTGACTATTGATAATCATCTTTCCAAATCCTGCCACAAGAAAGCAAAAAATACAGTAACTTACCACTCCTGGAAGAATATATGACATCAGTCCATATTGCTGATCAATACTGAAGTATTGTTACCGGTGAATGGCAGGGTTCTTGTCTTCACACAAGAAAGAATTGAAGCGTGAGGCAAAGAGTAGTGGAAAGTAAAATAGCAAGGTTTATTAGGGAAGGGACATCCATAAGAACGGATGGGCACCTCTCCAGACAGGACCTGAGAGAGAGTGCCCAACCGCTCTGACTGGGGGAAGAGTGAGGTTACATGGTTGAGTGGAGTACACCTGGCCAGGCCAGGCGGGCGGCTCAGCATAGAGGCAGAGGGCTAAGTGTGCAGTCTGGCTGAGGCCGGGGGTTTTTAAGGGGATGGATCTTGCCTCTCCACCTCTTCTCCTAAAGGAACAAAGGACTTCTTGGATGTAAATAGAAAAACTCCTATCTGAGTTTTCCCCCTGAAGTTATCAGATAGGAGGAAGCCTGGCTGGCGCTACCCTGGGTTAGAGGAAGGGTGAGCAAGACCCCCTGGAGGATCAGGATGGGAGCAGGATATTTGAAATGCAGCTACTGGGCTGCATCTGGAAGATTATCAGGCAGAAGGGGCGGGGACCCCCACCTGGCAGGTAATTGGGTAGAAGGAACAGGGCAGGATGCAAATATTGGGCTGCCCCTGAAACGTTATCGGGATGACTTTGAGAGGCATATGCTGGACCTAAATGTCTCCTTAGGCCTTTGTCACACACACATAAGCTCATATCTGACTTCCTACCTAACAGTATGATCCATATTGCTTCCAGTCATTATGAAAGATATAATTTGATTATTAAAGAAAGAAATCCATTCTAACCTTCAAATTTACTGTCTTTCTCAAGTTCATTCAGAGAACACAGACTGTTTCGATTTTACCTTGACTGAAACCCAGCTGATGTGACAACCTACTCTAGATCATGTTATAGGAAAGGAAAAACAACGGTCTTGGTTTTGGGATTTTCAATCTCTGAACCAGAGTCCAATAGATCAGTCCCAAAGATCCAATATATGTTTCCGACAGCCACCTACCACATACAGAATGGAGACTATGGAAATTCGCCTACCACTGAGCAATATTGCATTTGTAAAGATAATATTATTACAAAATTTTAATGCTCAGTGGGTCATTATCTGGCGGCAGCCCAAGAGTAGAGCATAAAACATTTACAACTAAAAATGGCTACTGAGTCCTTGGAGTTTTCTAATTGTTGTTCATTACAAAAAGCCACCAAAATCATCTTCAACTGATTCATGGAGAATTATATAGATTTAGTTTAATAAAATTTTTCAGGTCTCTGAATAAATTATGAATGCATCTCGAGTGTTAGGATACACTGGTGTTAAGAAATGGTAATGAACTGATATTCAAGAGAGAAGGGAAAATCCTTCCACTGATCATCCCATTTGAAACCTATTAAAAGCTGATGAAATGAAAGTTTTTTCATGGGTAGATGTGCAACAAGTCATGAGTTGTGGACTTTAATAATATATTTTCTGCACAAGCAATAACACAGCAATTAGGAGATGCTCATTGAGGTAGAAATAATGGTAACTGCTGTGCAGATTGGGTTTGCTGAAGGGAGCTCTCAGACATACACTAAAACAACATATTCCAGGTTCTTGTTGGTGTGTAATTTCTGCTTTATTTACTTATTATCTCAGTTAAAGAGGACTCTTGGCAGTAATGAGGCTACATAGAATAGTTTAAGATGCCGCAAATTATATCAAAGATAAATCTAATGATTACCTATTCTAATGACAGTGCAATCTTGTCTTTCCTCGTGGGGAAATTGTATGGTTGTGAGACGCGCATAGCTGGAGAGAGTGCCATGGTACAAATGTATTCATTATTTTTCTGCCTGCTTTGCTTCTGCATGGCTGTTCATGAAAGCTGGGTAATTCATTCAAGCAGGAACCACTTACCGAATGGTTCACAAACCTTTCACTGGTGCTACTGCGCCTGTGAGAAACCTAGCAAATATATAAAAAATAATATGCTGCAAAGCAGGATAGAAAATTTTTCAGTGAGAGAGGATGACCTAATATGGTGTTACCAAAATAAGGGGAGAGAAGGTCAGGTGAAAATAGTGTATTTTGTCACTTCATTTCTATTTACTATAATTGCCTTAAAAGTAAATACTCATGAAAGGAACATAATGAAACTTCAGCATGGACTGTATTTCTGATGATGTCGGCTTTCATTGAGGGAAGGATGGAGAAAACTTAGAAGATTTGAGCAGAGTTTGGAGACCTACAGTTTATTTTAGTAGTAATTCCAAGTGGCAGAAGGCATAAAGATATTTGGTTTTCTTTTTCTTAATTGTGTGTTGCTCCAGATCAAATTTTTTATGAGAAATTCCAAGCCTAGACTTTTGCAGCCAGATGCAGAGAAGCTTAGGAAAGTAAACAACAACAACAACAAACCTTCTCATGTATGAGGGGAGGGGATTGAGAGAAATCTCAGTCCATGTGGCAAATTCTAGTGGCCTGGTGAGCTATGTACTCTGAAATGCACTTTGTTATTTTTCATGAAAGTAATCAAACATGGTATATGGCGAAATTCAGTTAATGTGCTCTGAAAAAATTTGTTAAGTTTAGTTTTGAATTCTATGGTTTAAACACCTCCCTGAGGGTGGGCTTTCTGGCAGAGTCTCCTAATGGAGTACCTGGAATTGAGCCCTGCCCCCACTTCTGGTCCAACTTCCTGCTCATGTGCCTAGGAGGCAAAGCAGGACACTCTTTTTTTTTTTTTTTGACGGGCAGAGTGGACAGTGAGAGAGTGAGAGAGAGAGAAAGATCTTCCTTTGCCGTTGGTTCACCCTCCAATGGCCGCCGCGGTCGGCGCACTGCGCTGATCCGATGGCAGGAGCCAGGTATTTATCCTGGTCTCCCATGGGGTGCAGGGCTCAAGGACTTGGGCCATTCTCCACTGCACTCCCTGACCACAGCAGAGAGCTGGCCTGGAAGAGGGGCAACCGGGACAGAATCCGGCACCCTGACCGGGACTAGAACCCGGTGTGCCGGTGTCGCAAGGTGGAGGATTAGCCTATTGAGCCGCGGCGCCGGCCAAAGCAGGACACTCTTAAGAACCTACATCCCTGCCACATGTGGGAGACCCAGATGGAGTTTCAGGTTCCTGGCCTTGGCCTGAGACCCAGATGGAATTCCAGGCTCTGGCCTTGGCCTGGTTTAGTCCTGGCTATTGCAAACACGTGGGGAGTGAACTAGCAGTTGGAGGATCTCCTTTCTCTTTATCTTCCCTTCTTTCTCTTTGTTACTCTGCTTTTCAAATAATTAATAAAAATTCTTCAAGAATAAATAAGTAAACACACACATTTTCCCCGCATCCCGCCTGCCACGCGAAAGCATATGGAATTGGCGTTTAGGAAATGCTTCTACTTGTATTAGTTGGCAGCAGCCTCTTTGAATGTATGGCTCAGACTGAGAGCTGTTCCTTTCCCAGCCTGCCGACAGAATGCGCTTCTCCTCACTCTGGCATCTCTCGGAGGTGTAGATGGCAAGATGCTCCCCACAGTCCCAGGCCCCTGGGAGGCATTGCTCACCCACCGCCACGGCTTCCTCTGGAACTGGCTTGTGCGAGGAAACCCACGCAGCTCTCTAAATGGGAATCAGCGTGATGTGGGTCTGAGCTCTGGACTCTGCTCATGGTTCCTGATGCCTTTTTATTCCAGTTCAGGAAAGTAGCTAAGCTCTGGATTTTGAGTAAAAAGGCACAAGTTCAGCTCTTAGGATGAATTGATTTCCAAATTTTAGTGACTCAATTCCATCAGCTTGGTTTCTCATACACATCCTAGGCCAGTGCTGCACTGCTGTGGGGCTCCCCTCTTTGGCACGCCATGCTTCTTCCATTTCATGGCTCTGGTTTTTCCTAAGGCCTTGAAATCCTCCCTTGAGGAGGGAGGAGAGCTCCTGGATTGCAAAGAAGGTTTCAGGAAAATGTAGTGTAGTTGTATATCTAGGACAAAGGTCAGCAAACTTTTCGTATAAGGGGCCAGAGAGTAATATTTTAGGCATTTTGGACCATATCGTCTCTGTTTCAACTATTCAACTCTGCTGCAGTAGCATGAGAGCAGCCCCTGATAATATGTGAATGAGTGGGTGTGGCTTTGTTCTAACAAACTTTTTTTCCCAGCCAGAGGTGGTGGACTGAATGGGACCAGTGAACCATAATTTGCAACAACTCCTCTAGGAGGAAAAGGAACGTGGTTTGGTTGGCACGTAGAGGGATCTCTTCCACAATGACCCTGCCACAATGACCCGGCTTGCTGTGTGGGATCGGGATCAGGCCAGTGACTCATCTCCCAGCTTTTATTTTCTCATCAGCTGAAAAGCAAAAAAAGAGAAGGATATACCATCTGCCTTGATTTAACTCAACACTGTGAAGATTCAGTAAGATAATGGGTCATTAGTACTATGTGAACTATAACACAACATATGTACATGTTCAAGAATGCACAGAAAGGCCTGTTACAGACAGCTGTGCCCCTGTACCTCTCAAGGACACCAGATCCCTCGTGGATTGCAGCAAAGTAAGAGAAGAAATGCCATTGTTGTTTTTTAAGATACTCGGATATTAGTTGAAATCATTTCTGGAAATCCAATGGGCTTAAACTAATCCAGTGCTTGGTTTATTCTTTCCATAAAAAACCCCAGGTTGGATCCAACTTGAGGATTCAGTATAGTTCAAAAAATAAATCAGTGACGGATTACGTCAGTTAACCTGGAAAACACTTTCCTGTGGAGGACTCGTTAGTGATGTAACTGGAGTTCCCTAGGAAGGGATTTTTGCTGTAATAATAAAAGCAAGCTTGTTGCTATATGCAAAGTGTATTTGTTTGCCAGAGCTGTCATAACAAAGTGCCAGAGGTTTAAGCAAAGCCCGAGGAATGCTTTTCCTGGCAGGTCTAGACGTCAGAGGTGAAGAGCAGCCTGGGGCTCCTCTAAGGGCTCCCCTCCCTGCTTTGTATGCAGATGGCCATCTCTGGTTGTCTTCAGGCCGCCTCTTTCCCTGCCTGTCTCTGTCCTAATCTCTTCTTAAATGGACACCTGTTGTATTGAATGAGCACCCACGTAAGACCTCCTTTACCTTTATTACCCTTTTATTTTTTTGTTACAATAAAAAGAACAGGTTTTAAGTAGTTCATAGATTATATAAGAATATAGTGATACTTTCCTCCCTGCCTCCCTTCTGTTCTCCCTCCCTCCTCTATTTTTTTCTGTTAATTTTATAATCAAAAGCATAATCCTCCACTAAATTAAAAGTTCAGCAAGTGCAAAGTAGAAAGCCCACTGTTCCACAGGAGTACAGACAAGGGTTATAAACGATAATTGAATCCCGAGATGTCAACTTCACACATCTCCAAATAGAGTTAGGTTTTGCGTTACTGATGCTAAGGCCGCAACATTAGAGTGGGGATATGATTCAGTCCATAAGACAAAGTTTTGGTTTCACTCTAAAGAGTCAAGGATATCCCCAAATCAGTGCAATTGTTTTTCCTCTTACAGAAATGTCTTCACATTGCTTCCTTCCCCTAACTACCACTCTGTGATGCCTGTTTATTCTTGCTCCACTTCATATTAAAAATAACCTTTCCGAGATCTGTTTGCCACCAGAAATGGACTTGGAATAAAGAGAAAAAAGAGAAGAGTGTTAGGAAACTGGCACAGTTTTAGCCAGGTGGCCGCATGGCCCAGCTACCTGAGCCAGGCTCCACCCACATCCTAATGGAATTCGCTGCTCCTGCTTCCCTGCCCGCCCTCAGGCAAAGTTTTAAAAGGGCCAGTTCCTGAACACGTGCTCTCTTGGCTCTTGGCTCTTCTCTCTTGGTTCTGCTCTCTTGCTCTCTTGGCCTCTTCCTCTGGTCTCTTAGCTCTCCTCTCCTGCTCTCTGCTCTCCTCTCTTCTCTGTTCTATCTTCTCTCCTCACTATCTCCTCTACTCTGTCTCTCTCTCTCTTATACTTTCTCTCTCTTTCCCTTCGCCGCCCCTTCCCTCCAGCCTGCTGGGTTTTCCCCAGTAAACCCTTTCCCTTACTCCGGTGTTCGGTGTGTTTTGCGATGGCTAACATTAATATATAACAAAGAGCATTTGGTTCTCTGTCCATTTTCTCTATAGTTTCACTTTCTGAACTTGGGAGTTTGAGGCTGAAGAGACAGCCCTTAGGAAATGAAAAGGTTAAAACCAAATATTAACTGGTGATGAAATAATATGTATCTGTGCCTTTCCACTTTGACGGAAAAGGAGCTACTCCATGTGTGCGGTTCCTGCCCTCACCATTTTATACCAGTGTAGCAGGCTGGCCAATGAGAGATCTGAAAGTAGCATTATGAGTATGAACTAATGATGGAAAATCACTTGGGAGATGAAGAAGCATTCTGAGAATAAACGCAAGGCTGTGTTGCTACTGTGAAACCAGCAAAGCAGCGCCATAATGGCATACTGGTCTTATAACCGTAATGGCATACTGGTCTTATAACTGTAATGGCATACTGGTCTTATAACCGTAATGGCATACTGGTCTTATAACCGTAATGGCATACTGGTCTTATAACTCCACCTGAAACTCCATTCTTGTACGCCATCTATTTCACGACTTAAAATTCTGTATTATTGAAAGGTAAGAATGCCTGATAATTAAAACCTCTAGACTACTAGGCCTATGTTTGGTCATTAAGCCAAATCCTACAGTGTGCTAGTTTCTAGGACTGTAACTGTGGGCCAGAGCAAGTGTGACAGAACGGGAGGAACATTCACAACCATATATATGTACATGATAAGGGTTCAGTATCCAGAACCTTTACAACTCAACCACAAAAAGATAAACAGGGGCCGGTGCTGTGGTGTAGTGGGTGGAAAAAAAAAAAAAAAGCCACTGCCTGCAGTGCCGGCATCCCGTGTGGATGCTGGTTCATGTCCTAGATGCTCCATTTCTGACCCAGCTTTCTGTTATGGCCTGGGAAAGCAGTAGAAGATGGCCCAAGTACTTGGGCCCCTGCATGCCCATGGAAAACCTGGAGGAGGCTCCTGGCTCTTGGCTCTGGATCAGCTCAGCTACAGGCATTGCAGCCATTTGGAGAGTGAACCAGCAGACGGAAGACCTCTCTCTTTCTCTTTCTCTCTTTCTCTCTCTGCCTCTGCCTCTCTGTAGCTCTGTCTTTCAAATAAATAAATAAATATTAAAAAACCATAAATAGGCCAATTAAAAAATGAGCAAAAGACTTTAACAGATAGTTACCAAAGAAGATATCAAAAGATGGGCAATATTCTTAGTCATTAGAGAAGCACAAATCAAAACCAAAGGAGACACCATTTTGTACCCACTAGAATGCCTACATTTTTTTTTTTTTTGACAGGCAGAGTGGACAGTGAGAGAGAGAGAGACAGAAAGGTCTTCCTTTACCTTTGGTTCACCCTCCAATGGCCACTGCGGCTGGCGCGCTACAGCCGGCGCACCGCGCTGATCCGAAGCCAGGAGCCAGGTGCTTCTCCTGGTCTCCCATGCGGGTGCAGGGCCCAAGCACTTGGGCCATCCTCCACTGCACTTCTGGGCCACAGCAGAGAGCTGGACTGGAAGAGGGGCAACCGGGACAGAATCTGGCACCCCGATTGGGACTAGAACCCGGGGTGCCAGCGCCGTAGGCGGAAGGATTAGCCTATTGAGCTGTGGCGCCAGCCGAATGCCTACATTAAAAAAAAAACAAACAAACAAACAAAAAAAAAAAACCAGAAAATTAAGAGTTGAAGATGTGGAAAATTAGGCTCATATTTATTTATTTATTGGTGGTAGGAATGTAAGGTGGTACAAATGCTGTGGCAAACAGATTTTTGATTCCCTAAAGTTAAACACAGAAACCATGTATTTCAAAATCCCACTCCCACATACGTACCCAAAAGAATTAAAAACAGGTATTCAGATACTCATGCATGATGTTTCTATAAAGACTATTCACAGTAGCTAAAGGTGAAAACAGCCCACATGCCCATTAACTGATGTGTGGATAAGCAAAGGTTGTATATTCATAGGACAGAATAGCTTTCAGCTGTAAAAAGTAAAGAAATACGGGTCCATGCTTCAGTATGGATGAACCTTGAAAACCTGCTTATGAAAGAAGCCAGGCATAAATGGCCACACATTCTGTAATTGCTTTCCTCTGAAATATCTCACCCATACAGTTAGCGAGCAGATTAGCAGTGGTCAGGGGTTAGGGAGAGGAATGAGAAGCGACCACTTAATGGCTAAAGAATGTCCTTTAGGGGTGATGAAAATGTTGGAGCTACATCAGTGTGATGGTTACACAAAATTGTGACTACACTGAAAGCTATTGAATTACACACTTTAAAATGACTTATTTTATTTAATGTGAATTCTTCCACAATGAAAATGAAAAAAAAAATATGATTTTTGCCTTGCTGGAGCTTGCTTGCTAGTGAGGTAGACAAATACTAACGGATATTACTTAAATTATTCCATAGACAAACATGAAACCATGGCTAGTTAGTACAATTATAATCACTCTCTCTGTACCTGCAGCTCTGTCCTGAAATCTGCCTCAACCACAGTACACTATCTTTATTCTTCTGCCCAAAGTGTTCACTGTCATCTTATTGTCAAAATTAATGATTCCATTGTAATTCTTATCTTACCTGACCTCTCAGCAGCAACTGGTATGGATGCTCCCCCCAGCTACCCCACCCCTTCTGTTTTCACAGTCCCTCTTCCGCTGCCATGTCACCATGGCTTCTTGGTGTTCCTCATTCCTCCCCTTCGCTTTGCTCTTCAGAATTCTTTCAGGGCATATTGCCTCTAGGATGGATGCATCCTCCCTTTCATGGCTTATTTGTACCCTTTGGACTTGGATTCATTCCCCAGACACTCATTAAACCAGGCACTGGTGTCCATGCTGAGGATATAACAGTGGCCAACACAGGAAAAAACCACTGGTCTCCTTGAACTTGAGAAGATCAGATAATTGGCTTCCTAACACCTCTGGGCCTTTGCTCACACTGCCTGAGCCCCACCCTCCGACTTTCCCTCATGCTTCCTTTGCCAGATCAACTCTTATCCTTCTGGTCTCACTGTACAGATTCCATATTTAGAAAGTATAATGGCTCATTTCATATACCAGTTAAACTGGATCACAATGTCCAGCTATTTGGTCAAACATTATTCTGGATGTTTCTGTGAATGGCTGTTTTGGGTGACATTAACATTTAAAGCAAATTGCCCTCCATAATGTGGGTGGGCCTTGTCCAATCAGTTCAAGATTTGAATAGAACAAAGACTTCCACTGATTGAGAAGCAATTCTTCCTGGAGATCTCCTGTAGACTTGAACAGCAGCTCTTCTCTCAGTCAGTCTGCGGGCCACCCCGTCAGAGTTTGTATTCACCAAGCCTCCACAATGATGTAAGCCAATTCTTAAAATCAACATTTCTGTATATACACATCTTGTTGGTTCTTTTCTCTGGACAATGCTGACTAATGCAGGCAGCCTCTCCAGGCTCTGCTAGTCTAGCCTAGAGGCTCTGCCATGCACTCCAACAGCAATCAGTGCAGTACTTATGTAATTGTCCCCACAGAGCATAAATACCTGCTTCCTTGCTGGTATCTCCTACTACACCTTAAGCATCAGTAATAGTAGAGAGGTCATCTCTGTCTTGATTATCATTGTCCCAACTCCATAGGTACAAAGTTTAAGATCTGTTGTGGAAGTATAGAAGTTTCTCTCTTCAGGACAACTATGAGAAAGTTGTACTTTATGTATCTATAGTTTTAGGATGTACATGAAGTTCTAATCTGACTTTCAAACATTCCCCAACGTGATCTCAGTAAAGCTGAGATTGGGGAAAACCAAGAGTAATCTACACGTGCTATCACCTTAATTCTATCTCCAAGCCTATAAATATGTACCTCAGAAAACCATCTGGACTGAGTACTTTCACGTATATTTGTTGGTTTGTTTCCTTAAGTCAAGAATTGTGGGTAATTTACAGACTACCCTATACCTTTCAGGGTCACCATCACTGTTCATAAAAATCTATTTCCTCCCATAGCCTTAGCCCACAGAATCCACTGCTAGGCCATTCTGTCAACATCTAGAACACATCATTGCCTCCATGTCTCGGAAATCTTATTCTGAAAAATGGCAAATCTCCTCATTGTCCCTATTAATGACATAAATAGCTGTGTCACTAGTATCTCTACTCCAAGCATGAGGGAAAGAAAAGAGAAAGAAGTTTCCCTCCTGTTAAGCCAAGTACCCCCTTGAGAGTTTTGTGACAATATTCTTCTAGAATAGAATTCAGTGTGTGTTGTGCTGATTTGGAGCAGTTTTTCCCCTTCTGCTCACTGCTGTATTAGAAAAGCCTTTGTCATCAGGAGATTCTTCCTATAAGATGGTTTACTGACTTTTCTCAGAACAACGCCAGACTCAATTTCTGAAATTGGCTAATGATAAATCTGGCTGCCTGCTAGCTTTTTGTATAATTGGCCCCTTACCATAGAAATGTTGACTTCCTGTTGTCCACAATTTCAGTCTGTCTCCACTCAGGAAGTTAACCATTCAGGAAAGAAACATCAACATTCTTTTAGCTTCTTGCTGACTACAAATGATGGAGAGCAGTTTACAATGGAGAGAAGGCTGCTGGTGTAGCTATGAGTCATTCCTGCCCAGATCTCCTGTGACTCATTTTCCTTCATTAAACTGAGCAGAGTCAATAGCCCTTCAGTTTTCTGAACAGTAGATCTAACTGCACTAATGACTGGCTGTTGCACAAGTTCAGCTATGTTCTAATTTATTTATTAAGCAACAGTAAAACAAGTATAAAGTACCCATCAATGGATAATGGGAGGACATTAGTATTTCTGCCCATGAATCAGACCTAAAACACAGCCTCATTTAGTTGAAAATGGAGAACACTGGGCTAGCCCCTACCAGGGTAGTAAAAAATTCTCAAGACTCTCCTTCCTCTTATTTTTAGCCTTGTTTCACCTAGTAACCATCTGAGGAGTCCCACTGCCACGGGACTCCTTCCCTGGGCTCAGGGTCCACTTGAGCCATCCCACTCCCTGTTTTCTTGCTTTAGCTTTACCTTTGCATTCCGCTTCCTTTTCCCCACTTCCTTCCCTCCGTCTGAATACTTTGCAACTAGTCTTTTTATCCCCTCACTCAGTTTTCTAGTTAAAACTTACTAAAACTTACTAATTCACATCTTAAAACCTGTGCTAGCCTTCAATCTGATCCACTTATCCCTGATAACATTTTAATGTTTTTGAAGATTTATTTATTTATTTTTATTTTTAAAGATTTATCCACCTATTTTGCTTGTTAGATTCACAGACAGAAGAAGAAGAAGAAGAAGAAGAAGAAGAAGAAGAAAGAGAGAAAGAGAGAGAGAGAGATATCTTCCATCGGGCCACTCCCCAGAAGGGCACCATGGCCAGCACTGGGCCAGGCCAAACCCAGGAGCCAGGAGCTTCACGGGGTCTACCACGTAGGTGACAGAGGCCCAAACATGTGGGCCATCTTCTGTCGCTTTTCCCAGGCCATTAGCAGGGAGCTGGATTGGAAGTAGAGCAGTCAAGACACAAATTGGTGTTTGTATGGGATGCTGGCATGGCAAACGGTGGCTTAACCCATTGTACCACAATGCTGGCCTTCATTATTTATTTGAAAGGCAGAATTACAGAGAGAGATGGAGAGATAGTGAAGTATTCTAGCTGCCAGTTCTCTCAGCAAATGGCAACGATGGGGCCAGGCCAAATCAAGTAGCCTGGAACTCCATCTGAGCCTCTCATGAGGATGGCAGGGCCCAAGTACTTGGGCCACCTTCTGCTGCTTTCCCAGGCAAAATAGCAGGGAGATGGATCAGAAGTGGAACAACCAGGAGGCAAATCTGCACTCATCTAGGATGCCAGCTTTGCAGGTGGCAGTTTAACAAGCTGTGCCACATGCTGGCCCTCTGATAACATTTTATATTTTAGGGGCCAGACTTGTTGCACAGTGGGATAAGCTGCCACCACGACACTGGCACCCCATATTGGAATACTGGTTTGAAACTCATCTGCTCTGCCTCTGATCCAGGTTGTACAATCTGGGAGGGCAAGAGATGGCACAAAGGTTTGGGCCCTTGCCACCCATGTGGCTGACCAGAGCAAGATTCCTCACTCAGGTCCAGACTTGGCTGTTGCAACTGCTTGGAGGGTGAACCAGTGGATGGAAGATTCTCTCTCCCTCTCTCATATTCTCTCTCTCTCTCTCTCTCTCTGTTGCTCTACCTTTCAAAGAAATAAGTCTTCTATAAAATAAAAGCAGTTAAAAATATATTTTTTGTAGTGACTATGCATTTGTCATCTACCACAAAAGGTAGTCTAATGTTGACTTGACAACAATTTAAGATCAGAGCTTTGGAGCTGATCAGATCTGGGTTTGAATCCATCACTTCCTAGATGAGTGACTTTGTGCCAGTTATGTATCGTTCCTAAGCCTCAATTTCCTCACCAGCATAATAGGGATAATAGTAAGGATGTGCCAATTAGCAAGGTAGTGGATGTGAAAAAGTATTTGTTGATGTGAGTGATAAAAATTTTATCTTGAGTAGGAGAATTTGATTTGCTTGTTTCTAACCAAAATATATTTGGAGAATTCCTTAATCACCACACAATCTTTGGTGGCTTTGAAAACAATGTCTAGCCACTTTTATTGACTTTTTTTTTTAAACAGAAGCCAGAAATCAGTTAGGAGAGACTTTGAAATGATTTCTATTAATGAGGTTCATTTATATTCACCAGTGGGTGAAGTGAATGGGGCATTTAGGAGTTTATGAATATAACTTACTTCCTTTAGCATCTGGAACCTAGTAGGCACTCGGTTTAGGTTAAAATTATTATTGTAATCACAGAAGTTGGGATGAACCTTTTAGGGGGTAATTGAGTTTTGGTTTTACTTCCAAACCATGATTATTTCAAAGCATATTTGTCAGTACCATTAATAAGTAGCACATTACTATTTTTATATAGTACTTTATTACCTACACATGTGATTTTTTTATTCAGTAATGGAAAAAATCCTAATGTAATCTGTTTAACATTATCTCCATTTATAAGCTGAGTCTCAGAGATAAAGTGACCATATAATACCTTGTCCAAAGCTAAAGAGGCACTAAATAGGGATCGTCCCAGGTACATTGGTCTATTTGTTCACTTCAATCAGAGAGGTTGTGGCTGCTCCATAAACCACCTATACTGAAACTTGACACATTTGGGACCAAAAGAGAAATTTTCTAATGATTCTATGTAGGACTACGCTAGAATCCTAGACAATGGCAGGATGTAGGTGATTAGTCCTGAAGTCTTTATGATCATTACTGTGAAGAAGTACAAATAAAGATGTCACATCAAATAGTGCTAAACTTTCCTTCTAGTGTTCTGGGTTTGCCACAAGGACAAGAGCTTACAATTGTAAGATGAAATTCTCCACTCTTCTTAATTAATGAATTCATTTAATCATTCATTTAACAAACTTATAGTGAACCATAGAGTCATTTATCCACTGCTGCATAACAAACCACTCCCAGAATTGCTTAAAACATCAATAATTTTATTTATTTATATAAAGGGAACAGAGTTTATGTATTTCATATATGCAGCTTTTTTTTTAAAGATTTATTTATTTATTTGAAATTCAGAGTTACACAGAGACAGAAGGAGAGGCAGAGAAAGAGAGAGAGGTCTTCCATCTGCTCGGTCACTCCACAATTGGCCACAACAGCTGGATCTGCGCCGATCCAAAGTCAGGAACCAGGAGCTTCTTTCAGGTCTCCCACATGGGTACAGGGGCCCGAGGACTTGGGCCATCTTCTACTGCTTCCCCCAGGTCAGCAGAGAGCTGGATTGGAAGAGAAGCAGCCAGGACTAGAACCAGCACCTATGTGGGATGCTGACACTGCAGGCAGCAGCTTTACCTGCTACACCACAGCGCCGGCCCCCATATTTGTAGTTTTAAGAACATAATGATACTTCCTACCCTCCCTCCTCCTCCTTTCTCATTTTTCTTTTAATTTTTGTGATGGTATATTTTCAATTTACTTTATAATCACAAGCTTAATCCTCCACTAAATCAAGAATTCAACAAGTAGTAAGTAGAAAAGCCACTGTTCTTCAGGAGTATAAGCAAGGGCTATGAGCAATAATCAATAATTTTATTTATTCATGTTTCTGTGAGCCTGCAGTTCTGACTGGGTTCAGCTGGGTGGTTCACCTGCTGGTCTCATCTGGAGTCGCTCATGTGGCTGCAGTCAGACATGGCAGTTTAATTGGGCTTCGCTCATGTCCAGTAGTTGGTTCTCACTGTCAAGTGCTTGGTCCAAGGATCTTCAGCTGCATTGGCTTATCTCTGTTCCTTGTGGCCTGTCATCCTCAAAGACACTAACCCAGGCTTCTCAAGGTGGCAGCATCACTGCCAGAGAGTGACAGCAGAAGCTTCATGGGCTCTGCGGGCCTTGGTTCGGAACTGGTATGCTGTTGTTCTGCCTCATCCTGTTGGTCAGGATAACTTATCAGGTCAGACAGGACTTGAGGGCTAGAGGGTGAAACGTCACCTCTTGATTGTAAGAGTAGCAAATACCCTTGCAAAGCGGAGGATGATATGGACAGCGATGGGAGGGACTTACGGTTAGTTTTTGCAATCTGTGTTCACCATTGTATATCAGGTTCCATTGATGCAATGAGGATATGCAAATGGATAGCAAGCACTGATTTACACTAGAGAGATGGACAAGGAGACAGCAACTGCAGGGGAAGCTCCAAAGTGCTTTCACAGAGGGTGCACATGAGTAGAATTGTTAACTAACTCAAACTGGCAAATTGCTACTAGAAAAGTGCTCCTCTGGGCCTAAGGATGTTTATTTTCACCATGCTTATCAATTTATCCAAGGCTCAGGGGTCAGATCTGAAGGCCACAGAAAGGTTTCTTTGACTTGACCATTTCTTCCATCTACTGCTCAGAGTTTTGGAGATGAATTGGTAAGAGAGTGAGGACAGTGCAAGAAGGAGACCAGAGGAAGGAGAGGAAATATTTTAAAAACTCTTCTCCCGCCGGTGCCGCGGCTCACTAGGCTAATCCTCTGCCTGCTGCGCTGACACCCGGGGTTCTAGTCCCGATCGGGGCGCCAGATTCTGTCCCGGTTGCCCCTCTTCCAGTCCAGCTCTCTGCTGTGGCCTGGGAGTGCAGTGGAGGATGGCCCAAGTGCTTGGGCCCTGCACCCCATGGGAGACCAGGAGAAGCACCTGGCTCCTGGCTTAGGATCAGAGCGGTGCGCCGGCCGTAGTGCACTGGCTGCAGCGGCCATTGGAGGGTGAACCAACGGTAAAGGAAGACCTTTCTCTCTGTCTCTCTCTCTCTCACTGTCCACTCTGCCTGTCAAAACAAACAACAAACAAACAAAAGAGCTCTTCTCCTACTTACAAAGGGGCATGTGGAGAGGCCGGTGTTGTGGCCCAACAGGTTAAGCCACTGCCTGCAATGCCTGTATCCCAAATGAGCACAGGTTTGGGTCCCGGATGCTTCGCTTCCAAACGAGCTCCCTAATGCACCTGGGAAAGCCATGGGAGATGGCCAAGGGCTTCGGCCTCTGCACTCACATGAGAGATCAGAGGAAGCTCCTTGCTCCTGGTTTCAGCCTTGCTCAGCCCTGGCTATTGTGGTCAGTTGGGGAGTGAACTAGTGAATGGGCAACCCATACCCATTCTCTCTCTCTGGCTCTCTGGCTTTCTCTCTCTCTTCATCTCTCTGTAGTTCTGCCCTTCAAATAAAAAAAAAATCTTAAAAAAAAATCAGGCACAGTGTTGTGGTAGAGTGGGTAAAGCTGCTGGCTGCAACACCCTTCTCCCATATGGGTGCTGGTTCATGTCCCAGCTGCTCCACTTGTCATTTGGCTCCCTGCTAGTGGCTGTGGGAAAGCAGCAGCAGAGGGCCCAAGTGTCTGGGCCCCTGCCAACCATGTAGGAGACCTAGAAGAAGCTCCAGTGCTCTTGACTTCAGCCTGGCCCAGCCCTGGCTTTTGCAACCATCTGGAAGTGAACCAGTGGATAGACGATCTCTCTCTCTGTCTCTGTCTCTGTCTCTCTCTCTCCCTCTCTGTAACTCTGACTTTCAAATTAATTAATTGATTAATTAAAAAAAACAACAAAACAAAAAAAGTGGGCATATGGGATTGAAGGTATGAACAAGGGGAGTACCTGTTTACTACCCTTGCTCTGACATCTAAGATATGCTTTGAAGGTTTGGGAATTCTGAATTTAGTTTACATATAAGATAGTAAGATATTCAGAATATACAAAAACAAGAGTCTGTTCATGAAAGCCAGACCTGAGTACAGCCAATATGTTGGCAATTCAGCAAGTGACTTGCACATCCTTAATTCAACATCAAAAGAAAAATAAAAGGAGGTTGAGTTAAAGATATTTGGTGAGTGGCTTCAGTTCTAGCCAGGAAGCATTAGATTGAAGGAGAAGAAAACCTTGCTAGATAATAAAGCCGGTTAGATTTATTGTACATATGACAGTAGGGAATTCTTTTAATCACATATTCTCAAGTGCCTTTGGGAACTTGGACGATAATAAAGTGTACGCTGAGAGGAATCAGTGACAGTGTGCTCCCAAAGGAGAAAAAATGATACTGAAGTTCATCATTCCGGGGTGTCTTGAGGGACTTGGAAGAGCAAATTTCGCAAGCTGGACGTGGGGAGCGCTGGCCTGGCAACTGCTCAGGGACACTGTTATGACACCTGGCTGGTGCTGATCTGGAGAGATCAGTTAATAGCTGTGGACGATAGGACACGCGCCAGAGAGGAGAAAGTGGAATCGGGCCACTCCTCCTGGGCTGGGCAGGCCACTCTAAGACATACCTTCACGTTGCTGGGTGACTTTGTGGGTTGTGTCACCGGTCCTAGTTAATGGGGACCAGACTGAGGTCAGAGGAAGTTCCAGATGGTTGGGTGCAAACTATACCACTTAGTAGCCCAGATGGCTCTAGCAAACAAATTAAATTCCGGCTATCAATCAGTGAACACATATTTAGCACCTATTATGTGCTCGACATTGTGAGGATACATAGGAAATATAAGGCCAGTTTCTTCTTTCATTTGAGCCCGCATTCTGATGATGACCCAGGAGCATGAAGGGTCTGAGAACAAAAGTTAGCTCCTATTTCTATGTCTGTGAAGATGTGTAAAGTAAAATGTGGGGAAATTTTTTTCTGTGCTCATAGAGGTATTCCTTAAAAAATCTTTCCTTTGTGTTTGGTGTAACAGAGAAACTGTTGAGATATGATCAGGGGGCTGGCGCTGTGGCATGGCAGGTAAAGCTGCTGCCTGCAGTGCCGGCATCCCATATGGGCGCTGGTTTGAGTCCCAGCTGCTCCTCTCCCAATCCAGCTCTCTGCTATGACCTGGGAAAGCAGTAGAAGACGGCCCAAGTCCTTGGACCTCTGCACCTGCGTGGGAGACCTGGAGGAAGCTCCTGGCTCCTGGCTTCACATTGGCGCAGCTCCAGCGGTTGCAACCATCTGGGGAGTGAACCATCAGATGGAAGACCTCTCTCTCTCTCTCTCTCTCTGACTCTGACTCTCTGTAACTCTGACTTTCAAATAAATAAAATTAATCTTTTAAAAAAAGGAAACACGATCAGATGATTTCTACTAGTGAGAAGATGTAATAGGGAGACATGCAACATGGCAGGATAAAATTACTGTCACAAGGTCTCAGAGTCTCTCATGCTAGCTTCATTTCATTACTAATAGGCACGATAACAGGAAATCCACATTGAACAGCATGCACTATGAACTCTCCTATGTGCTTTTTTTTAAAGATTCATTTTAGAGAGAGAGGTAGAGACAGAGAGAGAGGTCTTCCATCCACTGGTTCACTTCCCAAATAGGCACAACGGCCAGAGCTGTGCCGATCTGAAGCCAGGAGCCAGGAGCTTCTTCCGGGTCTCCCACATGGGTGCAGGAGCCCAAGGACTTGGGCCATCTTCTACTGCTTTCCCAGGCCACAGTAGAGAGCTGGATGGGAAGAGGAGCAGTCGGGACTAGAACAGGTGCCCATATGGGATGCCGGTGCTTCAGGCCAGGGCGTTAACCTGCTGCACCACAGTGCCGGCCCCTCCTATGTGCTTTTTTTTTTTTTTTTTTTTTTTTGACAGAGTAGACAGTGAGAGAGAGAGACAGAGAGAAAGGTCTTCCTTTGCCATTGGTTCACCCTCTAATGGCCGCCGCACTGCGCTGATCCGATGGCAGGAGCCAGGAGCCAGGTGCTTTTCCTGGTCTCCCATGGGGTGCAGGGCCCAAGCACCTGGGCCATCCTCCACTGCACTCCCTGGCCACAGCAGACAGCTGGCCTGGAAGAGGGGCAACCGGGACAGAATCCGGCGCCCCAACCGGGACTAGAACCCGGTGTGCCGGCGCCGCTAGGCGGAGGATTAGCCTAGTGAGCCGCGGCGCCGGCTTCCTATGTGCTTTTAATGTATCATTCACTTAATTCCATTACAACTTTCTCATGCAGTGATGCCCACTCTACCCAGGAGATGGAACAAGTCACTTGCCTAGGGTCACAGAGTCAAGAAGTACCACAGGATACCAGACGTGGACAGTCAAGAGTCTGGGTGACAATCACACAGATGTTTGCCCTATTCTTGTTTTCATTAAGGTTCTGGGTGCAAACAGGGGAAAGCAACTCCAGCAAACTGAAGCAGAAAAGCAATGTATTGGAAGGATGTCATGGATTTCACAGAATAGCCAGTAAGTGCTGAGAACCAGGATCAAAAACCAGAAGCCAAAGGATACTTGCTTGCAAATTCTACAGAAAAATGACACAGAAATCGTCAACAAGGGAAGCTACAATGGATGCTGCTGCCAGTGGCTGCTTGCCCCCTGTGTCTTTGGACGTCTCCATCCTCCATCACTGTGAATCGTTACTCAAGGACCCTGCATCTCCATGCAAGACTGAGTCTTGTATCTACAACCCTGGGAGGAGAGCAAGACTCACACGTCTTCCTTCAGTCCTGATTCTCTCCTTTTTTGGAATTACTCTCTACGAAGGGAGGTGTTGGCATGCTGAGTAGACTGACAAAGCACAACTGACGAATGTCCGCTTTGGGTCTCTCCAAAACGCTGCCGTGTGTTACTGAAACCTGCAAGCCCATTTTTTTTTTTTTTCAGCAGTCTCAGATGCTGAGATTTCCTCCTCCTCAGTGACTCTGGCTGTGTGGGGGATTGGAATCAGCCCTCATCTAGCCAGGCCCGTGTCCTTGCCCCATTCCAGGCCCCCGTGCACGTTCCCCTGCTCCTGCTTTCGTTGCTGGATCCATATTATGATGAAAGAAGGCTTTCCTCCATGGGCAAGCCATATTCGTTCAATCAATCCTAAGTGGTCAGGCTTTCAGACTCCTTTGAGTCAGGCATTGGATGGGCATTCGAAGGATAACTCTCAAACTTCTAAAAAGATTTCAAAAATTCAAAAAACTTTGTTCATCAACAAGTATTTATTGAGAACCTACCAAGTACCAGCAATTTGTTAGTAACTGGGATATAGAGAGGGGCAGATAGAGTTCCTGATGCTATGGGCTTCACAGTTGAGTTTTGCAAACAAACACATATATAATTATAGCCCTCTTTACTTAGCACTCTTGTTGTCTTTCCCATCCCTCTTGGTTAAAAGGATCTTGCCAAAAAGCAAATATGTTCTGGGTAAAAATAATAGTGAATATTAATGAGTATTTACCACGTGTCACACAGGGCTCTAAATGCACTGCATCCCTCAAACATTGAAACACAGCAACAGCGACTTGGATTATGATTCCTGCCAGCCTGTGATGCTTAGCAGAGTGCAGGACATGAAGTAGATGCTCAGTTAAAGCCTTTTGAGCCGGTGACTACATACGCAGGAATACGCAGCTAATAAATTGTAGGAAGCCAGATCTCTACTCAAGCCCTTCGGGGGCTGAAACTTATGGGAGTTTCTAGGAAAGA
Source organism: Oryctolagus cuniculus (assembly GCF_964237555.1). Taxonomy (NCBI): domain Eukaryota; kingdom Metazoa; phylum Chordata; class Mammalia; order Lagomorpha; family Leporidae; genus Oryctolagus; species Oryctolagus cuniculus. The sequence continues at coordinate 82,693,062 of NC_091438.1, forward strand.
TGAAGTAGAAGAAACAACTTGAATGTGACATTGGGCAGCTGGATTACTCTGCTTTCCTACTGAGTGTCCCATGTTGGGAAAGTGAAGACCACCCACAAGGGGTCCCTGGGCAAACACCCAAACTCCCAGTAGGATAGACTGACCTTGGAGGGAATTCATCTTATATAAGCAGGACTGCACTCATTAATCATTCACAATATGCTCTTATTTATGAACTAATTTCAAATAGACATATTGAATCCATTTTCCCAAGTAAAAATGGAGCTGGGCAAATCATAAACAGCTAAATTATAGTTTGGCACATACACATGGTTTTGTTTCATATTTAGGATTATTTGCCTCCTAGAGTAATCTAATACAATGGAAACACTCTGCAAAACACTATAGAGAGGGAGTGTTTATAGAGACCTACATCTGATTTACATTTAAGGAGCATAATACTAATTGCAGAGCGACTGTGCTACTAAAACATTAAGCCTAAGGGATAGCTATGTACAAATGCTAGTAGGAATTCTGATATGACTGCCTGAAATTGAGACTTTCAAAATTAATTTCCATAACTAGAAAAAAGTATCTTAAAATGTATTCGGTGGACATAGATGTATTATGAACAATTCCTGGACAAAGTAACTGTTATATAAGAACATCTTTCTAATATGAGATTAAAATCTGGAATTGCAAGTGCAATAAAAGTATCCATCTATATTAGTGTAAAAAAGTGACAGTACTGTAAGAGCAATAAACAGGTAGACAGCAAGCTAGCCGTCAGTTCCTGTGATTAATTGCCTTGTCGTTATTGCAATTGCCTTTATTTTCACTAAATGGCCTAATTTTTCTTTTTCCTATAACCACATATGTATATGAGGGAAAAATTCTCCTCCAAAGATATTATGATTTTTAAACCATTGAAAATAGCACCCAATAAATACCCTTCCACATTTCTGTTGTGGAAGTTAGCATGTCCGGAAGTCTTTTATGATGCAAGATTCTCTAACTTAAAAATTATATATTGCTTTCATATTTTAATTTTCAAATACTTTGGGGCCTCCTTTTGATAGTAATTTCATGTAACAATAGTCACTCTTAAAAGTAATAAAAGGAATATGTTCATACATTAAGGGTGTTACACTATTTATCACCTCTCTTATATGGTACATGTTACTTTAAAACCATTTGCATCTGTGTGTGTATGTGCCTGTGTGTATACAAACACACACAATGACCTGTTTTCTCTGACTGCTGTTTGTGGGTTTGCTATTTTGTCATGTCTGCCACGGTGTTGTCTGCAAAGGCTTAAATGAAATTTATAGCATGCGTCATGTATTGTAAGTTTGTCTGTCGTTTAATAATCAGCATGCAAAAAAGCCACATATTTGGACTGTATATTTAAACCGAGTAAGCATATACAAAACAATGCAAAAATGTGAACATTGTATGGCAATTAATAACATCTCTGCCAGTGTAAATACGCTTTTTCCCCCATAAATCATTTCCAGCTTGTCAAAATGGATCTGTGCTGGCAAAGAAACAAGGGTAATGTTTCAATTTTCTCCATCTGGCAAGAAATTTTCTGTTAGATTTCCTCCTTCTCCTTTTCAGTTATGAAATTTATATGAGCAGCTACATGTAGTATGATGAAGAAAGGGTGTGGTGAGATCCGATAAAGAACAATGTTGACTATTAGGGACTTGACTCTGAATTACTGCCCTAAATTGTACATTCATGTCACACATGCACATAACAGAAAATATTTGCCTGTCGAAGCATAAAAATGATTCCCTTTGTAGCAAAACATTGCTCTCATTAAATAAAGCACAACTTTCCTTTAGAACATTCTCTGGTAAGGACTTGAATATATTTTAACTTGTTTGGAATAATTTCTTAAACTGATGGAGAATGCATTTAAAATCTGAGGAAATTCCACCATGTCGATGTGGAAATTCCAGTAGCTTGTACCCATGCATGCATTTCCAATATGGAATTTTAAAGAATTTGTCCTTTTATGACTCAATTTTTAAAATAGAACGCAATAGAACAGGTATGCTGTAGACACAAAGAACTTATAGATGTCTAGCAATGGTGAAGTATTATTGTTTTTAACCACAAAATTATCTATAATCTACTCTGATAATGAGGATATGAATCCATGCAGAAGCACCAAAATCCACTTAATTGTATGTGAATTGATGGACAGTTTCCAATTTTCTTTCCTTGTTAACGCCAAAATGTTCTCAGAACCCTAAAAGTATGTGTTCCTGCCTACTTCCTCAGCTGTCTACAGCAGGCCTGGGAGACGGTTTGATAAAGATGATGCATATTTGTGTTCTTGTGTGTGTCCTGTGAAGTGAAGCACAGTGAAACCATGCTGATAGCTGCATGCCCAGATAGCTGTGTACTGGAAGGGCACAGCTAATCCAGAAGCTCAGAAAACTTACTCTCACCAGTGTGGGACCATGCTACAAGGGGCCCTGGGAGGCTCATTTTTCTCTCCAGTGAAAGCTAATATGGATTAGTAGGGCGAGAAGGGGAATGCGCTGGACTCTGGTTTAGATAATTCCCAGGTAGATACTCAGACTGTGAGCACAAACTCCCAGCTAACCTTGTCTGAGTGAACTGTGAGCATTCCCCCCCAAGAGGGTGGATATCAGTGCAGCCGTTTTTGGGTCACACAGCCAAACCAGCTTGGGAAGGGTTTTGCATGTGACTTTATCCATCACGTAGGTCATTGAAGAGATAGCTCTAGTGTGTTGATATTAATCACTTGGAGCCAGGGTGCTTCGGTTGTCACTTATCCTTGTTGCGGAAGTTTTAGCTGCACATATGGAACATTATTTGTCATGCACTCTTCTGAGACCCCTAGAATGTCAGGACACAACAGATGATTAAAGGATTGAGAAGCAACCTTCACTCTGAATATCTTTGTCTTATATTGTCAAACCAGAGTTTTAATGCAACTTGATGGTTTAGTTTTCACTCACTTAAATTTATGGGCAAATGCCAAAAATAATTTGTACAAAACTTTTCCTGAAAAAAATGGCTAGAAACAGGGATTTGGAATTAGAGTGCAATCAAATGAATATTTTATTCCTTTCCCTTCCAACCTCCTTCTTTTCATTTTCTTTTTTCCTCCCATCTACAAGATGATCTATTATTCAGTCTAAAGCTTTTATCATCCTCCTTTCCTTGGGATTAACTCTTCAGAGTGAGGGAGTCAGCCTCACTTCTCATTGATCTTGCTTAAATAAGATTCCCTGCCTCCTGTACTCCAGCCTTCTATTAAATGGAAAACACTGTATGTATAGAGCTAGGCAGGATTCCTCAACCTGTGCAACCAATGAATTCCTAGAGCTACCAATAAATCAATCCCTTAAAATCAGAACACAATTCCTCTTTTTAAACTATATATATATTTTTTATCATTCAAGAAGCAAAGAGACACACAGAGGGTAGAGAGGAAGAAGGACAGAGACAGAGACAGAGATCTCACATGTACTGGTTCACCTCCCAAATACCCACAACAACTGGGGCTGGACCAGGCCAAAGCCAGGAACTAGGAACTCCGTCCACGTCTCCCACGTAGGTGGCAGGGATCCATGTACTTGAATCATCACTTGCTGCCTTCTAAGGTGTGTATTAGCAGGAAGCTTGGATAGGAGGTGGAAATGAGAGTCAAACCCGGGGACTCTAGTACGAGATGTAGGCAAGCCAAGCCATCTGTTAAGATTGACAGGGGCCAGCACTTCGACGCACTAGGTTAATCCTCTGCCTGCGGCGCCGGCATCCCATATGGGTGCCGGTTCTAGTCCCGGCTGCTCCACTTCCAGTCCAGCTCTCTGCTATGACCTGGGAAAGCAGTAGAAGATGGCCCAAGTGCTTGGGCCCCTGCACCCGCGTGGGAGACCGGGAAGAAGCTCCTGGCTCCTGGCTTCGGATCGGTATAGCTCTGGCCATTGCAGCCATTTGGAGAGTGAACCAATGGAAGGAAGACCTTTCTCTCTGTCTCTGTCTCTCTCTCTCTCTGTCTGTAACTCTACCTGTCAAATAAATAAATAAAATCTTAAAAAAAAAAGATTATGACAAATGCCCACCCCCAAAATTTCTTAAAGAGATCATATTGGAACTTGTATATTTTAAATATTTCTACAAAAGGTTTTTTGATTCCAAAAAAGGTTTGGTAAACTTATACTGATATTTTAATGCTGCAACTTTCTTCTAAAAAGGAATAATGCTGATACTGTATTTGTGACCTGAATGTGCAGGGGACTATGGTGGTCACAGTGTGAGGCAATGATGGGGCACATTGGGAAATGGGAGGTTGGCTCCAGGGTCATCTACCTCACCCTGGGAAGAGCCATTCTGCTGTTTCAGGCTGTTACCCAGAGAGGAGCAGAGAAAGAAGGGACACTTGGTCTGCATTTGAACATCTCAATAAAGACTTCTCTCTTTCTTCCTTCCCCTGTAGCTGGACAGTAACTCCGTAAAATGGTCCATTTTTAAAAAGGTCAGTTTCCCTTGCTTGTCTTGAAAGCTTTTGACACTCTTTGTCAAAGGCAGTGGATGGGACAAAGTAGGTTCTCACCTCTCCCTCTGGCTCATCAGTGCTGCTGATCGGAAACCGATTTGTGTGGCTCTGTGAAGTCTTAAAGAAAGGCTTTGCCTCCATCCACACCAACTTTCTATGGATTATTCCTTATCCTCAGATCCTCAGTACTCTGTGACAGTTAGGCCTGGATCTGGAAAGAGGCCAACTAGAAGCTTAGAAGCTTAATTTTTTTTTTGTTTGGAATGTTGTCTTGAGTTTATAATTACTTTATTATAACTTTTTCTCATCTGCACGGCCTAGAGGTTATTATAGACAATGCACTAATTAGTATACACTCTTTTTTTTATTTTTTATTTTTTTTGACAGGCAGAGTGGACAGTGAGAGAGAGAGAGAGAGACAGAGAGAAAGGTCTTCCTTTGCCGTTGGTTCACCCTCCAATGGCCGCCGCGGCCGGCGCGCTGCGGCCGGCGCGCTGCGGCCGGCGTACCGCGCTGATCCGATGGCAGCAGCCAGGAGCCAGGTGCTTCTCCTGGTCTCCCATGGGGTGCAGGGCCCAAGCACCTGGGCCATCCTCCACTGCACTCCCTGGCCACAGCAGAGAGCTGGCCTGGAAGAGGGGCAACCGGGACAGAATCCGGCGCCCCGACCGGGACTAGAACCCGGTGTGCCGGCGCCGCTAGGCGGAGGATTAGCCTAGTGAGCCATGGCGCCGGCCAGTATACAATCTTAAATTCAAGGGAATTAAGATTTCTATTTTTAAAAAAGTCAAGTAAAAGATTAGTTATGGGGCCAGCACTGTGGCCTAGCTAGTTCAGCCTTCGCTTGCGATGCCGGCGTCCCATATGGGCGCTGATTCGAGTCCTGGCTGCTCCTCTCCCAATCCAGCTCTCTGCTATGGCCTGGGAAAGCAGTAGAAGATGGCCCAAGTCTTTGGGCTCCTGCACCCATGTGGGAGACCCGGAAGAAGCTCCTGGCTCCTGGCTTCAGATCAGCTCAGCTCTGGCCGTTGCGGCCTTTTGGGGAGTGAACCAGCAAAATGGAAGACCTCTCTCTCTTTCTCTACTTCTCTCTGTAGCTCTTTCAAATAAATAAAATAATTCTTTAAAAAAAGGATTAGTTATGAACAGGCAGAACATTTAATGTACTTAGAAATCAAGGCATACCATTTCCAAACCTAGCTTTTTTTTTTTTTTTTATTTGAGCAGACTTGTCCACGGCTCTTCACAGAGGATGAAGCTCTGTACTTTTGTTTATAAATCATAAGTTAATATTCATTTGGAGCAACTGAAAAGGTAGAAGCTAGAAAATAACATGACCTGCAAGATTTTAGCAATAAAGCGCCCCCTTCTAATGACATCATTTTATTTTTGCCTCAGCATTTAGTCATAGCCTAAAGAAATAAATTCTATCTTCCCAGTCACCTGTGAGGTTAAGTTCACCATCTCAGGAAACACTGAGAGATTGATTGATCTATCCATTTTCACTTTCACTACTAGGAAAACTAAGGCATGGAGTGCCCTATATGACTTTCCTGAAGTCAGTGTTAGAGACAGTTCTAGAATACACCACCTAAAAGGAATAAAAGCCGAATATTTACAAGCACGGGCTTTGAAGTCAATCAGAGCCAGATTCTGATTTCAGCCTTTGTAATACTGAAACCTTAGGCTCCTCAACTATATGCTGGACAAATAACACTTGTCTTGTAAGATTTTGTGTGCAGAAACAAAATACATGCAAAGCTTTTAGCAGAACAGTTGGTACGCAAACAATTTATATATATAGAGAGAGAGAGAGAGAGAGCGCTATATTTATTAATACAGTTTTCCATTTAATGTTATTTCATTTAAACTGTGCTGCCTAATTTACTAGACTTGATCGATCTATTGATAGCATCTTTTCATTCTTAATAGTATTAATTAGAATAGAAGAAGAAAAAAGAATGAAACTTAATTTCCCCTGGAGTCCTAGGGGATTTGTGTGGGTCAATTTATTAATGAAATGTGAAGAACATTTGGCAAACCCACCAAATGAGACAAAGCATTGTAAAGAGCCTTTAGAAAGAATTGGTATCTAATGTTAATGTCTGTGGAATGGAACTGTCATGGGATAATGGGCTTTTGATGGTACAGAAAATGCCAAGGCAGAGATAAGACATTTATTTTGAAAGCACTAGACAATCACCTTTGGATAGTGTCCTTCCACCAGGTCTTTATTTCTAATAGACCAATAATTGATATGGATGTAATTATTTTTCGTGATGGATGTGATATATGAGGCAGTGGCCTTACTCACTCTGTGCAATGGTTGAGTTGCTGCCTCTTCACCGCTCACCAGGACAAATCTTTTATCCTGTATTCTCTCCAATCAGAATGCTGAATATCAGTGGTGTTTTTTTCCCTCTAAATATTAAGTTGCCACGGTTACATGAATGAAGGGACTTGGGGTAAGCTGGAACCATTAGTCTTGTATTCATCTTAGTGATTAGATCTTGAGCTTAGACATTTAAGTTTTGGAAAACAGAAATCTACTTTTTGTGTTTGTAAGGTGAAGTAAATATTTTAAATGTGGAAAATCAGATTGGCTGATGATCGATCTTTTCTAAACTTTAGGTACAAAATCTTAAACTCTGAAAGTTTCATGGAACAATTTGTGTTGCAAAAAAAAATCGTTTCCTTCAGTGTAATAAAATCAACTAGAGGGCCAATTCCATAAACTTTATGCTCTTCAAGTCTATGTTATTCAAAGAAAACCATCATTTATGTGTGTGTGCATGCTAGTACATGTGACAGTCAAAAGTCCAACACCATAATGGGGGAGCTGGTTATTGTTTTTTACAGAGTAATGAAAGGATAGTAGAATGTCTCTGATTTGTTATTATTAATCTTATTTCAAGGAAACATGAGACAAGGTGGATAGCTTGGACTGACTTTTTATTTGCCATGAGTATGGTAATTTTACCCACACACTGTCTTGAATGTACACATTTTAGCTTAATGGATTTCTCCAGAGTCTAGTTATGGCCCTGTTACAATGAAGTCCATCCCAGAGTGTCAGAGGATAATAATGCAAAAAGTTCTTTGACCTTCATTCTGGGCCTACATATAAACTCTAATAGAGCTCGAACGGCAAGGGGAAGATTTTGTCTTTTGTCTCCTGTTCTGAACTTCTCTGATACATGTCTTGAATTTTTATTCAAATTACTTTGGGTTTTAATTTATTCAGTCAAATGTCAACCAAGTGTTGTTTATCCTGTGGATTACATTCATGCTCACTGCAGAATTCTCTAACATTTTGATTTCTAATTATTTTCTTGTTTATCCATGTGGTAGGATGTTTTGAATATTACCTTCTGACCACTGACCAGTTGGAATTATAATTTTCTCTCTTTCCTAAGCATCTGGTAGCAAAATTTGGCAAGTGTGTAGTCTTAGTAAATCTAATAACTGCATTGCCACAGCTTTTATTCCCCATAGCACTGTCTTCCTTTGTTATTTATTGTACTTAAAGAAGCCAGTGTATTTTGACTATTGAAATTGAGCTTTGCTCATGGTGTGTAATTGCAGCTGAAGATTCTTGAGCACAAGGCTATGCAAAAAGGTATTGTAGACCTTCTCCAAGGAATTCCAAACTCACAGCAAAACAGAGTTAGTTCAAGAAGCTGTGAAGCTGGTTCTAAAACAGAGATCAACCTTGAACTCCTGTCTGCTCTACTCCAATATCTCCCATTCCACTTTAAACTTGTTTTCTTCTACCCTCATCTGGGCTTAGCTCTCCTTCTCTCCCCTTGTTCACTACTTTTGAAATTATACACTAATGCTGAACCTCTCCTCTGTCCCTGATATCCAGGCTGATTTAAACTTTGAATAGGAACAGAAGCACAATGATAGAAAATGGCAGGGCCAGCACTGTGGCATAGCAGGTAAAGCCGCCGCCTGCAGTGCCGGCATCCCATATGGGTGCTGGTTCGAGATCCGGCTGCTCCACTCTGATCCGGCTCTCTGCTATGGCATAAAAAAGCAGTGGAACATGGCCCACGTCCTTGGGCCCCTGGACCCACAAGGGAGACCCAGAGGAAGCTCCTGGCTCCTGGTTTCGGATCAGCACAGCTCCAGCCATTGTGGCCAATTAGGGTGTGAACCATCGGATGCAAGACCTCTCTCTCTCTCTCTGCCTCTCCTCTCTCTGTGTGTAACTCTGGCTCTGAAGTAAAATAAATAAATCTTAAAAAAAAAAAAAAAAAAGGAAAATGGCAGTGTGAACATTTGGAAAAGACATTAAATCAAAGAACAAGGAACCTTGGTTAAATCACAGGAATCAGTCATCACAGTTAGTGGCATGAAAGGTCATGTTCATTTAAAAAAAAAAAAATGTGAGTTTGGCCTGGTCAAAAGGTACAAAATAAGAAGAAAATTAGAGAGATAAAGCTTTGAGAAAGTTTGGCTCAGACTATGAAGTCCTCACGTGCCATGCTAAGAGGTTAAGCACCAGCATCTGGTGAGGTAGCATCCATGAAAGTTTCCAATCTGATGTCGGTACAATGAGACTTTGATTCTTAGAAGGGATCTTGTGAATCTGTGGAGAAAGCATAAGAGGAAAAGAGAGGCTCAAACCTGGAAGATGCATTTAGGGGGATGTTATAACATACAAACTGAGGGATAGGGGCCTAAAATAAAGGGGAAAAATCAGAATGAAGGCAGGTTTCTAGTGTTGGGATGGTTAGGACAAGGTGAGTTATCATCAACTAGAAGAGAAGGAAGGGGAGGAGTACAAGATGGTCCTGGGATAGTGGGAATATTAGTTTGCTAGGACTATTGTTAACAAAATACGCAGATTGAGTGGTTTTAAAAAGAGAAATGTGTTTTCTCAGTCTAGAGGCCAGAAGTCCAAGATCAAACTGTCAGCCATGTTTTGTGGAGCCTTTGGAGAAAGATCTGTTCTAGAAACTCCCCCAGCTTCTGGTACTTCCTTGACTTGGACATCGTAATTCCAATTTGCACATGCTGTTTTCTTGGATGTTGTTTTTATAAAAGCACTGGTTATTGTAATATACCAGTGTGATCTCCTGTTAACTAACCTGTTCTGACCCTGCTTTCAAACAAGGTCACATCTGTGATATTGGGGATTAAGACTTCAACTCATTCAAGAAGCATTCAGGGGATAAAGCTCAACTCATAATAGTCTGCCATAAAGGCTGCAGCATAAAAACCCTGTCTTAGTTTCTAGTCTGTCCTGTGGAATTTAGAATTAAGACTCTAGTATCGGCTGGCGCCGCGGCTCACTAGGCTAATCCTCTACCTTGCGGTGCCAGCACACCGGGTTCTAGTCCCAGTAGGGGTGCCAGATTCTGTCCCGGTTGCCCCTCTTCCAGGCCAGCTCTCTGCTGTGGCCAGGAAGTGTAGTGGAGGATGGCCCTGCACCCCATGGGAGACCAGGATAAGTACCTGGCTCCTGCCATCGGATCAGTGCAGTGCGCCGGCCGCAGCGCGCCGGCCGCGGCGGCCATTGGAGGGTGAACCAATGGCAAAAGGAAGACCTTTCTCTCTGTCTCTCTCTCTCACTGTCCACTCTGCCTGTCAAAAAAAAAAAAAAAAAAAAAAACACACAAAAAACAAAACCTGTAGTATCAACTCTCACCTGAATTTCCAGGCTGCCATCTTACCCTATGTGTTTCAAACTTCTTCTTGGATCTGAAAAGCTCAATAGTTCTCTTTTCCTCTGCTAATAGAATTTTCCATCAATCTATTAGTTATCTATCACATATTAATCAATCTACCTATCATCTATGTTAATGAGGTTGTATAGGGGAAAAAGCCATCTGTTATCTATCTATCTACCTACATACCTACCTACCTATCTCTATCCTATTTCTCTGGAGAACCCTGACTAATATAGTGAGGGGAGCCAGGTACTTACAAAGTTTGGGAAGAACTGGAAAAGATAGCTAAACCAGTCATTTCCAGTGGTTCAATGTAATATAAATAAGTTATTTGCAAGTATGGAACCCACTTAGAAATGCAAGCTATTTTCTGCAGTATCCTGTCACACACTCCATGTGTGACAATTTGAGAGAGGCAGAGTCTGTGTGGTCAGGGAAGAGCATTGTGGGTAGGCCACCAGGTCAGTGCTCGTAGGTATATCCCTTTAAAGGCAGCAGACCACAGTGGCTAAGGCAAATGCTGTGAAGATACAGCATTGGTCACCACCCTTACATTATTCCACCCATTTCCCACTAAACGCTGTGAGATAGATACAATTATAATTGCAATTTTACAGATGAGGAAACTGAAGGCTAAATAGTCACTAGCTAAAGAATGATTTGCTTAAAATTGTGGACCCAGAAATTGAGTCCAAGCACACCTTGCTCAAGAACCTGTACCCTAATATCATGCTCTACTGCCCTGGACACAGTATATAGTCACTACGGGGTGGCTCATATGGGGACCAGAAGCCCGTGGATATAATTAAAGCAGGAAATAGGCTACTGAAGATAAGAGCAAAGAATTAGGTGCCAGGAATATCAGACAAATTTCACTGAATAGTTTTCTTCCCACTTCTTCTATATTGTAGGCCCTTCAATCATTTATTCAATTATTTATTGAGATGGGGCATTTAGCTTAGATGAGGGATAGCCTGGATGTGGGATAGCCTGCATCCCACATAAGAGCATCTGGATTCTATACCCAGCTCTGGCTCTTGACTCCAGCTTCCTGCCACTGCAGATCATGGGAGGCAGTGGTAATGGCTCAAGTATTTGGGTTCCTGTCAACCATGTGGGAGACTTGGATTCTGTTCCTGCTGCGGTCATCTGGGGAGTAAACCAGCAGATGGGATCTCTTTCTCTCTCTGCCTCTCAAATAAATAATAAAAATTTTAAAAAGTATATTATGTTCCAGGCATTGATCTGGGTAAAATGAAAATCATCTTTGAACAAGGTGGACAAAGATCTCTGCACTGGAGAAGCATGACTCCTAAAGAGGAATACAGAAAATAAACAATAAATATATTGAACAAATTATATGGCGTGTTATAAGTGCAGTGTACTAAGTAAAATGTAGATGAGTAAGATGGTTCAAGGGAGCTGTGGTGGGGTGGACCATGGGCAACATTCAGTGTGGATAGCATGAGCAGGGTTATCTTTTTTGAGAACACTGGAAGGATTAATCAGGTAATTTTCGGAGGTAAAAGCATTCTCAGCTGAGTAAAGGTACCTCAGGCAAGAGTTTGCCTGGCATGTTCAAAGATCAGTAATGAGACTGAGCCTGTGTGAAGCAGAGAAGGGAAGGGGGAGACTAGTTGGAGCTGAGGATGGATTTCTAGAGGGAGGTCAGAGAGCAGGCCTTGAAACAACTTTGGCTTGGGGCCGGCCTTGTAGCACAATGGGTTCAACTGCTGCTTGCGATGCCAGCAACCCATATCATAGCACTGGTTTGAATCCTGGCTGTTCTGTTTCTGATCCAGCATTCCCGCTAATGCGCCTGGGAAGGCAATCAGAGGGTGGCCCAAGTATAAGACCTGGGTAGTGTTACGGGTTCCTGGCATCAGCCCAGCCCAGACCTGGTGGTTGCAGCCATTTGGGGAATAAACCAGCAGGTGGAAAATCCTTCCCCCACCTTCTCTCCTCTTCTGCTCTCTCTGTTGCTCTGCCTTTTAAATAAATATATATCTTTAAAAAAGAATGTCTTCAGCTGTTACTCTCAGTGACACAGGAAATGAGAACCATTGCAAGGTTTTGAGTAGATGAGCGATATGATCTAACTTTCATTTTAAAAAGATCACCCTAGCTGTTGTGTAAAAAGGCGGTAGAAGGTCACCAGTGGGATCAAAGGCACTTGCTGGAGACCATGGTAATAACATAGGCAAGAAATGATAGTAGCCAAGACCAGTTGGTGACAACGGAGGAAGAAGAAAAGAAATCCTAGATTCTGGATCTATTTTGAAGATAGAGCACCAGAAATGCTAGTCAAAGAGAGAGAAATCAAAGATATCTGCAAGGATTTTTGCCTGAGCACCTGGAAGAAAGGATCAATTGATGTGGCTAAAAATGCAATGGAGCAGACTGTAGGAAAGCTCAGAGTTCATCTGTGCACGTACTGTGTTTCTTATGTCTATAATACATTTGGGATGAATGGCTAGGTGATCTATGAGTTTGGAACTTGGGGATGGAAGAGCAGAAAGAGATGGCAAGTTTAACACAGAGCTAATATGTAAATCCATGATGCTGAGTTATATTACCAAGAGCTGACTCTAGACAAGAGAAAGGATGATGACTCCAAGACTGATCCCTAGAACTTCTTCCAGCCTTCACCATCCCTGACATGAGGAAGTTAGTGGGAAGGAGAGGAATCAAAACAGGAGACCAAAAAGGGATGATCAGTGAAGCTGAAGGAAAATCAAGGGCGTGAGTGCCTAGATGTTGATGTGAAAATGGAGTGCAAACCTGGCACATTTTTTCACGTTTTTATCCACTGATTGAATGCAAAGGATTCCAAGGACCTAGAGGAAGGAACAGCCTTGAGATATAAGGAGCCTGATCCCCGCATGAAGCTGAGGCCTTCCCTGACCTGTGGTGAGAGAGAGAGGTAACATTGCAGTATATCAGGCCTCTGAGATTTGGGAAATTTTCTTTTAACAACTGTTAGCTGAAATAAGAATTGGTACCTTCTGGGGCTGGCTTTGTGGTGTGGTAAATAAAGACACCGCCTGTGATGCCAGCATCCCACATGGGCACTTGTATGAGTCCTGGCTGCTCCACTTCTGACCCAGCTCCCTCTTACGCACCTGGGAAAGCAACAGAAGATGGCCCAAATACCTGGGCCCCTATCACTCATGTGGGAGACCCAGAAGAAGCTAGCTCCTGGCTTCAGCATGGCCCAACTCTGGCTGTGGCAACAATTTGGGAAGTGAACCAGCAGATGGAAGATCTCTCTCTCTTTCTCTCTCTTTGTCCTTTCTTCTCCCTGTAACTGTCTTTCAAATAAATTGATAAATATTTTAAAAAGATGCCATTTTAATGGTGCCAGAATCTCATTGTGAGAGCTTTAGCAAATTTTAACAGTTTGCATACACATAAATGCTATGCATTTTTAATAACAATTCATTTATTTGAAAGTCAGAGAGAGGAGAGATAGAAAGAGATCTTACATCCACTGGTTCACTCCCCAAATGGTTGTAATGGCTGGGGCTAGGCAGGCTGACGCCAGGATCCAGGAGCTTCTTCCAGGTCTCCCAGGCGTGTGCAGGGGCCTAAGGACTTGGCCATCTTCTACTGCTTTTTCAGGCCATTAGCGGGAGCTGGATTGGAAGTGGAGCACCCTGGGCTCAAACCAGCGCCCATATGGGATGCCAGTGCTGCAAGCTGTGACGCCACAGCACTGGCTCCAATGTTATTCATTATTAATGAGTCACTAAAGAATGACTTAGGAATTGACTTAGGAATGCTTTATTAGAAGTTAGAATGTATGTACTTGTAACCAACTAAGTACTATTTTCAAAAATTGATTTATTATCAAGTTTAAGCTTTGTTAAACTAGGTCTAAAAAGTATTCTATGTTAGATGCTATGACTAGCCAAGGCTCTCAGTGTCAGGCTGGTGTAGGTCATGTTTCAGCAAAGCCTAGTAGAAGCTTGGATTTCTCTGATCTGGGAGGATTATTGGCCTTTTCCTGATTCTCAGTTTTAATAGGATCCTGAGAATAATTATTGTTGATGGGAAGCTCTCAGTTGGTTTTTAAGATCCATCATTAGGGTTGATAAATCTTTGATTGATTGCAATGGTTAAAGAAAAATCTCTACCTTCCCACAGGTGCAATGTTGGGAATTGCATATGGAGAACTGTTTGAAAAATTGTTGTAAGTCTAACGTTTATGTAATGAGACCAGTTTGAGATATGAACCCGAAACTGTTCATTCTCTAGTTTGGAGAAAGAACATATCTGATTATCTATTACAATGGCTTCCTAACACACTTGCCATGAAATCCCAGGACATTGCCATGGACTGCAAGGCTCTACTTCTGGCTTCCTGCAATTTTCCCCTCTCCCTCAGCCAGGCTGTTCCTAGAGTATATTTCACGTGCTCCTGCATGGATGCTGCACACTGTCTTTCCTGCAGTGGGGGCAGATGCCCTCATAGCTCCTTCTCTGTACGAATTCGGATTTTAGTCCCCCTGCCTTCTCCATCTAAAACCATGGCTCCCATCACTCTCCCCTTCCCTGCTTCATTTTGCCTCATATCATTTATGACGAACAACATTAGGTTAGGTAGACCTTTGTTTCTATGTTTATTGTCTGTTCCTCCCACTAGAAAAAAAGCTCCCTGAGGAGTTGGAGCTCCAACACCCGGACTGGTGCCTGGGGCCACGGTAGGAGTTTGACACATATTTGCTGAATAAATGAGTGAATGGATGAATAAGTACTTTTGGTCATCTGACTTCTCAAGGGAGCCCTCTCTTAGGAGATCATTCTTTTCTCACTGTACAATGCTGTGGTGATAACCAACTATTTGAGGCTTGGACATAGGAAATTTCAGAAAATCTGGAAAAGGTGTTTTGGTCCCTTATTCCCTCCATATCCTCCTGCCCATTCTTCTGTATTCCATTCACTTCTTCAAAACACACCCAATAATGTAATTCAGCACCAGTTCTTTTCGTAACGCAGTAAGGCAAAAAAAGCCCCAGACCTCTATGCTGATGTTACATTTAGTGGAAATGGTATCAGGAATCAGACAGACTCCCTTCAAAGAAGCAAAAATTCATCCACTGCTGTTTAAAAGTTCTCAGGGTCTCCCAGGACAAAAGCCAACCCTCTTGGCATTAGTTCTTATCCAATTTATAGCCGTGGAATCTATTGGTTTTCACATTTCCATATTTTTGAAGCACATTAACAACCACAAGGAAAAAGATTAAACGTGAAAATGGTTAGAAATGTGTCACTAGAAAGTCGGCTTAGGAAATGCGGCCTGCCACACTGATTCACAGAATGCTGACTGACTTGATTTCATCAACCTGGTTACCTGCTCGCAGAGTTATCTAGTGCTTAAAATGTAATAAGAGTTAGAGGCTTTTTTCTTTGTTTTTGCTGTGAAGAACTGTGTTTCCTTTAGAGAAGCTCACAATTTATATACTGAAAATATATAAAAGAATTATGTGTCAACAAAATGGTGTTTAAGGTTTTAAATCATCCCAACCCTCAGCCCTGAGACTTCCTCACTAGACGTCTCAGAGACTTTATGAAAGTTTTATTCCACAATTCCCTGCTTGCCTCTACTCTTAGCTGCTTCTTCCAGCTATTCATACAGTTTGAAAAATAGAGTTTATATGCTTTAAGTTACAAGGCATTTAGAATTTTCATAATCTCTTTATTGTGGTGGAACAGTCAGAAAATGAAGTCTACTGTTGGTGATATTTCACTGTGCTTTTACTAGATTGACTGGGACAAGAAGTTAGACTTTGGCATTTTTTTAATATTCCATTTTTAAGGAAGTCTTTAGTATGAACAATGCACATGATGATTAAATTATTTTCAAAGTGTTTGGTGAAGAGCAAGGAGCAGGGTGGTACCAAGGCTTTATAAAGAATAGATGTTGAAAATAATGTTCTTTTTCTTAAAAAAATAAAGGTTGATTTTATTTATTTGAAATCAGAGTTGCAGGGGGAGAGAGAGAGATAGAGAAAGGGAGAGACAGAGAGACAGATCTTTAATCCACTGGTTTACTCCCCAAATGGCTGCAATGGCCAAGCCAAAGCCAGGAGCCAAGAGATTCATTTGAGTCCTCCACAGGGGTGCCAGGGGCCCAAGTATTTGAGGCATCCTTCACCACATTCCCAGGTGCAGTAGCAGGGAGCTGGATTGGAAGTGGAGCAGCCAGGACTCAAAGTGGCGCTTATGTGGGATGACAGTGTTTCAGGTGATGGTTTAACCCACTGTGTTAAAATGCCAGCCCTGAAAATTAGGCTCTTGAGAACAAAAATTTTCCACTTTTTGCATCTTTCATTGTGTGTAACGGTGTGCTAAGCACACGGTAGGTGGTCATTTAGTCCCTGTTTGGCTAATTTGTACAATTGATCCATAGTTCTGCTGTGCTTTCTGTTGCTTTGGTTACCTGTAAGTCAACTGAGGTCTGAGGAAATATTAAATGGAAAGTTCCAGAAATAAATAATTCATAAGTTTAAATCATACACTGTTCTGAGCAGTGTGATGAAATCTCACACCATCCCACTGTCTCACTGTGGTATGAATCACAGTTTTATGTAACCCATGTTGTATATATTACTCTCCCATTAGCTACTTGGTCCCTTCTTGGTCATTAGATCGGCTATGGTGGTATTGCGGTGCTTGTTTCAAGCAGTCCTTATTTTACCTAACGGTGGCCCTAAAGTGCAAAGGAAGTGATGTTGGTGTTTGGATATACCAGAAAGAAGCTGTAAAGAGTTCCTTTCAGTGAAAAGGTGAAAGTTCTCAACTTAATTGGGAAAAACACAGTATATGCTTGTATAGGGTGTGGTACTACCTGTGGCCAGGCACCCACTGAGGATCTGGGAGCTTATACCCCAGGGGAAAAGAGAGCCCACTGTAATATAGAACTGAACACAATGTTCAAATTTCTTGCAATTTAGAAATTGGTGTGAAAACATTTCTGCAGCATAACTATCAGTGAAGAATGAGGTATCTTTATTGATGACAGATGTAGACCTTCTTAGTGCGCTGAACGCATTTCCTTAGTGTGATTTACTGGCAGCAGATCTCCAGTCTCACTCTGCTCTTCCTCCCATTTAATTTTTCAGCCGTCAATTTCAGTACAATTATCCAGTGTTTGTTGTGTTCTAGATACCCATATCTGATCTTTACCCATTGGAAGCTTTTAGTCTAGCTGAAAAGACTAATGAAAAAAGAGGAAAATTCAATTCTGTTTTGATTAGACTCTTTTATTTACTAGAACTAAGACTTGGTCAGTTCTAGATGTAGTCAGAATGGACCTTTATGGAAGATGACGACTAAGGTTGAGTTGGAGTTAGCAAGTGAAGAAAGGAGCTATACTAGATAGAGAAAATAGTGTAAGTAGAGATAGGTGCAGGAAGAAAACTATTTCAAGGACTGAACCGCATGTGGTTTAATAAATATTCCTGAAATTTGAATTGTTAAGTCTAGTGTGGTGGGAGATAAGAATAGATCAAGGCAGGGTCTCTTTCAGAATGCAAAGTGAAAGTAATGGGAATCCATCACCTTAGGCAAGGGAGTGGCTAGGTTGTATTTACATTTCAGATGCAACATCCTGGAAGCAGACAGGAGATTAATAGGATCAAGGCAAGACTGAGAACTGGGACACAAGTTAGGAGAGCAGTTCAGGCATGAGATTAGAAGGACCATAACGAAAAATCATGAGTAGACTGAGTGGTGGGGAGGTAATATGTTAGTAACATTTCTTGAGTAGAATTAACTGTATTTGGTAACTTTTTTAAATGTTAGAGAGTGAAGGAGAGGGAAAAGTCTGGATTTTAGTTTGATGAAGTTGGAGGATTTTGGTGTCATTAGTTGAAATGGGATAAAAACAAAAGAGGGTTAATTTGGAAAAGGGCTGTGGGGAAAGAGTGGAGATGGAAAGAGGTTTTATGATAGGAGTGCCTGGGAATGAGGTATGGAGGAAGTAAATGACTCAGAGGAAGAGAAGTGACTTTTAGCCAATGAGGTGGTCCATCCAGCTTCTCTTCACTTCGGTGAGAAAAAGTACAGTTGCAATTTGAGTAGATGGTTGAAGTATGAAAGGGGAAAATCAGAGACTCATCCCCACATAAATTTAGATTTGTTCATCCAATTACAGATGACTGTACCACCTCATGTTCCAGTAGCCATGTGTTTCCAACTTAAGACAGCCGTACCTCTAGTAAAATTGATTTCCTTTAACCCTGATGATGTGAAAGAAAGTCATTCATTAAACTAATACAGAAGAGTATAAAGTAGTTCATTCATTCTTTGAACAAACACCTACTGTATGGTATATTCTAGTAAATAGCTTAGAAAAGAAAATTTGGTTACTGCCTTCAATGACTTAGATCAGAAAATTGCTTAGGAAAACAAAGTAAGTGAGAAAATATTTAGGTTAGTAAACAAAGGAAGAAGAATGATAAGCTAATAATGGAGTAGAATAAATGGTTGATTTGGGTGGCAATGACAGAAAAAGATGTGTCCTGATGGGATATAGATAGAACAGGATTCACAATGTAAATGAAAGCAAATACGGTATTGAGATATCTATATAGCAGATAGAACGAGTAGTGACTCATCTTCCCAGGAAGTCAGATTCCCAATTGAATACAAAATCTGTTAGAGTTCTTGTGTTCTTATCAACAGAAACAGATTCTGGATATTACTTAGGATGATTTCACTTATAAGTAATAGAACATCCAATCAAAAAGCTTAAGCAATAGAGGGAGCTTACTGCCTCTTGTAACTCAACTCTCCAAGCTGCAGGCCTCTTACAACATCTCCAAGAAGGCAGCTTCTTTCTTTGCACTAGAGTTTTCGAAGCGTTGGCCTCATCCTAATAGTGGTTCCTCTTATAATTGTAGGCAGATGCAGACACAACACAGGTTTCAGGCTTCAAATCCCACAAGAAAGAAAGCATGATGCAAAACAAATTGTACTGAAGATAGAGGCAACCTCTACCCTAGAACCCCCAACAAACATGTCTTACATTTGATTATTGCAAATATGGTTAAATGTCTATTTCTGCACCACTGACTGTGGCCAAAGGAGGGAGACATGATAATTAGCTTCAGTTCATCTCCTAGAAAGAGAGATGAAGTCCATTCCATACCAGCTCACGACTGGATGCCCAGAGCCCGGTTAGGATGAAAGCAAGAAGCAAGGTGGTGGTGATGGCAGGGGGAGACAACCAGTGAATTTAATCAGAAAATGAATATTTTGGAAGGACTATAGGGTAGCTCTTCCTGATTCTTGAAAGAAAGGCTGGAGAATCCATCGCAGAAATAGAACAGGAACTAGGTCGGCCCCTAAGGTCTGTGGGTGAAGTCGCAGGAACAAGCTGACAGTCATTTCAGATCGTACCTCCAGAATGAAACAACCTCACTGCTTTTCTGTTCTTCTTCCACTCTGCACAAGAGTCAAAGTCCCAGGAAGAGTTGCCAAGCTTTGCTTATGTGCTCACAATTCAGCTAGGAGAGGCCAGGGAACCTTGACTGATGCTTCTCCCAGAACCGCTCACGATGGAGGAGAGGGAATTTCTCCCAACCATATGGGGGTGCATTTCTAAATACAGGTGGAAAGAGTCTGGTTTTCCAAATAAAAGTATCCATTACAAGTATTATTAAACTTCAAATATAAAGGGGTATAATAAACTAGATAAGGAAGATAATTGCAAGACAAATTCTTTTGTATGGAAAATGTGTCTGCGTATGCAGTGTTCTATGTCTATATAAAAATTTAAAAGATACTCTTTCTGCCTTTCTGGGTGATACAGTGAGTTTTAGAACTAGGAGAAGAGGAACTTAAAGATCATGCAATTTGACACCTTATTTTTGAGGTGAAGTGAACTAGACAAATAATGAATATGTCAACTGAGCTGGGACCAGAACCCTAAATTTCATCAGTCTAATCTACGTTGGGTTTTTATTTGATGCTTTACCTACTCCTTTAGTTGCTGAAATTATCTAAACAAAATAAACTTCAGGGACAGGCGCTGGAGTGCAAGAGCAAGTTAATCTGCCTTTTGGGATGCCCGCAACCCATAGCGGAGTGCCAGTTTGAGTATTGGCCGCTCTGTTTCCAATCCAGCTTCCTGCTAATGTATCTTGGGGGAAGCATATGATGGTCCATGTGCTCCTGCCAATGGATGGAATTTCTGGCTGCTGGCTTTGTCTTGGCCCAAATCCGGCCATTGTGGCTATTTGGGTGTGATCTAGAAGATAAAAAGTCTCTCTCTCTCTCCCTCTCACTCTCTCTCTCTGTTACTCTGCCTTTCAAGTAAATAAACATAAATAAACATAAAATTAAAAAAAAAAATATGGGGCCGGCGCTGTGGTGCAGGGTTGATGCCCTGGCCTGAAGCACCAGCATCTCATATGGGCACTGGTTCTGGTCCCTGCTTCTCCTCTTCCGATCCAGCTCTCTGCTATGGCCTGGGAAGGCAGTGGAGGATGGCCCAAGTCCTTGGGCCCCTGCACCCGTGTGGGAGACCCGGAAGAAGCTCCTGGCTCCTGGCTCCTGGCTCCGGATTGGTGCAGCTCCAGCCATTGCAGCCAGTTGGGGAGTGATCCATCAGATGGAAGACCTCTCTCTCTCTCTCTCTCTCTCTCTCTCTCTGCCTCTCCTCTGTGTAGCTCTGACATTCAAATAAAAAAAAAATTAAAAAAAAAAAAAAACACCTCAGAGAAAGAACCCAGTATTAATCTCAGGTTGGAGAAAAGTCAGTGTCTGTTCTGCCATTATTAAAGGGGGTACCAACAAAACCCATTTTTTGGCCCCTAACCATTCAGTTACTTCCAAAGAAGAGTCATCAGTTAGAGGAACAGGGAAGTGCTCCCATCAAAGGTCTTTCTGCAGAGAGGTGGTGGCCAGTGAAGGCAGTGCTTGGGGCCTCTTTCCTTTGGACTGACAAAAAATATCACCTTCTCTGCTCAGAATGATTTTCATAAATTTATGTGCCAGGATGGAGGTAGGTGAGATGCACTGGATCACAGACACGCAAGTCCTTCTACTTTTAAAGGTGCCTTCTGCTCCTCAGAGTCTGCGGCTTCAGGCTCTCTATTGTACTTTAGCTGGATAAATTCTTTATTCGGGTGCTCCTTTTAATCTGTTTGCTACTGTAGTACATTTCAGCATCAGCAGATGGGGCCCTTGGTTCCTTTGAAGAATGTCAGGGCTTGAATTTGGTTAATGTCTGTGATCCGCAAGCATTTTTCTTGTTGCTTTTACAGCATGTTAAATTTGCACTCTTAAGAGTTCACAAACCTTTATTTAATCAAGAAAAATAATACTGCCTAATGACAAGAAATCCCTTCTTTTCCCCTTCTAGTGTTCTATAGAGATAAGTTAGATCTGTTTACAAATGGAAAAAGTGAGTATAATGTAATTCTCAGACAAGAGCATCTTTGAAAGAGCAAGGGAAGTCAACGTCAAGATTATCAGCTGTTCTTCACTCAGGAACCTGTGGGGAAGGATTGTTGCTTGAGACCACAGGTGACAGCTTGCTTGCATTCGAGGTTACCCTGCGTCTGCCTTATTTTCCTTCCTCTCTCCTGAATTTCATTTTATGAAGACATTGTGTGAATTCACGTTTTTTTTTAGCACTCACCGATGTTTATTATTTTTAAGTGATGTTTGTCGATAGTCCATAAGGGAACAAGCAGTCATCTGGCTCTTGTACCTGTTCAAGTGGGTAAGTTTCAGCTTCTTACAGCTGAGACCCTTTCCCACCACAAATGGAACAGCCCTTTGAGGAAGGAGTGTGGTTTACCGGGCAGAAGGGATGACAGCTGTAGGTCCTCCTGGGGTCCTCTCTGGATTTTCTGCCTGGCTTTTTAATGTGACCTTGCTCTTGAGAATTAATCACTGTTTCTCTTGTGCCCCCAAAATAGGATGACCCAGAATTTTATTTTTGGGAAAGCACCATGAGATAACCAGTGCAAAAGTGTTTCCTATGTGCAAAGCTTCATTATGTAAATACTTATTATAATGTGCTCACTGCATCCCCGATTAGTATGATTTAATTGATAGATTGAAAGCATCTTCCTTGGTGTAATTAATATTTGTGTTGTAAATAAACTCTTATGCTTGGACAGATCTTAGTGGCAGATTTAAAACCCAGGAAGAAGACGAAGCGTTTAATCACTGACAGGAGACATACAACTTGGTCTCTTTTTGTGCTCATTCTGAGTTTAAACAAATAGTTCTGTTGTCCAGCATTATTGCCACCTCTTAAGAACTGATGTTTTAGCTCGAAAGACCTCCTATATTTTTAAGGTACATTACAGATCACGCTCATTTTTAAATTCAGGTTTAAATAGCTCATAAATCTGTAAGAACGAAGTGTCTTTATTGATAACATCCTCTGTACTTCTATACATTTGCAAGCTAATGTGACAAATTGGGATGCAGTTTGCAGATTTAGGATTTACAGAGTTTACACTGGTGAAACTGATGTATGACTTCTGGGTCGAGATGATGTTTGCCTGTGGTTAGCCTGAAGCAAGTTTTAAGAACGAATTGTTCATTTCTTCCCTCCTTTTGTGCTGGCATGGGAAGTGATATGCACGGAAATTGTGTGCACTACTTGTACCTTAGTCTTAGGAAATGCTTGTGGGCAAATTTCATTAGTACTTGATTAGTACTCGTGCTAATTAAGCCAGGCACAATTTTGCCTCCGGTCTTAGTATGATGAGTTAGGGCTGGACTGAAAATGTGGCCCTAAACGCATGTGCTGGGTGCCCATAAAGCAAGCCTATATAATCCCACAGAGAATTCTCCCCTCATGCCCCCATTAAGAGTCTAAAAAAGTGGAACAGAGCACTCAGTTTCCAGTGCAATTGGAGTTCACTCCGATCCGGGATATGCTAATGTTTAGATAAGCAGATGGCAGGGAAGGCAGTCTTTGGTTGAGGATTGTTTTTCCCTTTCTGCGTATTATTTTCAAACAAACAGTTTGAGAGGTAAGTTACTTTACCTCTTCCCTTGGTCTTCTCCCTGGGTTGAAGACAAAAGTCAGAACTCTATAGGCATATTATTACAAGCCTGTGTGCCCAAGGACACCCATCTTATCTGGCTGTGGTGTTAGAGTGGTCCCACTACTGGTGAGAAACCTTGGCTGATTTTATAATTTCAAATCAAATGGAGATAAGTCTTCTTCGCTAAGGCAAAGAGGGGGGGGGTGAATTTGGAAACAAAGGCTTCTTGCAACTGAAGAACAGATGTTATGCCTCATTCTACATCTCTAATTTCTCCTCAGGGCTTGGCAGCACTGGCCGCCCTGATTCTCCCACTTTATTGTGGTCGTTGTCACCCTCCTCCTCCCTCTGCCTCCTCCAAGTTCTGTTTTTTTCTTACTCTATTTTCCTTGAAGTTTTGGAGTTTTCCACCTTCATTTTTTTACATACAGCATGATACGGCATCTTAGTCACTTTTATATACAAACAAATCAAAACCCAAGCCTTGGTAACCTTAAGACTTTCCCCAAGCATCCCCATCTACTTGTAAATGAAAAGGTAAGGTTTTGAATATGAGGTTCCATCATTATAGAATTCTGGAGCTAGCACTAGACATCTCCAGGGAAAGATGATGGCAGAAAAAGAGCCCTTGTCTTCTGCCTTCTCGTTGTCAGGGAAGTGCCCTTCCTTTTAGCCCAAGCAGAGTCCTCTCTGCTCTCTGGGGGTTACTCTCTTCCTCATTTCTTAGGATGGCATTTACCACCATCCCCGCAAAACCCCATTTGCATAGTCCACCTGTCCTTCTCCACTAGATTATTGAACTTGCCCTACCCATATGAAGGATACAAGATGTCTAATTGTGCCCATCGCTTCTGAAAGAACTCATTGCTTTGCTCCCTGCTCTTAGCAATGCTTCTCAAGAGTGTTCCTCGTCTTTGTTTTCTTACCTTCCTTTTTAACCCATTACAATTTGGCTTCTGATCCCTCTGGCCCAATTAAACCACCCTTTAATCAGGCAATGAAGTGTCTTGATAATGACAAATCCAGTTCTCTGTTTTTATCCTCCTGGTCTTCTCAGCAGTATTTGACTTGGTAGAGCAGTGACCCAGCTCCTTTTCAGAAACTCGGTTTTAAATTTCCCCGATGACACACTCTCTCTTGGTTGTCTCCAACCTTGTTGGCTCTTTTATCTTATCTTCCTTTTTGGTCAGAAACCAGTGTATATTTCAGTCACTATTTTTTGTCTAACGCTGAATGTGGCACATAGTAAGCTCTCAAAAATTACTGGTTGAGTGGTGAATTTGATAGCTTTAGCTTATAAGCATCATGTTTTCTCTCCAGATAGGAAACGAAGCCACTAGCCATATATGGTTATTTAGAGTTACATTAATTAAAAGCACATAAAGTTAAAAGTTTAGTCCCTCAATTACACTCATATTTCAAGTGCTCAGTGACTAGTGGCTACCATATTCGACAGTACAACTTTCTAGAACACTTTTTTTTTTAAAAAAAAGAAGATTTATTAATTTGAAAGGCAAAGTGAGAGAGAGAGAGAGAGAGAAAGAGAGGAGAGATATCTTCTATCTACTGGTTTACTCTCCAAATGGTTGCAATAGCCAGAGATAGGCCATTCACATTCAGCACCTGTAACTCCATACAGGTTTCTATGAGGGTGGAAGGAGCCCAAGTACTTGAGCTATATCTTCTGCTGCTTTCTCAGGTGTATGAGCAGAGATCTGGATCAGAAGCAGACTAGTCAGGACTTGAACTGGCGCCCAAATTGGATACCAGCATTACAGGCGGCAGCTTTACCTGCTTTACCTGGCTCCTGTAGAACACTCTCTTCATTGCTTAAAGTTCTATTGCCTGGAGCTTTTCTGGAGAGCTTAAATTTATGTGCAGTTGGATCCTGTGCTATCAAAATCATAAAGTCATTTAGAAATTTTGGCAAATGATTAGTACTTCTAAATCCTACAAAAGCATACAGAACATATGGTGAACTAGAACTGAGAAATATTTAAACCATTTTAAAGCAGGGGGTGTACTATCATCTGACATGTATATATCAAGGGCAAGTGTGCTATCCATTTTCCTTCCTTGTGCTTTAATTTTCTTAACTATGAAGTAGGTTTCCTAGTGGTACTCTCCTCAGAGGACTATTGCAGAAATTAAAGAGATTAATGCATGTAAAATATTTAGTATTATTCTTGGTACAAAATGAGAACACAATAAAAGACAGCTAGAGTCATCATCATTATTATTAGTTATATATGGCTTCAGGATATAGGCACATGCCACACACTCTGCTTCTGTTCCATCAGTGCTCTCCAACGCTGGTAGATTTTTCCTAGATAATACACCAACAGTGAGTAAAGGCCACACATTCTAGGCAGATATGCCAGGGCCAAGAGATTGGAATAGGAGAGTCTTACAGCCTAGGATTTACCTGGAAAAACTTTACTAAATCCTGGATGGAGTCTTCTAGAGTCGTGAATGTCTGCCTTGGATCTCTGCACCCGCATGACCAGACCTCAGGGCGGTTAGCTTGAGCAGCTTCCACCAGGAGGCCCCTTGCTCCTCACAGGTACCCGCAGTGTCAAGTATTTGTACTCTGTGGGCTGATACACAAGGGATTGCTGTCGGTTTCGCCCAGCAAGAGTGCCTAACTGAAAGATAGACGTCATGTGCTCCTCTAGTGGATCCTAGGAGTTATTTTATGAAGATACTGTCCATTCGGGGGGCAATAACCCGTAATGTTCAGTTGCATTCCAAAAATGCTGGAAATTGAACCAACCTGTCTTCGCAGGGACTGACAGTCTGAAGAAACACATCTGCAAGTACTTGTCGCTTGCAATTTAACATTTCTGACTTACTGTGCTCCATCAGCCCAGATTTGGAAATCCCTTTAGGAAGGATTTATATGGCACAAGATTTCAGAGCAGATCTGATTAGTATTTGTAGTCTCAGATTCAGATTTATTATTATTATTATTAACAACCTATTCAGCCAGATCAATAGTCGTTTCTATGGAGGGAATTAATGTGCCAGATTTTAACATAGAAAGTGACTCTGACACACCTGTTTAGGGACTTACTAACTTCACAAGTGTAGTAATTTGAGCAAATTATGTGAAAAGCACTGAAAAAAAATCTATTAGTAGCAAGAGCCAATTGCCTCTATTCCTACCCTTTGTTGCACCAGTCACTGTTCATAGATTCCAAAATGAGCTGTTTCATTTTCAGAAGTTTTTGTGGTCAGCTCTCTGTAAGTTCAAGTGTTTTAATTCAATTTGACATCTACTGGAAGCAGAAGATTGATTCAATTTCCCATTGTCTTTTGTTTTGTTCAGATGTGATTACGAATGGCTAATTTCCTTATTTCTAGCCTTCCTATCACCTTCCTGATCTCTGTGTCTGCTGAGTTCTCTGGGTTAGGAATTGAAACCAATGAGGTTCTCCAGCCACAGTCCCAAGAAGCCCCTCTAACCTTGTCTGTTAGCACTGCCACAGGGGAGGCAATGGGCATCTGCAGAGATCACAGCACACAGTTTCTGGAAAGCAGCTCCAATGTTTGCCCTTCTTAAGACAGTTGAGTGGAACATCTTTCTTCGTAAATAACGGCGTATATTCTTAAGGCTGTTACTGCACAAAATTGGGTTAACAATTGAATTACAGGCAGAATTTTTAACTGAACACCGCAAAAGATGGTTTTCTAAGTCAGTGGAAAAAAAGATTAGCTTGTAAACCCTTGGCTCTTGCTTGCAATATTATTTCCATCAATACTCACCTTAAAAAAAAGCAGGTAATTTTATGATTCGAAGCATATGGATGTTCTTTATATAGACCTAGAAGATTAAAAAGATGAAATGTGTTCCTCTCTGTTGCTGAAATAGCCAAAGAAAGAGGAGCAAGACTGATAGACAGCAGTCTGCTTCCCATTGGGAATATATTAAATACCCTTGATAATGAGAATGTTAGTTCCAGGGACAAAGAGTTAGTTCATTTAAATGATTATTACTTTGTTTCACTTGTTTTTTTCTTTTTTCTTTTTTTAAAAAATTTTTCTTTGAGCCACTGTTTCCGTCCTTACCAAGTATTTACAATTTCTTTCAAGTGAGATCAAATGGGATTGCACTTCCTGTTTCATGGGGGTTGGCTCCACCATTGAAAATTATGGGTGCCAAGCAGAAAGAATGGAGTAACTAAAGGGAGATTTCTCCCTTTAGAAGGAAAAGCTGCATTTGAGTTGAAAAGGAAAGACAATGCAGCTGTTTTGAGTGGCTTACATCTTTAGAAATGCTAATGAACGTGATTGAATTTCACTGAAAGTGGGGCTGAGCAGTACAAGTCAAAAAGAAAAAGGAGTTTTGAGGAACTAGTCTCATTTAGAGACAAAGATCTTATTTACAGTAACTGTATCCTAAGATCGCCATTTGCAGTGCTCCTAATTTAAAATATAGAGCCAACGCGAAAGTGTTCACCTAAGCATTTGGCTCTTCTCCACTTTCTCTAAATGCCCTTTTTGGGGGAGACATTGTTCGCAAATAATAATCAGTCCAGGAAATTTGGTGTCAGATTTTGCTAGCCCATCCTTGCTTAATTGAATAGGGTGTGTGAAATGTAGCAAAGATGCAGCCAGGCAAAAGGAGATGCTGGCCTTTGTTGAAGACCTCAGGCTGAGGAGCAGAACAGCAGGCAGCCCTCTGGGCCACAGTTGTTACTCTTCTTCATCCACAGATTTTAAAGATAACCACTGATCTCTCCATCTAGGCACCAAGGGTCTGGGAGGGATGTCTTGGACATCTACACATCTGCAAATGGTAAACTGGGCCCCTTTTGGGATCGTGGGACTGCCTGCAGGGAAGCCATTTATGGCTGGGTGCTAAGGAAGGATCCAAAAGTAAAGGTGGCAGGGACGACAGGAAGTCAGAGGCTCCTGCAAGGGAAAAGGAAGTATCTTTTCTCACCCTTTGGCAGGTTCATGGCTGAGGTTCTGCTGTGGCTTGAGTGTGTGTCCCCAAATTCTTGTATTGGAAATGAGACTGAATCTCAGTAATATAAAGGGAGGACACAGCCTCTTATCTATCTCCCTTAGTCCATGGAGTCCCTGCCTGTCCTTTATCAAAAGGGATTCACTCAATTGATGGAGGGGGATAACTGGCCCTATGAGATTCTAATCACTGGACTCAAAGGAGTCATTTGCTCCTCCAATAGACGGGAACCTTGATGACCAGAATTGTCCAGGGGTGGTTTGTGTAGGAAAATTCTGGGTCTGGAGAGAATATCAGTACCACCTGCATATAACATCCCCAGACCAATTGAAGCCCACCGGACCATTATCAACATCCCCGAAAAGCACAGCATCACTGACCAATCAAAGGAAGGCTCCGGGCATCACTGACCAATCAGGAACTTGGACATGATGAGTTGCTCAACCCCAGCTTCAGTCCATAAAAACCTAGAAGTTTAACCCTCCAGGAGCCTGGGGAATTAAGCCTTAGCTGCTCCGCCCCTTGCTTAGCACTTTGCAAATAAACACCTACTTTCTCCCTCTATTTCATGATCAGAAGTTGGCTTTTCTGTACAGCAGGCAAGCAAACCTGGTTTGGGGGTTCTACTGCACCTTGTCCAATGAGAATGGGGTGCTGTTCCGCAACAGAAAACCCTCAAGCCAAGAGTATTCAGAGGTGAGGCCTTTGAGAAGCAAGTTCAGGAGGCTTCACCCTCCTCAATGGACTAATGCCGTTAGCACAGGGGTGGGTTAGTTATCTCAGGAGCAGGCTCTCTCTCTCACGTGCTCTCTTGTCTTTTCCTCACGTAGTAATGTAAACTTGAATGCCCTCCTCAGATGCCGTCACCTGCTCTTGGACTTCCCAGCCTACAGAACCGTGAGCTGAATACACTTCCATGTTTATATTGTACCCATTCTGTTATATTCTGTTACCATAGGATAAAGTGGACCAAGATAGGCCCCTGTTTAAAAAAAAAAGTCATCTTAATAAGAGAAAAGTGAACAAATTTATTTAATAAATTTTACATTACATGGGAGCCTTAGAAATGAAGATACGAAGAAACAGAAAAATCTGTGTGTTTGTAAGCTTATGTTTGATGAAGTATTGGATAGTTGTGGGCAGTGTGATTGGACAAAGGGGTTATGGTCTAATGGTAATAAACCAGAGAGAATTTATCCACACATTTTCAGATTCTTCTCTATGTCTTCAGAGATAAGGATTGTGGATGGAAATAAAGAGGCTCTGTAAAAAGGTTACTATAAGGTTTATTCAGGGTAGAATATGAGTGACCTAGGCCAGGGAGACAAAAGCCTGACAACTTTTAATGAGTCTTAGGAAGTGTCCCAAGGAGGTCAAATTCTAGTCAGAATTTACAGATTCCATGACAATGAATTTGCATTAATCATTATATAGTGAACATACCTCGCTTGGCCTGGAAAGGTGGGCTTTAGGTATATAGGTGTAAATTTCTCACATGTTGGAGGTTACTGTTTTTAAAACATGATTGGTTATGAACATTTTCAGAAATGGGGTATGCTGAAAAGAACCCTCTGATGAATTTTAAGAAGGACATTACTGGGAATAGACAAGGAATTTGTAGATTGAGAACAAGGAATTAAGAACAAGGACTGCAGATTAAGAACAAGGCTACTAGGGATGGGTAAGATGAGCATGTTCCTACCTGCACATCATCCAAGTCATACCCTGTCGGACACTCCTCAGACGGGTCTTGGTGGGCATTTCTCTGAAATTTTTAGGGGAGTTTTTTCTCAGGATGCTGCTTTCTTCTGGGTATAGCACAGGTTCCTCTCCAAAGAGCATCTTATGACCTGCGTCGGGGGAAAACCAACCTTCCTGGTTCTTCTAGTTTCTCAAAGGCCAAGGTGCCATATTTTGGGGTAGCATGTTCCAAATTCCATATCGCTCTGAAGAAACCTGATCTGTTTATAATTCATGCCCCTTTTCCTGACTTCCTGACTCATGTTTCCCTTTCAGTTTCCTTTCTTTGTCCTTTTCCTCCATTCTCCCTATTATCTGAATCAATTCAGAGTTAGTAAAACAGAGAAGTAAAGAAGCTGGAGGAATTGCTTGTATCTATCTGTCTCTATGATGATAAGGATTTTTGTTTGTTTTTATGCTTTTTCGGTGCTGCTGGAAGCTTGACACTTAGAACAGTCTCTGACCCTTAATAAATATTTGGGAAGCAATGCGAAAGAAATCTTGCTGGTAACTTGATCTCTTTCTTTCATCCTGCCCCTATCTAGCTGGAGTGTTGTAGCCAGGAAGACCTGCCTTTGAGCAGGACACCATGGTCTCTTTGTGCTGCACATGATAAGAACTCAGGGAGCACTGAAGGAGAGAAGGAAGAAACAGAGGAAGGAAGAGAGCTTGTGTTTAGCTTAGTACAAAATGACCCAAATCTATTTGTTTGGGTGATAACCTCAGCAAAATAACTGAGACACTGAGGATGAGCATGTCATTACATCTCAACATTGAAAACATAAAGTACTCTGTGCACTTTGGACAAATACATTTCTTAAAAATAAGTACAGCTTTGCTGTATTTGCTTTGACGGTTAGAGCTGTAATTGTCTCTCTGGATATACAAGTATTTTGACCTTTGATAGCAGTGTAAGAGTAAGTACAGTTGTATTATAAGATGGGAATGTCGAAGATCGCCTTTAGAAGAATTTCTTGGGGCAGATGGAGATATTTATGTAGAAATATTTATCCATATTATGCTGAAGCTTAATCTGAGCAAATTTAAACATAAATCTACATGCAATGAGGTTTGGGAATATAGATTCTTGCTCATGCCTGCTTGTTTTCATTGGATTGATTGTTCGTTCATTTATTTGCTCTTTCATTCACTCACTGAACAAGCACAGGAGAGTCCATTATGAAACACATAGTGATGGACTGAAGGAGAGGATGGTTGCATCCAGAACGCTTTCAAAATAGTGTAACACTCATCTTCAAACTTTTATAGTCTACTAGATTCTAGGCTCTGGTCAGGCCTGGTCATTTTTCTCAATGACTCTGATGGTGAATTGTCTCCACGTACTCTACGGAGGCATGTATAGTGCAGTTGAGTGGGCTTGCAGTGTATTTGGAGAAAGAATCGAGAATTCTACATGCCTTGACAAAATGAAGATATGGGGGAAGTGAAGTTCTGAAATACAGTGAGGAAAAGAAAGCACCTGGGGAAAATGCAGGCTTATTCCCCGGTTGCCTGTGTCTGTGTGAATCTGGCAGGAAAGATCTACCTCCTGGGAAAAGGAATATGTAGGTGCCGTGGGGAATTCAGGAAGGGTGCTTATAGGGGCAGAGCAAGAACAGAAGAATCACAGAAGAATCTCTCTTAACAGAATGGCTGGGCGCCTGTGAAAAGAAAAGCACCAGTTGGGATCCAGCATGGGACTCTCTCGTCAAGGGCAAACTTAATAGAGTGAATTTCGAAGAATGTAGAGCAGCAGTTCCTATCCAGTACAGGAAAACAAAGCATAAAGCAAACAAAACCTCCTAATACATGGCAAGAATGTTATTGGTGTATTAAATCATTTTTGGCTTTTATCCCTGCTTATGGTAATTTATTCATATCTACTTTTTTGTTCAGATTGACTACGTGGAGAGGCAAAGGGAGGATTGAAGAGGGCAGGAATGTTATATGTACAAAAAGAGTTGTGGAGACAGGAACCTGGCTCCAGAAATAGATGTTGTTTAACCAAAACAAGAAGCAAGTTGAATTTAGGTATGAAAAACAGCCCTGTGCTCTTTGTCCACAGTGATGATAGAAGCAGCTATTGTGCTATGCAAAGGTAAAAAGTTAAAGAATCAGGACAGTGGAGTTAAGAATTCCTGAAGGGATTACAGCATCCCACCTCTCGCCAGCTTGAAGAACACGGCTCCTGCCTTCGCTGGAGTTTTACCTGAAACCCAGAAACATGCACTAATATGTTGGCATTCTTGGCAACCCTGCGATTTTTGTGACAAAATTAAACTTACTGAGAATTGGTATCAGAAAGCACAGATAATTAGGATTGAGAGACAATATGGTTGAAAAGCAAGATCAAGGGCTGGCACAAGAGACCCTGACAGAAACGTCCAAGGGTGTGCTTGACGCACCTAGGAAGACGCTGCTGATCTCCCAGACACTCACCTGCACGTGAGGCTTTGGGACCATCAGCGCCCAGTTTTCTGCAAGCGCGCAAGAGTGTGTCATACAACAGCTACATCTGGATTTGATCTTTCAGCCTGGGACAGTCAAGGGAAATGCACCAGCCTTGGTGTCCACTGCTGGATGTGGGCAGGTCCTGCTTCACATCTGCAAGCCACGCCTCTGAGATCCCTCTGGCTTTGCCATGTTCAGCAGCCGCTGGAAAGCTGCCTTGGTGTTAGGAGCTCCTGTCAACCTTTTTCAATATAAATTAAAAGTCACAAGCCTTTGCCCCTTCTCCTCATGTGTTAAAGAGTTGCAAAAAGCCCTTCTGAATTCCATAAAGAGTCCTTTTTATTCTTCACTTGGAAGCTGTCAATTCGAAAAAAGCCTTGTTATAAATGGATTAATTTATGGCCAGATTGTTGATTGACAGGAAAAAGTTTGTTATGTATGGATTTGACATCACAACCATGCATAGCCAATTTTCCCACTAACAGCTTCTTTATGGAAGAATTCTTCCAGCCACATTGCATAAACAGCTGTTGGAAACACCTTTGCATCGATCATTTGTAATAGTTTATTAAAGTGGTACCTGGCAACATGTCTGTATAGTTAAAGGCTTGCTCATTACCAATGAGCAATGTTTCTTTTGTTAGGGAGAGATCCCAAACTGGGGCTTCCCTTCTGGGGGTGGCATGGACGTGACTGATTCTGCATCAGATTCTTGAGAAAAGTTTCTCTTTTTTGTGATCATTTTTCTCTTGGAAAATGAGTTTTTGAGTACTCATCACTTTTTCTTCTCCAGAAACAAATATCTAGAAGAAAAGAGACGTCTGAATTGTTGTGAGGATGCCCTTCTTGCTTTTCATGTGTACTTTGACACTCCTGAATGACACTGGGAACTGGGATCTTTTGTGTGCTTGTCACTTCCCTCCTTCTAATTTTTCATGTCCCCCTTTCCTCATTTAACAGAGTGGCTTAACCTACTACACCATGGCGCTGGCCTCACGAAGTCCTTCCTGAGTCACTTTGCTCTTTGTCTTTGAATTGAATGGCAATGTTTCTTCCTTAGAGTCTATGCTGTACAGCTAGTAAGAAGATAGACTTACTGATACTGGGTTTGGAATGCTAGCTCTTTCACATGCATGTGACTTTGAGCAAGATAACTTGCCCATCTAAACCCCTGTTTCTGTTTTGTCATCTAAAAAAATAAGGATAATAATAATAATACCAGTTTCTTAAGTTATTACTGAAATAAACTAATAATGGGAGGGGCTTGGCATGCATCAAGAACTCAAGTAGATAGTTGCTGCTGTCCTCATGTAGGGCAGAGAAGTAGTGGATGCTACTAATTGTCCTGCCTGCTTGGATTCCCTTCTAGCCTTCTTTTGGGGTCAGGGCACATTTTCCTACAAATATTGATATCCCTACGCTCCTCCATGGGATACTGGCAGCTCTTTTTGGCAGCTTCAGCAGCAATGATGCCTCCTGCCCCAAACCTGGTGTTCACTGGAGCTTCCTCACAGGGGGTAGAGGAGGAAGGTGCATAATGAACTGTGATATTCCATTAGCCTGGATAAGCCCCAGAGCATACGAAGAGTGAAAGGAGCCAGCTGGCTCCCCAGTAAGCCCTGGTTCTGCCAAGACCCACTGATTGCTGATGAGGAAGCAAAGAAGAAAGGCTGGTGCTGGGAGAAGCGAGCAAGGCATTTGCTCCTAAGATTAGAAACTCATTGGCCCAGGCAAATTGTGAGAGTGAATAAGCTAATGAAATCCATTGAGAAAAGTCTATTAAAGTCCATTGTATTAGTGTCATTTCCAATCTCTGGGACAGTGGACCCTTGATCAAGATGGGAGCAAACTTTCCTGTTGACGAGTTGCAAAGTCCCTGACCTGACCTTCAGGTCATATCCACGTACCTCATGCAAAGCACTGTGCTAGGCTTCTTCCAAAATGATCAGAGTCTCACAGCTGGACTCCTAAAAAAAAAAAAAAAAAACTAATTCAATAAAATTATAAAATTTAAATTTTTCTCTCCTTTAAAAAAAAAGTTTATTGAGAAAGAAAAGCATTCTGCAGTTTGATTTGACTTGTCATTTCCACAGAGACTTGAGGTGATAGTCATAATCAAGCTTAGTAACTTATTTCCAGCAAGAATGAAGTGGGTTTCCTTCTGTCCTCCCAAAAGTGTTGCTATGAGTGTCAGTTATAGAGGGTACATCATCCTCCTTTCTTCAGAAAATGTTCCTTTTGCTGCTAGTAAAAATAAAAATTCTATTCCTACTATGCATACAAATTCTTATGGAAATATGATTTTATTCTTGAAAAATACCAGAAAGTAGAAGTTGAAAATGTTGTGACATGTTTCAGAACCACCAAAAATGCTCATGTGAAGCAGCAGGTAGTTTTTTCACACCATGAAAACCACATGCAATATGCAATATCCAAGATTACAACTTGTATACTATTGTTTTAGTATACAAACCTGTGAATGGTCGTTTGTTGTTGTTTATTTTTAGAGGGGAATCAAAAGTCAAACAATTAGATCTAATCAAACCGGTAGTTCTCATCCAACTCTTTAGTATATTCAGTAATAAAAGTTGGGGATTTTATTTATAAATATTGGTAATTCCTGTGCTCTGCTATCTTTGTACTATTTGCTGTTCTACTGTCTTGTGATGGTATTCCCCAAAGTGACAAAAACCAGAAAAATCAATGTGTTTTGACTGTATTCCAAAAAGCACTCAGGAAATATTAAATTTTGTGAGATGAAGTAGGTGGAGAAGATTGGCATTTTTCAAAGTATATCCTTTTGGTTCGGGTAATACCAACATCTTAGAATCCCATTTGGACAAGTTGGGAGAAAAATCATGGCTAATCGGAATACTCATCAGTTTCACTCCTTTTAGATTAGGGGATGGTCCAATGTTTAAGCAATGGCTGATGGAATCTCCCAGGAAGAGGTCAACTCAAAATCTTCTACTGAATGTAATCACTGTGTTTGTGATTTGGGGGCACATTCCATTTTCATGACTATTGAGGATATCCCAAATGGCAGCACTGGGAGGTAGTTGGACCAAGAATGATTGACAGTGTCTGTAAGTACTTATTATGTCAAGGCTTCAGCTCGTCGATTGATGGGAAATGATGTATAATAAATTAGAATGATCACACATCATTTCCCATCGATTGAAATGCCAAATCCTTGACGGAGTAATGAGTTATGGCCAATACCACTCACTGTCTTAGGGGGAGATTGATTGCATATCCTTTCATCGATGTGATCAAACAACTACGAAATCCTAAGTACACATCCAGCTCCTAAATTTTACCATTGTTCCTGTGCTGAGCATAAAGTTAGTGTTGCCTCACTGAGCATTGCACACCGCCATGTGGGTAGTGGAGCAAGGGTATTCTTCATCATCTGATGCAGTGAGAGCCTTACTCCCTGCAGAAATGCAGATGCATCCCAAGTGCGGAGAGACTTGACGAAGCACCATCAACTACCCTGGCTGCTACAGAATTCATTTCCTTTACAGAACAAAAAAAGGAAGGCTCCCAGGTTTCTTCATAAAACCAAAGAGAGGAAGTTGACAGTAAGCTCAATGGAATGAATGCTTAGTATGCTCATGTAGCCAGTGGGTGCATGTTTTTTCCTGTTTCTCTTGTTTAACTTATTCTCAGTATCATATGCTTTCTAAATCATGCCAGTGGGTGACACCAGTTCATGTTCCTTTTTGGTAAGAAAAGAAGCGCCTTCTCTTTTCATAATTAAATACCAAAAATCACCAGCTGTGAACAAATTTATTTATTTAGGTGGCCAACCTGTCTGTTTTTCCCAGTGGAGGCGGGAGAGCTGGCATGGTGCATGAAATTCGCATTCTTTGCTCCTCAGTCACCACTCAGTGACTATTTCTAAAGCCTTTTTTGGCTTGTTATGCCTT
This sequence comes from Oryctolagus cuniculus, assembly GCF_964237555.1. Lineage (NCBI taxonomy): Eukaryota > Metazoa > Chordata > Mammalia > Lagomorpha > Leporidae > Oryctolagus > Oryctolagus cuniculus. Next base: position 82,729,373 of record NC_091438.1, read on the forward strand.
CATAGACATTTGAAGCTAAAATAAATAAAGACTCTTTTAGAACTTCATTCAATGGATGTTTTTGCAGTAGCCACTAAGCAAGACATTGAGATAACCTTAAAAATATTTTTGGGAACTGACTCAATATGAAAACTCAGTTAAGAAATGATAAACAGGGGCTGGCACTGTGGCATAGCAGATAAAGTCACCACCTGAGACAGCATCCCATATGAGCATCAGTTAGATTCCCGGCTGCTCCACTTCTTATCCAGCTCCCTGCTAATGTGCTGAGAAAACAGTGGAAGATGGCTCAAGTGCTTGGGATCCTGCCCCAGTGTGGGAGATCCAGAAGAAGTTCCTGGCTCCTGGCTTTGGACCAGCCCAGCTCCAGCTGTTGTAGCCATCTGGGAAGTGAACCAGCGAATAGAAGGTCTCTCTGTCTCTTCCTCTCTCTCTCTTGCAAATAAATAAATAAGTCTTTTTTAAAAAAGAAATTATAAACAACTTTCCTTCATGCCTAAAAGATGTAAACCGTTCTACAACTTTCTAATTAATCATAAACATCTGATTTCTTTATAAAGTGAGAGCCTCTAGACTTAAAGCCCATGAAGGCAGGGAATATGATCTGTCTTGTTAACTGCTGTATACCCAAAGCCTAGAAAAGGGCCTAGCCCATTCAGGAATAAATGAATGAATGATGCATTTCACATTATAAGTCCTTTCAACCACAGCTATCTTTTTAATAATCATATTTTTTAAGATTTATTTACTTCAGATTTTAAGATTTATTTTACTTGAGCGGGAGATGGGAGGGGTGCAAGTGGGAGGGAAGTTATGGGGTGGGAAAAAGCCATTGTAATCCATAAACTGTACTTTGGAAATTTATATTTACTAAATAAAAGTTTAAAAAAATAAATGAAATTCCATCAAGATAGGTCATAAAAAAAGATTTATTTACTTGAAAGGCAGAGAGACAGAAAGGGAGACATACATACACACACACATACACACACACACAAAGAGAGAGAGAGAGAGAGAGAGAGAGAAAGATATCTTCTATCCTCCCGTTCACTCCCCAAATGGCCACACCAAGAGCCTGGAACTCCATTAGGGTCTCCCAGTTGGATGACAGGGGCCCAAGCACCTGGGACAAGCTCCACTGCTTTGCCAGGTGCATTAGCAGGAAGCTGGATCAAAAATAGAGTAGCAGAGATTCAAAGTGGAACTCAATATGGGACACTGGTGTTGCAAGCAGCCACTTAACCTGCTACACCTCATTGGGGGCCCAGTTACAGGTAACTTAATCTGTGTTTAGACATCCCCACTTCTGTATTCCCCTAGTCCTATCTTGGTGGTAGAATTAGAACAGCCGTTAGGATTACTTCCAATATAGTTCCATGAAATTTAGCTATTGAAGGAAGTCAAGACTAGAGAGAAGAACAGGCAGATGGAAGTAACAATTAGTAATTCCCACCTCCATGTTGTTTTACTGACAATCTGGGGAATTGGGTATTGTCCCCATTTTGTGCATGTGAGATCTGGGGTCCAGAGTAATGAACTTTCTCCAATTTACACATTAATGAGTAGGACTGCTGAGAGTCCATCCAAATTCAAGCCTACTGCTGGCCTATTCTTGGGATACCAGACTCTCATATGACTTCAAGGTAACCACCCAGGGTGCCCCTCAAGAAAGTCATTGATTAAAAGAAGAGATTGGATCAATGTATACCACATGGGAGTTTCCAAAGTACCTAGGAGCGAAAACATCACCAACCTAATGCAAGATTCTCTACACCACTTACTAATATGGTCAGAAAACAAACACTGAGCATTTCCTTGGTGTACAGTTTATTTATTCTATAGTTACATTAAATGAATACTATATTCCTTGTCCTCAGCAAACAGCCAGGAAACAAGTATATATGAAGTGGTAATATAAATGCTAGTGGAGGTGGGTGCAAAGTGACATGGGAGAGCTGGATGAAGGGCAAATGAAATTTTAATGGAGCTGGGAAGGAGTGAAGGATACAGGGATATCACGTGGATGAGCTTGTGTTTGGACACTTTGAGAGAAGAGAGGGAATTACCCTAGCAGGTATGGAGGGAACAGTTCCAGCCACAGGGAACAGAATGTGCTAAGACTCCATGGCATATTCAGTGGGCCACATGGCATGTTTATGAAACTGCAAAATAGTCATTAAAATTTATCCTATCTTCATGATGTTTTATCTCAGAAAATAGAATTCGATGGGAGCTATAGGTCTAAAATAAGCAGATTCTACTATGAACAATACTATTGGTGCTCATTACAGTACTGCACATCACACGACTGATTAATTCAGTTACAGCTATTAATTAGCATTGACAGAAACATCTGAGATGATCATATTGCATGGACCATAGTGATTAATTTCTTAGTAGTTTAAGAAAGTAATTTGTTTGTAATATTTATGTCAGGTTCCAAAGAACATTGAGTTTAAAGAGTGGAGTCACTGGAAATAAAGAAGGAAAAGTCAATTTCTTCATTGGTATCCTTCTATTATTCAGTCAAGTGGAGTATTGTGTAGAAGCAATATCTCATGAGATAAACACAATACAAGGTCGCAGAACAACTCCCAAAATAAAGATAATCTGCACAACCTTGAATGCCCATTCACAGCTTATTTCCTGATACCACCCACAGGAAATCTAACCCTGGTAAAGGTTACAGTAAAATTAATGTTTCATTTATTATACAAGCATCCCCTATATTTGAGCAGAGTTCAATTCTAAATGTGTAATTTTGTTTGTCCAGTAGTTATTCTCTTATCTTTGGGCAATACATTCCAAGAGCCCTAGTGGATGGCTGGAACCAAAGTTAGTACCAAACCTTATGTGTCCTATGTTTTGTTCTTATTGTAGATCTTCCCAACCTCAACATATGAGCTTTTTTCTTACCTTGTTATGTTGAAAACTTTCACCTTCTCCCTTAAAGTCAACATTTCCCAACTTCTCTTTGGCATAGCTGAGTTTCCAGCATCATTACTCTTAGCTTTGGGGCCATTATTAAGGAAAATAAAGATTACTTAAACACCAGCACGGGGCTAATGTGACAGTAGAACTGTTAACTGGCACTAAATAACTAATGGGCAGGTAATTCATGCAATGCAGATTTCTAAGACAAAGGGATGACTCACGTCCAGACAGGACATAGTGAGGCAGTTGACGCAGATTTTTTTTTTCTTTATCTCTCGCAAAAGTCTATTGAACTGCAGTGCAGGTTAGTATAACTAAGCTTTATGAAATGTTTATTTCTGGAATTTTCCATTTAATATTTTTGGACTATGGTTAACTGTAGATAACTAAAACTGCAGAAATTAAAACCATTTATAAAGGGGGCTCCTGTATCCAAAGTACATTTTCTTATAGAAATATCGTTTGTGATGGTTGGATTCAGAAGCTGTCTATAAAGCTCAGTCTAAACCACTCTTCACCCATTTAGGGGCAAGAAATACTAATGAAACTGAGCCCCTCTACAGTGCCTTGGATGCAGATGTTAGATGTCATCAGGCCTTAGTCTCCCATGGTCTCCTAGCCACCTTCCATTAGTGTAAAATTTCCTTGCCCTGCGTTTTGATAGCAAATCAAATCAACCATTTACTCAAATGAGCTCACTGAATTGAGGAAGTGATGCAGCTGCACCTACAAAGTTCTGATCACTGGACTCATGAGGTCATTTCTTTCTCCAGTAGATAGCATCTTGATGTTTGGACAGGTCCCGAGGGGGTTTCTTTTCCAAGAACTCCAGGCCCAGAGCAAGGGGTAATTACCACCTGCTTGCAGCCCTTAAACTGACCGAAGCTCCTGTTGTCACATCACAATTCTCTGAAGCATACAATATTGCTGACCAATTGAAGGAGGGTCATGAGACCAGCCGGGAATGGGGGCATAAGCAGAACACACCCCTTTCAGCTCAAACTTCAATCCATAAGGAGCTTTACTCCTAACCCCTTGGGGACTATGGGGATTAAGAAATAGCTGCTCCACTCCTCGCTTGCTCTCTGCAGTAAATGTCTCCCTTTTTCTACCACCCTGATGTCAGTGATTGGCTTTCTGCACATCAGGGGAGTAGGCCCAGTTTTGGGGATTGTTCCATACCACTAACAGTCTGGGTAAATCACATTTCAACTATATCTATTACTGCTAACATTGTTTCAACAAGAGTATCTATGCGAGTCTCCCTTCTGAATGCTGGGAACCACTTTCCCCAGCAGTAATCTCACTCTTGGCAAGCATGGCATCCCTTTATATTGTGCATCTGTCGTTTGTAAACGGTTTCTCTTTATGCATGGGAAGAAAAACAGAAGTCCATGAGGTCACCTGCTTACTCAATTTTTTTTTATATTAAGGGAAAAAGTACAGTAACCTTCTTTGGTGATTGGAGCTGGTTTTTCCTCCACAGTTTATGGCAATGGGTTATCTGTAAACCAGGGAAAGCATGTGCTTATAATGCTAATACTCAGGGTCACAGTGACGTATGTTCTACCCCTTCTAACCCCAGACTCATTTGCTCACAGTATCTATTCAGTTTATTCTTATAGGTAGAAATTATAATATAGTTGACTTTTTTATAATGATTTGCAATTTATGAAGTATTCTCATAACATTTTCCATTTAATGCCAAGAAAATCTCCTTGAGTTAGGTGTTTTACCCTTTGAGGATAACTGAGATTGTGATGTGATGCAATACATCCAAAGACCTACTATACTATTAAGTGGTAAAGCTGTGAATCTAAGCCAGATTTTTGATCTCCAAGTTCATTGCTCTGTCTGACATCAGACTGGCATAGCAAAATTATGTATTGTCAAAAGACTAAAGGTTGAGTACTCAGATCAAGTTAGAAGATTTTGTACAAGTCTTTCTTTTAGAAAATGGAGAATCCTTCTCAGCATTAGCTTGGGGTTTCTTTAAGTCCACCATTACTGAAACAATTGGATTTTCTGCCAAGAAACATTAAAGTTGATTTGACAAGAATGTCGAGGCACTTTAAGAGTTGATTGACTGTTAGTAGAAGGCTTTTAGAGCTTGCTAAAATTGCATCAACTATAAGTGAAAGAAATGGAAGTATCTACGCAGAGTTTCAAAGGATAGCCTGTGACATAAAGAACAAATGGTGGCATGCCAATATATATACATACACATTTATCCAACAACTCTCTGGACTCCTACAATATACAAGTTCATCTGGTTCATCTACAACTTTCTAAGGGCTTCACATTCAGGGACTCACTGAGGTATAAAATGATCAATGAAAAAAATCATGTTGTGTTTATTAAAAGACTTTCAGAGATCTATTTAGCTGAGACTTTTATTAAGGTATATTTTTGCAATGCTACTTTGGGACTTGGCGATCTGAGGTAATTTTTCTCTCCTGGTACCAGGAGTCAATGGAGAATAAGATCTTGGAAGCCGACATGATTTTTGTGGAAATCACCAAGAGGAGTGGTAGAAATTTCCATTATGATTCCATATTTCGTGGTGATCCATGGTGACAAGAAGTATGTCAAAACTGTGGCAATTTTATGGAGAAGAGATAAGGCAAATTTTTTTCTCTCTTTTCCAAAAAAAACACATCGAAAACAGCGTGGGTTAATATAACGAACAGATTTTTCACTGTTTTCTTGTTAAAGGAAAACAAATACATGAACAAACATAATTTTTATATGTAACTTTCTTCAATCTCATAAAACTATGGTTTTTAAAAGAAGACAACTGCATGTTCTCTAATCTTGGCATTTAATTAATAATCACTCGTTTTAGGATTTCTCTACCATTGTTAGAAATGAAATTTCAGCATGAATGTGTTATTTAATCCTCATATTGCTATAATAACATGTGGCCATTGAGAAACTTAGTGCTAAGAAAAACAATCAAGCTCAAGACTAAAGTAAACAATCAAATAAATAATCAACTATCTAAATGGGCTCTGACTTACAGATAAGCCAACAGTGATTTCTAAGTCGTCATCTTAGAGATGTTATTACATTTGCTGGCGTGAAAACAGATTTCTGTAACTTCCCTAAGATAATAGAAAGTATGACTGGTGCTTAAGGTGTAGAAGGTTAATTTTTTCTATAATTAGCTTATATTAATTAAGCGGTTGTGACAATTAAAATTTGTGATGATATACTAGACTTTTCTGTATTTTCTGCAATATTTTCTCTATTTTATTGTGCAAATTGGTAAGATTCCCGGGAAGTCAGTTTAACAGAGCCTCCCTACTCCTGACAGCTAATCACCTAATAACTAAATGCCTCCTCATTCTCCACTACACAAAGGTGATGTTTGATTACCATGACCTACCTTCAGCAAGAATTTAGCCAGCATCCTCCTGAATCCCTGATCCTTCCCTTTGGCAAATTTCCATCCACTGCTCTTCATACGGGGCCTAGCTGTAAACTCCCATTTGCCCATGGTATATTGAGACTTGAGCCCAATCTCTCTTCCTCTTTGCAAAAGCCCATTGTGGTGGTCCCTATACCTATGACAGTAGCTCTCCCCTCACACACTTGGAATGAACTCTACCTTCCTATCTTTAATAAGGGTTATGAATAATTTTCTTTTCTCTTTAACATGACTCCTATTGTGTATGCAAAGTTGTAACTGCACTGAGATCCATCCAAGCCAATTTTTTGCCTACTACCATCTCATTTAGGGTAAGAGTTTGCAGCAAGTGTCTTGACTTCTCACCATTTTATGACTAAAGATAGAAAAACTGTGCCTGGCAAGAACAATAAAGACAGAATTTATAGCCTGGGACCACTCATTATGCCAGGAAACACGCTGGGACAGCTCAAACTGAGCCAGAGACTGGCATCTTGGATTGACCGCATCAGCCATCTCTGGTTCAAAACAAGACAATAATAGAAGCCGTCCTACTCCCCTAGCGAAGACGTGGCCAAGAAAAGTACACTGCTGCGCAACCAGCTGTTTGAGAAACTGAAGAGGATGAAAAGAGGGTGAAAACAGATGGGATATATTTTGCATTTCTACTTAGATATGAATATGTACATATGATATATTAGGGCAACTTTCTCACACATGTCCCTCTCTCCTTCGCACATTATGCTAACTATTCGTCACTTTCATATACCAACTTTATCCAAAAGTTTTGCATGTCCTTTGTTTCTTAGATTTATCCCCCTTTCTTTACACTGTTTTCACTGAGCTATTTTGAACAAAACCTGCTAATTTTTGGTAAGCGATTTGATAATATGCTGTATGGAAGATCCTTTGTGTGAAGGATACATTTATCTGAAACAAAACTTGTAGTATATGACTTGCTAAAAACCCTGCCTGCTCTAATCTAAAAGGAACTCTACATAGTTCAAGGTAAGCAGGATTAATTGTTTTAAAATCACATTTAAAAACTGATGAATAAGGGATATATACTTGTTTTTGTCATGTCCAAAAATACAAAAAAATAGAGTGAAAATCATAATTGGATATAGTCTCATTATCTGGAAATTATCCTGCTAATGTCTTTTAGTTTTTAAAGATTTGTTTATTTATTTGAAAAGCTGAGTTACAGAGCAAGGAGAGACAGAGATCTTCCATCTGCTTGTTCACTCCTCAGATGGCTGCAACAGCCAGGATCGGGCCAGTTAAAAGCCAGGAGCCTGGACTCCATCCAGGTCTTCCACATGGGTGTCATGGGACCAAGTATGTGGGCAACCATCTGGTGCTTTCCCAGACACAGTATTAGGGAGCTGAGCTGGAAGCACAGCAGCCCAGACTTGAACTGGCACCCACGTAGGATGCTGCTATCACAGGTGGCAGCTTAATTCACTGTACCACGATGCTGGCCGCTTATTAATGTTTTCTCTCCTTCTCTAATTTTCATATATGTTCTTTTTTATTTTTTTATTTTTATTTTTTGAAAGGCGAGTGGACACTGAGAGAGAGAGACAGAGAGAAAGGTCTTCCTTTGCCGTTGGTTCACCCTCCAATGGCCGCCGCGGCTGGCGTGCTGCTGCCGGCGCACCGCGCTGATCCGATGGCAGGAGCCAGGTGCTTCTCCTGGTCTCCCATGGGGTGCAGGGCCCAAGCACTTGGGCCATCCTCCACTGCACTCCCTGGCCACAGCAGAGAGCTGGCCTGGAAGAGGGGCAACTGGGACAGAATCCGGCGCCCCGACTGGGACTAGAACCTGGTGTGCCGGCGCCGCTAGGCGGAGGATTAGCCTAGTGAGCCACAGCGCCGGCCCATATATGTTCTTATGTGTATACATGTACATATGCATGTGTATATATTTGGAGTTATTCAGTAAAACATTTTTTTACTACATTTATTTATGTTATGATTAGTTTTTGTATATTTGATTACTCAAAAATGTATTCTATTTGGATGGAGTTACCTTAATTTATTTAACTTTATTTTCTTGTGACTAAACTTTTGTTTCCAATATTATTTGGCTATTATAGTATAATAAAAACTATACAAGGGGGCTTCAAAATCATGAAGCATTCACATGACTATAATACAATAACTTATTTTGTATCTTTATTTTTTCTGGTGTATTTCCTGGAAGTCAAATGCTGGGTCCAAGTCCATGGAACTCTTCAAACGTATTGCCAGCTTGTCCTTCAACAAATAGATTTGTTAATTTAAATTTCTTCTAGAAAATGTGTGAGGGTTTTTAAATTTAAATAATAAAATAGAATTACTGATTAGAGTCAACATTCAGGAACTCAGGAATATCTTTATGTGGATCACCTTCCCCTTTGGGACCATATATATTTTCTTTAAATGTTAACAGCTTTAATGAGTTAACATAAAAGTTGTTGTCATGGACTAACAAAAATAGTTCCCATTTAAAAGATAACAGAATCTTTAAAGGTTCAGAGGAAATATTAAATGTGAAAGGATGTAAGATAGCTCCACTTTCTCCTTTATTCAAAATTTAGCCATTTGTTTAGCAACTATCATATGCCACCTATGTAATCATTTTTTAATCAATCTTTTGCTTTAATAGTTATTTATTTGAAAGGCAGAATTACAGAGGCAGAGAGTGAGATAGAGATAGAGATCTTCCATCTGCTGGTTCACTGCTGAGATGGCCACTATAGCCGGAGCTGGGCCAGTCTGAAGCCTGGAGCCTGGAGCTTCTTCCAGGCCCTTCCATGTGAGTGCAAGGGGCCTAAGGACTTGGGCCTGTCCTTAGGCCTTCTTCCATTGCTTTCCCAGGCCACAGCAGAGAGCTGGATCAGAATTGGAGCAGCCGGGACTTGAGCCGGTGCCCATATGGGATGCCAGCGTGGCAGGCAGTGGCTTTACCCGCTATGCCACAGCGCTGGTCCTCACCCCTGTAATCTTAAAGCTAACAAGAAAATAAGAAAAGTACATTATTAATGGCAATATAGTATTATAAATACTGCAGCAAATAATTGGCAATGTTCAATGGAAACATATGGTGGTATCGGAATGTTTAACTTTTCTCTGGAGGATGAAGCCTGGAAAAGCTTTGAAGAAGACCTAATTTCTACAGGATAATTAATAATTTTTCAGGGCAGGGAGAGCAGAGTTTCTGGAGCGGGGCAGCATTAAAGAGACACAAGGGCTTGGAATTACACAGCTTGTTCAGACTACAATGATAATGAGATATGGACAGCAGGTAGAAAGTTGTGAGAATATCAAATTTTCAATGCCATGTTAAGAAGTTTTAACTTGTTTTGTAGTCAAAGAGGAGCCGTTGATGAATTTTGAGGTGGAGATGTGATACTTTCTTTTTTTAGATGCAAGCTGGAAGAGACTAGAAACAAAGTGGTTGGCTCCTCATGTTGTCTAATGAGAGTTTGAAACATATCCGAGGAGGAAGGACTACACATGGCTCTAATCCAATCAACTAATCAATCACCAAACGACAGTTGAGTGTGAGTGAGGTGTCAGTACTCCCCACCCTGAAAACTGAGAGGGACAAGCTAGCAAGTTCTGCCACATGGACTCTTCCATTTCTTTAATCGAATTGGATAATAAACAAGTAAATAGATTTAAACAAGTAACAGGTAACCATGCATACCATGCAGGAAATGATCAGGGCTCAATGAAAGGGAGTGAAGGCGGCGGTTCTCCTTAGGGTGACTATTAAGCCACCGCAAGAAGGATGAGCGAAGTCAGCCACACCAAGAGCCAGAGGCTGAGTGAGAAGGCCTGGGGAACTCAGACTTGGAATAGTGACTGTTCTTAGGATTTCCAGAGAGCTTGACCAGGACCGGTGAATGTAAATTGAAGGTAGATTTCAAATCACCAAAAGAAAAAAATTTTAAGCATTCAGAATTTTCTTTTTTGACAGGCAGAGTGGACAGTGAGAGAGAAAGACAGAGAGAAAGGTCTTCCTTTGCCAATGGTTCACCCTCCAATGGGCCCCGCGGCTGGCGCACCGCGCTGATCGGATGGCAGGAGCCAGGTGCTTATCCTGGTCTCGCATGGGGTGCAGGGCCCAAGCACTTGGGCCATCCTCCACTGCACTCCCTGGCCACAGCAGAGAGCTGGCCTGGAAGAGGGGCAACCGGGACAGAATCCGGCGCCCCAACTGGGACTAGAACCCGGTGTGCCGGCGCCGCAAAGCGGAGGATTAGCCTAGTGAGCTGCATTCAGAATTTTCTTAAAAGGAGATAACTATGCTTACATAGTGAGGAACATTCAGAAGTAGACGAGATAGTTAATTGTGAAGGTTGTATGAGTATGGGGTAATCATATTGTCTTTAGAATCAAATAGCTTTGAATATAAATTCAGGCTCTGCCATTTACCTTTTAGGCCTTAGCTTCCTCTGTAAAATAGAAATAATAATAATGCACATACTGCAAGATTACAATAAATATATAATAATGCATATATTACTAGATTACAGTAAATATAGAATACATGTAGCACTGAGCACATTGACCTCAGATAGTAAAAACTCAGTGGAAGGGAGATGCCATCATCATCATCGTCGTCGTTGTCACCACCAATTGGAAACAATGTCTCAGGTTGGGAAGTAAGATAGGCAGCCCAGATTAAGTGCAAACTGGGTGTTCAGCTAGTGACTCTGCTTTGAGAGACCTGTTGAAATCCAACTGGAGCTTGGGCTTGTAAGTTGGGAGAGAAGTCAGCATGTAAGGCCTGTGGGGTCACTGTCCCTGCTCAAAGAAGGAATTCAAAGATTAAAATTAGAAAACTGGGAACTCGGCACTTCCAGAGGATAACTACCACTTTTTAAGAAAGTTCTAAATGTTTGAAAAATTTTTTGTTTGATGATTTGAAATCTATCTACAGTACATGAATTGGTCCTGATCAAGAGTTATGGAAATATATACAGACTAAAAGCAATCATTATTCAAAATCAGACTCTATCAAGTATTTGAGGAAAGTTTTGTTTGACTCTCCAGTCTTGATCTGTGAAAAATGATTACAAATATTTCAGTCTTTTCTCATGTGTAAGGATCCTTATATTTGTTAACCATTGTAATTGCTCTTTTTTGGATGCAATTTAATTTATTCTTGCCCAGGAACAGAGCCAATATTCCAAATGTGATTTGCTCTCTTTGTTAGTTTCAGTCTATAATTTTGTTTTGTCCGGTCCTTTACAATCTTGGTTCTATCATCTAGCAAGTTAATGATGAGGAATTCTGGTCAACTTTGTGTCATCTTCTAATTTAATGAATATGATTTTTAAATATTTCAGTTATTGATAAAGATATTTAAGGACTAACTTGATGTAAATTGCACTATTCTTGCTTATGACTAGTAAGTGGGCAAGAAACTCTTGGTTTCATTTGAGGAGGCCAAGTGATGTTTGGAAGTGCCAGCTTGCAAGGTTTAAGTGAGAGCATAACTAAGCAAAGAGAAACAGAACCAAGCATATGGGATAAAAATTATTTGATACAGAGGGTGAGATGTCTTTGGTAGAAGTTATTTGGAGCCACTAAAGGAGCAGGTAAAAAATGAGAAAAAAACTAGTAACAGGAGGTCCATATTTTTGGATAAAGCAAGGGAAATGCACGAGCTGGAGGCAGATGTTTGCTGCCTAGGGATTTGTGTGCCAGGCTCAGCTAATGGACTTAAGTGTGGGGAAAAAATAACCAAAAACACCCCACCCAACTCCAGGTCTGGGAGGAGGAGCAAAACAATGACGATGGAAGAGGGGATCAGCCTCCCTCTCCCTCATCCCAAAAGGGGCTGGAGCTCTCTTAATGGAGTTCCCATCAGAAAGGGAAACTGATCAGAACCAGAGAGGAGAGGCAAATATAGAAGATGAATCCTAGGGACCAAGGCCATAGAAGAAATCAAGCAGAAGAGCTGGGACTCGTGGATGAACCCTGACTGTGTATCCAGACTCATTCCTGGAGTCATAAGGGGTGGGTGGGACAGGCCATGCAAATGTTCAGGCTGTTGTGGGGGGCCATGAAGTCAAGAATGAATCTTTACAAGACTGGATGGGTGGCCTGTCGTATACTCCAGAAAATGGAGGAACTCAGGCTCCTAGTGTAATCTGTGTCTGCATCTGCATTAATTCAGGAACCCGAAAAGGAAGGTGGGAGAAGACCATAGTGACTCAGCTTAGAGAAAGCAGACAAAAAAGAGGTAGTCTTAATCCTGCCCACAGTATTTTGTGTGTTGTGTGTGTGTGTGTGTGTGTGTCTATAGTAAAAGATGTTTAAGGTCAAATCAGAGAGCACATAAACAAGAAGATGTGAGTCATAGTTTCCTTCAGTGAATTTTCTTAGGGCAGGCTTCTGGCCTGTCAATTGGAAATCTCTGACTCCTTGGGGCAGGTATTTGGTGCAGCATTTAAGGCACCACTTAGGACACTCACACCCCATAGTGGAGTACCTGGGTTTGAGTCCCAGATCTGCTTCCAATTCTAGCTTCCTGCTAACGTATGCTCTGGGAGGCAGCAGGTGATGGCTCAAGTACTTGGGTCCTGTACAGAAGACTAAGACTGAGTTTCATGCTCCTGGCTTCAGCCTAGCTCAGCCCTGGCTATTGTGGACGTTTGGGGAGTGAATCAGTGGATGGGAAATGTCTCTCATTCTCTTTCTCTGCCTTTAAAATAAATGCAAATTTGAAAAAAAAAAGTTTTCTTATACACAATGAAAATTTAATAAGACAAGTATCTGCTATATAAATATAAAGGGTTTATCTTGAGATTTTTTATCTAATTTTCACCTCTATAATTTCTTCTTGAAGATGATGACAATGATGTTGTGATAATAATAATAATAGTAATAGCTCATTGGGTGCCTGTCTTGTGTCAGACAGTCTGTTAAGTGCTAAAACTCACTTAATTTTCACAGAAACTATTCTTCCTATCTTCACTCTCCTTTTCTCCAAGTGAAGAAATCAAACATTTGAGTAAGTAATATGTCCAGGGTCATATGGATAGAAAATAAATGAATTTGGATTTGAACCCAGGCAGCTTAATTCCAAAGACACTGTATTATATTGCTACTTTGTTTTTATCACTAATAATAATTAATTTTTAGTGTATGTCACTTTCAACACATTATCTTTATTTTAAGGGATATTTTTCACAAAGAAACAAGTATGCTATTATTGGATGCATAAAGTGATGACAAAACAAAGCTAAGTTAGGGTGACAATTCTGATAACTGACTGGAATTACTAGCTAATTCATTCTTGTTACACATCAATTTCAGAATGGGTATGAGCAAAAATTTTAAAATAACCTCTTAACTTTTGGGATAACTCTTCAATAGTCAAAAAGCATCCTATAAATACCAAGGAATTAATATCTCTGGTTTTGTGTAAATGGGAAAGATTTAAGTTACAAAGGCTTTTGCCTTACAAGTGTTTCTTAGTTCTTACGTTTATATTAAAATTTGGATTGCTGATGCAAAATTGCCATCACCTTCTATGGCCATCAAACTTGGATAGCAGATATAATGAACTAACAAATATTCTATTTGACCATATTAATGGAGTTCAAGACATGTTCAATATGAACTTGAAGACTTAGTGTTAAAATGGATCTATTGACCTGTTTAAATGAGTTATCCCACAAAAGAATAGAAGTAATTTTCATAAAGATAAATTGGAGAAACCAGAAACTTCTATGAATACAGGTAATTCCATTTTGCTACATAAATAATTAAATGTATACATACCTTATAAATGTCAGAACTGAAATTAGAGAGATTTCACCAAGATCTTTTGAGATGGATATCACATTTAGGTGAACAAAAGGAGAAGCACGGATGATCCAGAGCATTTTTTCAAAATCTCTGGTGGACTGAACAGAATATGGCATTCAAAATGCACTTCTAAAAGCTTCTAGGTGGAATTTAAATAACTTCATTATTTTTACCTTTTTCTTCAAGCCACCCCAAATACCCTGACTATATGTGGACCCATCACTTGACCAATTTTCTATATAATTAAAATCACATGCCTTCAAAGCTATTTATAGGGGAAAAGCTTCTGAGAATCTACCATTATCTTTTTATACTTGTGTGACTTAAAAATGACCAGCCAGAAGTTTTTCTTTTTTCCTTTTCTTTAAATTGCTTTGCCAAGTTTCAGCTTTGAGCACATTTTTATGACTGATTTATTAAACCTGGAAACCAGAAGTTTATAATGGAAATGCACATAAAGTCTTAACTCTAGCATTGCTAGCAGGTGCTTGGAAGAATGGGGACACTGAGGGGACATTCACTGCAGCCTTTCTGGAACACAACCCGAGGATTTGGTCACGTGCTCATTTATTTATTTTTAGGTGAATAATCTTCAGCCATTCTAGCAGAAATTCTTGTTCAATTGACAAAAGGAAGCATGCAGTGGTTTGGCTATGAATCATACCTTCTGTTGTCATGATTAATTTTAAGGACGCATTCAGAGAAGCTTCCTCCATAACGTTGCACTCTGGGAAAAGGGGAGAAATGTTGTGCTCATCCTTCAGGCGGACAGAGGAGATTTATTGCAAATAAAATGATTCCAAATCGACTAGGGAGATTTATTGGAAATGAAATTATTAGAAATCCCTATTCCTTTTTAAGATATTTAGAAATTATACCTAAGTGGAACATTTTTGCTTCAGTTTCAGAAATACAAACTTCTGGCATTGCTCATCATTACAATTTCCCCCGCAGGCTTTGGCTTTATTAGCAGCTTACGAGTATATTTAGCACTGTCATATGTGAAATCTCTCCACTCTGTTAAACTAATATGGGATAAAATGTCTTTTTTTACAGTGTTGCTCATTCATTACATGAAAATGAAAGCAACTACTTCAGTGTGGATCCAGAGATCTGAACTATTTTTATGACAAAAGAGAGGTGACAATACATGTCCCGTAGGCACACGAGAGCATTATATAAGAGTCATTAGTATAATTGATAGCCACAGAAAGAGTGTTTTATCCAACATGATTAAAATATGCAATACATTATGGAGGTTCCAGTGTTCCAGCTGCTGTGTTGTAATCTTTCCTTTGATAGATATCTAGCAAAAAATAAAATTATCCTCGTTAAAAGGGTAATCTTGCACTACTTAAGGCTGTGAGATGGTTGCGTGCCATGTGCTTCAACCATTTACATGTGATTTTTGCCTGTATGTTGCATTTTGTTATGAGTTTCTCAACCACAGATAGACAAGTAGAAAAGGCATCTTTAAGAAAAGACCTTTCTTCTGGTATTCTAGGGAAAACACTGGGTTATAATTCTATTCCTATGTCTTAAATTTGCCTTGTTGGGTACAATTTCAGTGCCTACAGTAGGGAAACTGTAGACACACAGAAATAAGTGATACAGCCTAGAATTTTAAATTGACTCCAAGTTGGGAATAGCTATCTAAAAGCAAATGACTTAAATAATTATTTTAAAAGGCTGTGGATACACACAATACATGCATTATATCATTGATCGATTCATTTTGCAAGTATTTATAAGCTACCTACTATGTACTAAGTGCTTAGTCAGATGCTGGTGACCCTTAGAATCACCAGTCCGAGGAATTCATTTTTAAATAGTGAATCAAGTCAACTAGATCAGGAAGGTATGGAGCAAATTTTGTTTTTCCTGTTCAGTCCTCTGAAGCATGCAGTGAACCATAAAGCTAGAATAACAAATAACATGTGTGTACATAATGTTCCTTTTAAAGAAGTAAAAGCAGGATATGTGTACTATTTTCTCAACACCTCTAATAGGATCTCTGTGTTACTGTCATATTTTTGCTTTTGCATATATGCGTGATAATAGCAATGCTAAAAGCTGAGAAAAAGGTCACATGTTGGAGATAATGCAACGTATCAAGGAACGGAAAGTCAGTGGCAAAAGAAGCAGGGTGTTTAATTCTTAATTAAGTGCTGTGTCTGTTCGGGGCGGGGGGGGGAGATCTGCTGGACGCCTCCCTGGGAATCAGGGTTCCATCTCCTTCTTTTCAGTAGTATTGTTGAGAGGGTCCAATGAAACAATATACGTGAAATTGCTCTCTAAACAAACCATCAAGTGCTTCATAGATTCGTGACATCATTTCTATTCCTGTTGACTCTTCTGTATGTTGTAGGCCCTATTTAGGACCAGAGGATGGCACTTTGCTATCCATCTAAGTTACAAATACACCTTAAATGGGATGAGATATCCGTTGCTTTTAAAGATCTTAGATACCACAAGACATGGAAATGATTAATATCCAAAAATTATGTGAGTAAATGAGTTGCTCAGTCATTCCATGGTCTTATCTGTCTTGAGCAGTATCAGATAGGTTGTAGGGAATCAAGGTTTGAGAAGGTGAATTATCCATTAGGACAGTAACAATAAGAACCAATTTTAGCTTGGCCACATATCTAGGTAAAAACTTTATAGGGTGAAATAATGATGGACCACCCTGCCTACTAGAGATTCATTTATCTTTTCTTATTCCTCGTTTGTGGGTTTATGACTGAATGGTGCCATTTGTGAATAACCTACTAACGTCACGAGGCAGCCTTTTTGTGCTTCCCAAGATGGTCGGATTCCACTAGGTTATTAGTTAACAGGGCTGCCCTCATGCCCGCTCCCCTACGCACACATTGCTCTTTTCGTGGTGCTAGAAGATTATGCTGGCTCATCCCCCAGGCCCACCCCAGCATTGTCTCTGTTAAACTTTTCCTGTGTCATTTGCAGTCCTAGGATAGACTCAGTCATCGCCCCTAGCAGCATTCTAAAAAGTGACTTTGTCCCACCTGTTATTTCTTCATCGTTGTCCATACTAATTTTATATTATTGTGGAGATATGCCAGTCTGCAGGATGTCTTCTTGCACCTGGAGACAGAAGATTTCCTTGGAGAAGATTTCAGATTTTTCTGTAGGGCCTCCTGATTACCAAGATTCAGCCTTGGCTGTGATCTTTATAAAATTTACAGTAATGAGATTGTGATTCTAATATGACATAAATATTGTTATTATTAGCTAGAGTAGTAATAATAGATGAGGATAATAATATAGACTTGGCATGGTCTGCTCCTTGGAGTCCTCAGTGTTTCCAATGGCACAATTGGTGATATCGTTTAGTATACCAAGAAGATACGTGACCATTTGGGAGCCATTACCAGCCTCTGTTAGAGTCTTTTCAAATCCTGTGCTTATTGTGTATGTTATGAATAAGGGAGCACAGAAATTATGCATGCGGGGGCCAAATTCTCATCTTGCTTTGGACCCCCATGGACCTCTCTTTGCAGTCAATAGGAGCTCAGCAGGGGGTAGTACAAGATGAGAATTTGGAAAAGGAATGAGAAGAAAAAGGGATAATTTTCCCCGACCATATCATCATTTGGTGTGCGCTAAATGCTCATACAGTGTCTAACCCCAATTCCTTTTTACTTCAGTCTCAATAAAATTGCAAGACAGATTTTTTTTTTGCATCTCTGTGTGTATATACTGTAGGTCATTTTCAATGGGAAGAGAATTGGATAACTTCAATTACTCTCCTGTAAGCTGTTATTATTGAACTGAGCCAGAAGTGCTTTATTTTCAATAAAGAAATATTTTTTATTCATATAATACAACTTTCATGCAAATTCATGTGCTATAGGTTTTCAAACATTTTCCAGAAAGGACATTTTTTTTCCCTACTGGCCCAGATAATGAACCACTCCTCTTTGTGCCCTTGCTTTCATTCAACTAATTTTTGAAATTATTTTGTCCACTGTGGGATGGCTACACAAATGTGTGCTCTCCCAGGAAAAACACTGTTTGAAATCAACAATGCGGGTTTTGTGCTTGCATTCTAATATCCACCCCCTCTTAGGATTCAAATTGTTTTGTGCACACAATGGTAAATGACCGTCCAGAGGGGAACTTAGAAAAACAAGCTGCATGTGAGATAGAGGCCACACCTTCCACTTTGAGGGGGATGCCCACCCTTTGTCAGAATGGCACACCCCTTCTGAATAGTGCTGCCCTCAGAAACTTGGCTTGCAAGATAAAGCTCATTTCGATTGCACCATTTTCTTTCACGAAGAAGCCAAACATCATCAGAATTTCACACCTGGATGTGTGTTGATGAAATGCCCTGTAACTTGAGGCTATTAATATTCATGGGACATCTAACATAATTCGTGATGGTCCATGATATATGATAGTAAACAGTATCATTTACACTGAACCTTAAAAATATTGACAAAGACAAGTTCCTAAACACTGATGAAACCTTGTATTTTGTGTTATGATTTCTTGGTTTTATACTTGGTGCAGTTTTTCAATTAACTGCTCTGTATTCGGAGCAATTATTCATTTATTATAGTCAGCTTAGATACGGTAAAGATTAGAGGAGTAAAACAAATCATTTTAGTGACACTGGCTAGTGATACATTGTTATTATTCCGATTTTTATTTATTTATTTATTTGTCTCTTGCATGGCAGGATTTATAGCACCTCTTTTGGAATGCTAAGTCTTATTTCTTCTTGGTCTCTCCTTTTATGATTTTTAAATAAGCAAATCCAGCCACAGGATTTGAACAGGAGTTACCTATATGATTTATCCAGTGATAGACACATGTAGCAATACTAATTTATACACAGACAAAAACATTTTTACAATTATTTTTGGTCAGTGACGGGATTTTCTTGATTATATGAAGTCAGTATCTGGTCTTTTTTAAGTGTGAAGATTTCTAGAAGTGTTGAAGACATAGTGGGATTTATGTAGTATATAAACGAGGCATCAATATATGAAGAATCTCATAAGAAATAGCATGCAATTTTGAATGCAAGTAAGCCAAGATAACTACACATATTAGATATTTGGAAGTTAATGACACGGAGCACAGTGCTTTCCGTCAACCTTGAGGTGTGGTTTTCCCAGTGTACTGCGACTACACACCCGGTAATGTGTCATTTTGCTTCCAAAGGGGTTTTACATGCTTTTAAAAGTGCCTCAGATTTTGGCAAAGTTTATTTTATGCATTATGCATAAAAGTTGTCATCAGGATTTAACAAAGCATTTTGCACAGAAAGATTAGAAATAAAGTCTCTGCACACCAAAATGATTTGGATGCTTTTGCTAGATGGTGTGAACTTAAAGAAAAAAATTAGCATGGATCCTACTCCTCTCTCAAATTTCATAAAAATGAAAAAAGTCTCCTAGTGAAGAGAATTAGAATATACAGTGCTGGAGCAAGGACTCACCGGTGCTACGTTGTTTCTCTTTAGCCAGTAGTCTCTTGTTTATTGGGTACAGCATTAACAATTTAGAATCCAAGTAAGCTATGATATTTAGACAAGGAGTTGTCAGGTTCAATAACCAATGTGAAGTCTTTGTGATCTGAGAAGTGTGGGTATCAAAAGGGGCACCCTTTTCTGTAGGTCTGCTTTTTACGATACAGAGAAGAAAACAGATAAGAAATCGCTGGGGGAAGCTGGTGAGAAGGACAAACTGTTGAGATGTTAAACTTAAAATGAACATCATACAGAATTTCCTGTGCTTTAACACTTTTTAAGGCTAGATGCTCGCTAGATCTTTGCATGCTTTAGAGGAAGAATGAAGTTCAAGGAGTGAGCTGGATGCTAAGGGAGCCGTCTGTTTGTAACTGAGCCTCTGGGAAGACAATCCTGAAGGATTCTGTCTTCAAGACAAGGGTGGAGTAACATTTTAATTTAAATTTTTAAAAATGTATTTGTTTTTACTTTATTTGGAAGACAGAGGAGGAGGAAGAGAGAGGGAGGGAGAGGGAGAGAAAGAGAGAAAGAGAGAGAGAAAGAGAGAGAGAGAGAAAGAGAAAGAAAGAGAAAGAAAAGAGAAAAGAGAAAAGAGAAAAGAGAAAGAGAAAGAGAAAGAGAAAGAGAAAGAGAAAGAGAAAGAGAAAGAGAAAGAGAAAGGGAGAATGTCTTTTATCTGCTAGTCCATTCCCAAGTTCCCTTTACAGGCAGCGCCAGACCAGGCCAGGGTAAAGCCAGGAGCTGGGCATTCCATCCCAGCCTCCTACAAGGGTGGCAGGGACTCAAGTTTGGACTATATAATCTGTTGCCTTCCTAAGCACGTTAACAGGAAGCTAGACAAGACGTACAGCAGCTGGATTTGAACTGGCACTCTGATTTGGGATGCCAACATCTCAGATGACAACTAGACTCCTGTGCTGAACACCTGCCCCAGGAAGAGATGGAAGGAAGAAGGAAAAAAGAAATTGTGCCTCAAAACCTGAGCCTGCAACTGTCGCTTCTGCAGTTAAGTTGGGGGTCCTGACTTCCAAACTATGTCCTGACACTCCCAGCGTAGTGTCCACCTGTGGGCTTTCCCTTTATGTGTGTATCTTTGTGAGAATCATTATTCTACCAGTGATATTATTAAGGCTATTAAGGCTATTCTGTATGGCTGCTGATATGTCAGCCTTCTAACTGACAGTGTTACATGATCCGTTGCTACAAGTCTCTGCTTTCTATTGCTATTTTTGGAGGTGTCGTTGCTGCTGCATTTGGGGTGCAGTCCTGGGAAATCCACTTTCTTTTTGTAACCACACAGAGGTGCTCCTTGGAGTTTCCTTGAAAATACCATGGGATGGATGAGTAAACTATGGGCAGTACCCACAGAAACTCAGAGATCTGGCTCTTCCCCTGTCACCACTGTGTCTTATGAGTGTTGAGACAGGTTGCAAGTATCGTTTTGTTGGAATACAAGTATCGTTTTGTTGGGAAAGTCATTGCACTTATTTATTTATTTTTTAACTATACAGACTTCAGGGGCTTTTTTAGCATCGAGATGATTTAAAAAGCTTACTTTTCTTTTTGGTTCTTCCCATCCAGAAATGTTAATTGCAACTGATTGGCTTTATTTGTGGACTTACCAAGGCCCCCAAAGCTGGAAAGACTAATGAAGGAACTTAGCTTCTACTGTCTACATCAGGTTTTTTCATCGTCGTCTTCTCAGTGGGTCTTTAACCACAAACCATGTTTTCTTGTTGTTGTTGTTGTTGTTGTTTTTTAAAGAACACCAGTGTCTGAATAGAGAAGAACATTGAATTGAAGGTTCTTAATCATAATACTAATGCTTTCACTTGCATAGATCTTTAAATTTTTTCAGGTGTATTCATTTCTACTGTAATTGGAATCCTATAACAGCCCTTTAGAATGGGAAGGGAGAGAAAGAACATTTATTGAAGATCTTTCATAAAAAGTACTTTCATCACATTATCTCATTTAATCTTTGTCACAGCGCTATGGAAGTGAGAATTATTTCCCTGAATTCCAGAGGGAAATAGGGACCCGGATATAGCATGATTTGTTCCTCTTCCAATAAGCAGCAAGTAGGAGATCAAAGGTGTGAACTCTGCTCCATGAGACACTCAGATTGTACACTTTACAGATGGGGGTGGATGGATGATCAGATAATTATCTCCATTTTTAGACTGTCAACATTTGAAATGCTCCCTTGTATATTTTAATGAATCTAATTTTACTCCAATAAAAAAAGAAAGTTGAGATGCTGATACATCATTTGATTGCAGTGATTCAGTTAACTTACTGCCAGTGAACAAATTTGAACACACACACGTATTTCTTGCTTTGTTTCCTAGACCTGCATGCTTTCTGCCACTTCGGTACTTCTGCTTTCCCTGATAGTCCAGGCAGGAGTTGCTGATGCCTTCCAGTCTGCAAGGAGTCCTCAGTTACCCAGGGTATGGAGCACCTCTGACTCTGCTTGAGGCTACTTCACAGGGAGGGTGAGAGAGACAGGATCGGCTGGCGTCTTAGTCCATTTTGCACTGTTCTAACAGAGTACTATGGATAGGGTAATTGGTAAAGAAGAGAAATCGATTTCGCCCAGTTTTGGAGGCTGGGAAGTTCAATGCCAAGGTGCTGACATCTGGTGAGGGCTTTCTGGCTGTCATCTCATGATGGAAGGGGAGAGAGTGCCCAGGGGAGGGAGGGTGAGGGGCCAAACCCACCCTTTCCATTGGAGCCTATTCTCTTGATAACCAACCCACATCACAACTGATGCCACCCACCCACTCCTGAGAACACAGCCTTCATGGCTGGTCTCAGAAGTCTACCTCTCAACCCGGTGGCACGAGATTTCTAACCCAGGGACTTCAGGGACCACGTTCAAACTGTTGCAGCAGGGGAGGAAGTGAGAACCAGCCTGGATCCTGCTTGTCTTTGTCTCTGTGGGTTTATGAATTTCATTATTGCCGGTGGGTTTTATGTTCAATACCTATTTGAGTCAATGTTGCATTGCAGCATGGCACAGCTAATTTTTTTGTTGAGTGTTGCCTCTAAAATCAGATCAATACAATGAAACTTTAAGCTAGGGATTTTAATGTGAATATCTTAATCAGAGTTGATATTTTAAAACTGATATATTGGAAAGAATAAATATCTTAAGGGAGCACTAATGGGAAAAGATTGGGTAATAATCATCCAGTCAATTAGTGCCTATCATGGATGGAGACTGCAGCAGGGCTATTTTGTGCCTGTCTCATAAGCTTCTGAAGCGTTTCTGGCCATCTTGCTACAATAACTGCTTTTTAAAAAGATTTATTTATTTATTTGAATGGTGGAGTTACAGAAGGAGGAGAAGAGAGAGAGAGGGTATGTGCAAGAGAGAGAATGAGAGAGGGTATGTGAAAGAGAGAGAGACAGAGGGAGAGAGAGATGGGGGGGAGAGATCTTTCATTCACTACTTCATTCCCCAAATGGCTACAGTAGCAGGGGCTGGGACAGGCTGAAGCCAAGGGCCTGGAACTCCATCCGGGTCACCTATGTAGGTAGCAAGGCCCCAAGTACTTGGGCCATCTTCTGCTGTGTTTTCAGGTACATCAGCAGGGAGCTGGATCAGAAGCAAAGCAACCTGGACTCAAACCAGCACTCCATGTGGGATGCCGCATAGCAAGCAGAGGCTTACCCCACTGTACTACAATGGGGGCCCTTACAGTAACATTGATTATATTAAAAAGGTCCCACACATTATTTCTTGCTTGAAGCACATGGGAGCAGCTCATTTGACTCCTGGTATACTCTTCTTCTTTTGAGCTTTTCTGAATGTAGAGGGGACTGAGCTCTAGTATAGCTTTCAATAAGGATTCCTTATTTCCTGGTGCTGACGGCAGCTGGAGAAAAAGTTTCGAGGAGGTCTGTTTACTACACAGGGAACTTTTCCTTATTCCACTTCCATTAAGGGTGTCCATCCACACAGTCAGCATAGACCCTTATGGGAGCAGGATTGAAAGGGGCTTCTGAGCGCAGAAGGAGGTGAGCTGATGTGCTAGGCAAATAAGCGGGTTCCCATTTTTTCTCTACTTCTTATGCCGCATTCCCCTGTCTCTGCCCCCCCCTCCCGTGTATGCTGCTCGTCACCTTCATGTTCCCTTAGTCTCACTCCCTACCTTTCTTTTCACATTCAGCTCTTCCTGCGCCACTTCCTTCCTGGACTGGTGCGGCAGCTTCCGACTGTTCCCTCTCATCCAACCTTTCAGGTGATGGCAAACACTCACCTCTCTGAAGATGAGCTAGAAATTGCTCTCTGCCAAAGATTAAAAAAAAAAAAAAAATCCTGCAATGGGTTCTAGTTGCCTATAAAATGATGTAGAATAGAGATGTCTTGGTGTGCATTCAAGGGATCCGTGACCAGCGGCGTCGTCGAGGAGTTGGAAGGAAGCGTTATGAAGGAGGCAGGTTCATGTGGCCACAGAGCCCTGCGACTTCACGTCCGAGCGCTGCTGAGCGTGTTAGCTACCCTCACTCAGCGGCAGACTCCTCACTGTGGTGGCAGCTGAGTCACTTGCGTACATCTGGCTCCTTCCGCTAACGTTGCTTACCTCTGCTCTAGTCACCTGTGTACTCAATATCCAACATATTTTGGAGTTTTAAGTATGTACCCGGTATTATGCTTTAGATGTTCTATCTCATGGAATACTCAAAATATTAAGTGCTTATCTATTATACCTATTATATACATAAGGAAATCTGGTTCAGAGAGATTAAAGAACTTGCCTAAGGTCACACAATCAGTGCCAGAATCTGAGAGTTGGAACCAAGGTCTTTGTGACTGCAAACCCTAATCCCTAACCTAGAGCACATTTTCAATCATGCTTCTCTGCCTTTTCCCATACAAAGCTTAGAATGCCCTTGTCCCATTTCATTCCACAAATATGTTTCGGTATGTATCAAGCCCCAGTCAAGTAGGATCTTGAAAAGAGCAGAGGCAGCAATAGAAAGAGAAGAAAAAGAAATAAAAAAACACACATGACTGTTAGAGAGCAGATGGAAAGTGTCAATGCATTGTTTACATTTACCTTAATAGTATTTTCGAGTTGTCACCTAGATCTCTATGTTCTGTGAAAATGGAAAACTTTCAGAGGATTCCAGTGTCTGATAGATGGCTCTGTGTATTCCGGAGCTCAGCACTCAGATAATCTGCTCCTTTGGAGCCTGTGCATGAACCTCCTGGTCAAGGTGCAGGTGGACACTGAGAAGGGTGTATTCCTTTGAGGGAAACTAAAGTTTGTATCATAGGGGTCCTGGGTGGCAGTGAAGAAAGATCTGTGGGTGGGAACCCGAGCTGGGAGGGACTGGGAGAAGTGTGGCAGGCAGAGCCAAACTGGGCTGGATGTCAGGTGGGCCTGCACAGTTAAAAGGCAAGTACTAGAGGGCAAGTGAACTCAATTAAGTACAGCTACACTCTTTTCGGGGTCCATGAATTTTTAGATGTTTGAAAGGTGTTCTCGTGTGAAAATTTTGAATTCTGGCAGCAAAACAACACTAGACCTAATTTATAATCTTGACTTGGGTGTCATTGGCTTGTCACTAAATGTTTCAATGTCACTTCCCATATCTGTGCAATATGAATGTGGAAAGTTGGTGGTGGCCCATCTCGCAAGATTATTATGAAATGCAATAGAAAGAAATAGATGAGGGGTTTGAAATTTGAAAAGCAGTTTAATGGTTGTCCAAAGAGCTTTCACAGGCACAAGGAGCTGCAGTTCCCAGGAAGACGAGGGCACCCTTGCTCTGGAGCTTTCTGTTGAGTTGTAGAGTTGTAGCACCCGCCTTCCTAACGAGGTAACCAATAACACAAGGCACTGTCCACCATACGAATATGGGTGAGACCACAGGGCTATTATAGGGATTCAGAGGGCAGAGCAAGCTTGCTCCTGTAGAGCAAGATTGTCAATTGTCAAGCACCTTCAAGATAGAGGTAAAACTGAAAACAGATTATAGAAAGAATTGCAAAAGTTTGCAAGGAGTACAGCTAGGCCCTCGGATGCAGGCAATGTTGGCAGGACAGATGTGGACCAGGCTGTTTAAAGTAAAGGGAAGACAGTAAGGAGGCTTGGGTGTCAGGCGCCCCTGTCTGTGATAAAGCACTGATGTATCAGGGGCTCATTTTCTCTTCTGTGAGCACAGCCTGGGGGCCTCAGCACGGGTCCCCAAAGAAATTTAATTTGCTCTCTTTCCTTTGTTACATTCTCTTGGAAATTTTGTCAGGAGAAAAATTAGTACTATATATTTTCTAGAGCTAAAAGCTTAAGTTCCATCAACATTATGTTTGGTGCAAAGAAAAAAGATAGTATGAATATTTGATAGGGGGCCAAAAAGAGGTCTTACGGATTAAATATTACAGAGGGCTTAAAGTCTCCTGAAAACTAATTTTTGAAGGCCTTATTAAATTGTGGTAGGTCCTCATTGTTCTTATTTTGTTGTGAGTCTGGGACTGCAATCTGGAAAAGCACTAGCAGATCAATTATACAAATAATAATCATTGGCTCAAACTTTTTAATGGTAAAAAGATGACTTGATTCTCTGAAGAAGTGAACAGGCAACATTTTCTCATTGCTGTTAATTATAATTTAAGACAGATTCAATTTTGTATTAGTCACAGATGTTCCATTTCTCAGTTCATATATAATGTGGCACATGGAATATCTCCAAAGAGATTTTAGAAATGTTTGCAGTCTTGTCCATCTCTTTACCACTTGGTGTGGTCTTTTCCAAAAATCATGACATTTGGAAAGAAACTTAGAGAAGTTTTGAAGACATTTTCAAGACATTTTGTTTTCAATGATCTCTAAAAATATTCCTATTGAAAATGAAAATTGGGAACATGCACTGAAAAACAAAATCAAAATGTATGTTGTGTCTTTGGAAAGCCTGGTTTTGAGAGGGGGGCACAAATGCATGATTTCTGAATTGACATGAGTCATACAAATCTTTAAGAAGTATACCTATTGCTATTCAAACAAAAATGTATTTCAAATAATTAGGCCAAGCAGCTAGTTTCTAAGTCGTTCCATTGTGGACTGTTCTAATCAGGGAGAATTTATCAGTAGGACAAATCACTCGTGAAACTGTGATAGAGTTGCCGATGATCCAAGACATGGCAAGTTGGGAATGCAATCCTTGGATGAGGCTGGGAAACTTGGGTTGTGTCTGAAGACTGTTAAGAATTAAAACTTATTGTTATGTCACAAATAAAATTTGCAGCACAGTAACACCTGTATTTTCTGCTATTATTGAATGATTCTATTTTGAAAATAAAAGAGAAAAATCAATAGCATGTTACAATAAATTTTTCTTGGGTTTTATTGATAAAAGTTGGAATTGCATGCCATGTGTCAAATCTTTTTCCAAAATAAAATTCATTTGAAAGAGCATTTAAAAAATAATCAGATGGTTTACATTTTCTAAGTGAATTTTTTAATGTATTTAAGTTATACAACATGATTACATGGGATACATATAATTAAAAGGTTATGATAGTTGACATACCATCATCTCACATTTACTCTTTGCTTTTCATAACAAGAACAGCTAACATGTACTCATTTAGCATGAATCTCATACTCAGTACAGTTTCATTGCTTGTAGTCCTCATTATGCACATTATATCTCTGGACTTGGTCATCCCACACATCTTCTGATCTATATCTCTCCATTTCCTATGCTCTTCATGGTGGTCACCACTGTTTTGTCCTCTATGTTTATGTGTTTGAAATTTTCTTTTTTTAGATTACATATATAGGGCCAGTGCCGTGGCTCACATAGTTAATCCTCCGCCTGTGGCACCAGCATCCCATATGGGCACCGAGTTCTAGTCCCTGTTGCTCCTCTTCCAGTCCATCTCTTTGCTGTGGCCTGAGAGGGCAGTAGAGGTTGGCCCAAGTGCTTGGTCCCTGCACCAGCATAGGAGACCAGGAAGAAGCACCTGGCTCCTGGCTTTGGATCGGCATAGCTCCAGCCATGGCAGCCATTTGGGGGGTGATCCTACGGAAGGAAGACCTTTCTCTCTGTCTCTCTCTCTCACTGTCTATAACTCTACCTGTCAAATAAATTAAAAAAAAACTGTTTATAAAAAAATATTCCATATATAAATGAGATCACCCACATTCTCTCTATGTATATGTGTGTCTGCTTTACTTCACTTAGCAAATTGGTCTTCAGGCTTATCCATGTTGTGGCAAATGACAAGTTCTCAGATCTTCTTTTTTGGGGGAACAGAACACAATTTCAATATTTATCTGTCCATCTGTGCATCATCTTCCTATCTATCATCTATCTATACCTCACAGTTTCTTTATCCATCCCTCTTGATATGTACCTACACTGCTTCTCTATTTAGAATATTGTGAATAATGCTTCAATAAATAAGGGAGAGCAGATAACTTTATGTGAGGGTGATTTCATTTCCTTTGGGAAAATGCCCAGAAGAAGGATTGCTGGGTCATATCATAGTTTAATTTCATTAGAAATCTCCTTACTATTTTCCATAAATGCTGTACTAACCTAAACAGTGTCTCAGTGGTCCCCTTTTCATCCAGACCCTCACTAACATTTGTTTTCTTTTGACTTTTGGATAAGAGCTTTTCTAATGGGTGTGAGTTAGTATCTCATAGTGAGGTATTCCATTCAGGTCTCCCAACATGGGTTTCTTGAGCCGTTCATTAACTATTGTCTCTGAAAGTCTACGTTAACAGAAAGTTGGACATTGGGAGTGGAGTGTTGAAGCCAGGGGTAGAATATAGGTATGCCAGTATGGGATGCAGGTGTCTCAAGCTAGACCAAATGCCTGTCTCCATAATTGTGTAAATTTTAAAAAACTCTTCAGACAGACCATATTTATTCAAGGAGTTAAGTATAAAATTGTTTGAGTTACACTATTCCCAGAGTTCAATCATTCTTAGTAAAATAATGTGGAAGGATCACTATATACTATAGATTCAACAAAGTACGTGTGTGCACAGAAGCCTGTCTTAGATTTAGATAACCAAAGAAGACAATGGCTAAGTAAATTCTTCAAGACCGTTTCTTACCGCACAGTTTTTAACTTGTATTTCTGTGATTATTTATGATATTGTCTATTATACTTGTTAGTTCATATGCTTGTTGGCTATTTTTATGTCCTTTTTGACAAATGTCTATTCAGATTGCTTACCCATTTTTAAAATCAGGTCATTTGTTTCCCCACTATTGAGTTGTATGTGTTCTTTACAAATTTTGCATATTAATCCCTTATCAGACGAATGATTTATAATACTTTTTCCTTGTTTGTAGGTTGCTATTTCATTTTGTTAATTATTTCCTTTGCTATATAGAATATTTTTGGTTTGGTGTAGTCCATTTATTTTTGCTTTTGCAGCCTCAAGCTTTGGTGTGAAATCAAAAAATCATTGACAAAGCCAATGTCTAGGCATCAAGTTTTCTCTATATGTTCTATTCTAGGAATTTTGCAGTTACTAGATTTACAGTTAGGTCTTTTATCTCTTTAGGTTAATTTTTGTGAAATAAGGTACTTTATTTAATAATTTGAATGTGGAAATCCAGTTTGCCCAGGCAGCATCATTTATTGAAGAGACTAGCCTTTCCCCATTGGGCCCTCTTGGTGCCCTTATCAAAAATTAGTTGACTGTATATGTTTAAATTTATTTCTGGGCACCCTATTTTGTTCCATTGGTCAATATGTCTGTTTTTATGCTAGCATCACACTGTTTTGATTACTATGACTCTGCAATATAATTTAAAATCAGGACTTGTGTTTCCTTCAAATTTGTTTTCCTTAGAATTGTTTTGGCTATTTCATGCATATTTGGGGATGGGTGTTTCTATTTCTGTGAATGCCATCAGGACTGAATCTGTATTGCTTTGAAGTATGAGCAATTTAGCAATATTGATTATTCTGGTCTATGAGCACAGGATATCTCTCCATTTATTTGTGCCTTCTTTAATTTCTTTCATCAGTGGTTTACAGTTTTATGTATAGATTTTCACCTTTTTATTTGTTTATTTCCAGACTTTTTTTGAATTTATCATAAATGGAATTGCTCTCTTGGTTTCTGTTTCAGATAGGTCATTATTTGTGTATAAACAATTCTGTTGGTTTTTGAATATTGATTTTGTAGACTGCAACTTTACTGAATTCATTGATTAGTCAGTTTTCTTGTGGAATTTTTTTTACATATAGGATTATGTAATTTATAAATAGAGATAATTTTACTTCTTCCTTTCTGATTTGGATGCCCATTGCTTTTTCTTGTTTGATGGCTCTTGCTAGAACTTACAGTACTAAAACCTTTCAATTTTCATCCATTTATTATAATGTTTGCTATGGCAACTTTTTTCTATACCTAAACTGTTGAGAATTTTACTCAAGAAAAGACATTGGCCTTTGTTGGATGCTTTTTCTGTGCCACTTGAGATGATTTTGTGGTTTTTATCTCTCATTCTATAAATGTGATGCAGCACATTGATTCATCTGAGGTGTTAGAACAGCCTTGCCTCCCAGGAATGAATCCCACTTGTTCATGATCTGTAGTCTTTTGTATATGTTGTTGAATCGGTTTGAAAATATTGTTTGTTCTCTATGATATTAATATTTCTGTTTTCAAGAAAAATAGCATATGTGGGTATGTATATAATGTCTAAATTTGAACTGAATGTGGCAAAATGTAAAATTAAAATGTTTAAAAATGTAAAATTAAAAAATTCTGAAAGAAATATTTTGCACCAGTGTTCCTCACAGAAATTTCTGCACCTATGTTCAATAGATCTGTATTTTTTTTCTTGTGTTACATTTCATTGGTTTAGGTATCAAAGTGATACTAGGCTCATAAAATGTATTTGGAAGTATTCCACTTATCTCTATTTCTTAGAAAAGTTTAAGAAGTATTGGTTTAATTCTTAGAATGTTTGGTAGAATTCAGTTGTGAAGCCATCTGGTCTTGAGATTTTCTTTATTGGGAGAATTTTGGATACTTGTTGAATCTATTTGTTTAGTCTGAGTTTTCTATTTCTTTTTGACTCAATCTTGGTAGTTTCTATTTCTCTAGGAATTTATTCATTTCCTCTAAGTTATCCAATTTGTTGACATATCCTTGTTTACAACAGTCTCTTTTGACCCATTTTATTTCTGAGGCATCTCCTGTAATTTCTTTACTTCTATTTTTTATTTTACTTGCTTGAGTCTTTTTTTTCTCAGTGAGACTAGCTAAGGATTTGTCAATTTTAAGATTTGTTTTTCAAAAAATCAACTCTACGTTTTATTGATTTGTTCTTTGGTTTTTCTGTTCTCTATTTAATTTATTTCTATTTTGATTTTTATTTCCTTCTTTTGGTTTTGGATTTAGTTGTTATTTTTTTTTATTTCCTTGGGGCAAATACTAGACTATTCAATTGGAATATTTCTTCTTTTTAAATGTAGGCACTTATTGTTATAAATAGCATTACAGTATTAGAGTATTCTGATTTGACAATGAATTTACTTGTGCCAGTGTGTTGTAATTTCGTATAATAGTAATTATAATTCTTTCACCTCTATTTGAAGAACTCTTTTAAGGGTTTTTTTTTTTTTTTAAAAATGCAAGTCAAATAACAATGAATTTTCTCAGCTTTTGTTTATCTGAGAAATAGTATATTTCTTTCATTTTTGAAGGAGAGCTTTCCTGGATATATCATTCTTGGTCAGCAGCTTTTTTTTTTTTTTTCCCAGCATACTGGACATACAAGGATATGTTTTAAAGTTTGTAGAAAAATTGAATTAAAATGTTTATTTTGGTGCATTTCTTAAAAAAATCATTGACAGCTTTTTTCACAATGTGAATTTCCCATGATATTTGTGAATATTCCTCATGTGGTCATAGTCTCTCACAGCCTGCACGGTTTATGCTGATAAGCTAAGGGGCATTCCCTTATAATATGATGCTTTTAGAATTCTGTAGCCTTGGGCTTTTGCAGTTTGATTTTACTGTGCCTTGGAGAAGAACTCTTTGGATTGTATCTGTTTGGGTTTGAGCTTCATGAATCTGGATGTCTCTCATGATTTGGGAGGTTTTTAGCACTTACATCATTAAGTACATTTTCTACTCCTTTCTGTCTCTCTTCTTTTTGGGAATGACACAATGGAAATATTTTTCCACTTAATGGTATCCCCAAAATCCTGTAGGTTGTCCACTCTTTTTCATTCTTTTAATTTTCCCCTGAATGAATCAATTCTAAACAACTGTTTTTTTGTTAAATATTTTAATGATTCATTTATTTATTTGAAAGGCAGAGCGAGAGCAAGATAGAGAGAGAGAGAGAGGTCTTCCATCCACTGGTTCACTCCCCAATTGGCCGCAACGGCTGGAGCTGCGCAGATCTGAAGTCAAGAGCAAGGAGTCTCCTCCGGGTCTCCCATGCAGGTGCAGGGGCCCAAGGACTTGAGCCAGCTTCTACTGCTTTCCCAGGTCCTAGCAGCACTTGAACCGGCGCCCACATGGGATACCAGCACTGCAGGCGGCAGCTTCACCTGCTAGGCCACAGCGCTGGCCCCAGTACAACTTTTAATGTTCACAGATTCTTCTGCTTCATCTAGTCTACTGAGGACACTCTCAACAGAATTTTTTTATTTAATTGATTGAAATCTTCAGTTTCAGGATTTCTGTTTGGTTCTTTGATATAATATCTATCTCTTTGTTGAATATCTCTTTCAGACAACTAGTTGTTTTCCTATTTCCATTGAATTGTTTATATTCTCTTTTGTCTCACTGAATTTTCTTAAGATTATTATTTTGAATTGCTTTCATGCAATTAGTAAATTTCCATTTCATGGGAATCAGTTACTAGAGAAATATTGTTTTCCATTAGTGGTATCATATTTTCTTGCGTTTTCATGTTTTTTTTGCATCCCTACATTGATATCTGCACATCTGGAGTGGAGTCATCTCTACCAAATTTTACAAAATGGCTTTTCTAGGGGGACCTTTTTCACATGCAGCTGCACCTGAGGGTGCTGATTCAATAGGATGCAGTGGCTCTGATTCTACGTGGGTGCAGTGATGGTGTCTTTCTGTAGCTTCTTCAGCTGAGATCAGCGCTAATGATTACTGCTGATGTCTCGGTGGTTTAGGCTTTTCCCCACAGGGAGAACTCCTTCTTGGTTCTAAGCAGAAGCATACTTGAAGATGGGATGCTGGAGTCAGGTGTTTCCATCTCTTCTTCGTCCTTATTTCTGGGCTCCATGGGATTTTACAGCTTCTTTGCTGTTTGCTGGTGCTCTCCGCAGATATTTTGGTTGAAATATGATTGTTTATTCATATTTTTGTGTGTGGGAGGTAAGGAAAGAGTAGCATCAGAAGCTTCTAGTTGGCTCTCTGAATGATATTATACAAATGGTTTAGATTTCATTGGTTTATTTTATTTATTTGAAAAGCAGAAAACAGAGGGAAGTACTGCCTAACCACTGGTTTATTACGCAGTTGTCTACAACAGATGGGGTTTGTGTAGGCCATAACCAGGAGCTGGGAACTCAATTTGGGACTCCTATGTGAGTTATGGCTCTGAAATACTTAAGCTGCTGTCTCCTAGGATGTGAAAGAAGCTGGAATTAGGAGTGGATCTGGAACTTGAACCCAGGTACTCTGATATGGGATGTATGAGTTTCAGGCATCATCTTAATCATAGCACAAACACCTATCCTGCTTTAAATTTAAGACAGACATATGTGAAATCTCAAAACACAATAAGAACGGTACAATCATGACACTTATTAGTAGTGGATGAATTCATATGGGCATGCAAAAAATTCTTTAAATATCATTCATTCATTCATTCATTCGTTTAAGAGGTAGATTCACAAATGGTGAGAGGGAGACAGAAAGGTCTTCCATCCACTGGTTCACTCGGAGCTGACCCCATCTGAAACCAGGCTCCCGCATCCTCTTCTGGGTCTCCCACGCTTGGGCCACCTTCTACTGCCTTCCCAGCCTCAGCGGAGACCTGGATCAGAAAAGGAGCAGCAGGGACTAGAACCGGTGCCCATATGGGATACCGGCGCTGCGCCACAGCACCGGACCCTAAATATTGTTCTTAATTTTTCACTTTTATTATATACATCAACTTTTCTTAAAACATAATGAACTTGCCTATTAATTTTTTGAAATTTTCCTGGAGATTTTTATTTTTGAAATTTTTTTGTGTTTTTGTTTTATTTAGTTTTATTTTTGGATTTAACAATTTTTAACATTCTTCCAAATTCACTTCATATGAAAATATATATCCACACACATACTATTTTTCTTGAAAACAAGATTACTAATTTCACTTAAATGGGATTCATGCCATTGATCATGCAGTGAGAAATGAAGGGCTTATTATTTTATATATGCTATAATTCAATTAAAATTACATATATAGTCAGCACCGCGACTCAATAGGCTAATCCTCCGCCTAGTGGCGCCAGCACACCGGGTTCTAGTCCCGGTCGGGGTGCCGAATTCTGTCCCGGTTGCCCCTCTTCCAGGCCAGCTCTCTGCTGTGGCCAGGGAGTGCAGTGGAGGATGGCCCAAGTGCTTGGGCCCTGCACCCCATGCGAGACCAGGATAAGCACCTGGCTCCTGGCTTTGGATCAGCGCGGTGCGCCGGCCGCAGCACGCTGGCCGTGGCGGCCACTGGAGGGTGAACCAACGGCAAAGGAAGACCTTTCTCTCTGTCTCTCTCTCTCACTGTCCACTCTGCCTGTGAAACAAACAAACTACATATATAACGATATAGCAAATAATAGCATCCACACATTTTTAATATTCTCTCTGCATATATGAACTTATACATATGATAGAAAATATGTATTTATTTTCTTGTGCCTGGCTTATTTCACTTAGCATAGTGATCTCTGGTTTCACACATTTTTGTTGCAAATATCAGGCTTTCATTCTTTTTTTGTAGCTAAGTAATATTCCATTGTGTGTGAATACCGCATTTTGTTTAAACAGCCATCAGTTAATGGATAATAGTTATTGTGAATTAGGCTGCAGTATTGTGGGGGTGTAGGTATCTCTTTCATATGCTGACTTCATTTCTTTTGGATATATTCCCAGAGGTGGGATAACTGGGCAGTATGCATATTAAAAATTTGGCTTTATGTAACTCACATCATTCTCTAAAATTCAGTCTGAGATGTCTGTGATATCTGGAGTCAATGAAATTCAGATGGTTAATGTGTTTATTTTTAAGATTTATTTATTTATTCAAAAGGCAGAAATACACAGAGAGAAAGAGACAGCGATCTTCCATCCACTGGTTCACTCCCCAAATGGCTGTAATGGCTGGAGTAGTGCCAGACTGAAACCAGGAGTCAGGAGCTTCTACCTGGTCTTCCATGGACCCAAAGGTTTGGACCACCTACCACTGCTTTCCCAGGGGCATTAGCAGAGAGCTGGATCTGAAGTGGAGTAGCCAGGACTTGAATCTGCCCCATATGGGATGCCAGCACTTCAGGCAGAGGCTAGCTTTTGATGCCACAACGTCGACCCTGTAACTGAGTATTTACTAGGTATGTATCTCTAACTCGCCTGAAAATGGTATGTTGGTATTGCTCATTTCATGGCTTTCTCATTAGCGAATTTCTGTTGCCATTAAGGGAGAAGCCACTGGGTTGAGTTGGAAGATTCAAATTTCTTTCATAGGCCTACTTTTTACTTTATTTCAGGGGAAAAACACTTTATATTTCTGGTCTTGGTTCCTCAGATTATAAAAGAAGAGTAGAAACATTGAATGCTTCACAGAATTAAGGAAGCCTATTTCAGTGAAATGCTCAGAGGAGAAACTTAACATTTGGTAAGACTCAACGCAGCCAGTGAGTAGGGGGCTATTGAGATCCTTGAGTGGAGGTTTCATTACCAAGTAGATGAGAGACAGAGAAATCTCACCTTTCATCTTATTTTCAAAAGAAACGCTCCACCAACTCATTGCAGCTTCAGGCTAAGCCCTCTGAAAGGCCTGCATTTCCAAGCTAGCTACTCAAGTTTAAAAGCAGGTTCAGTTCAAGGTCCAAGTGTTCCCTACTATCAAATTCCCATCTTTAATGTAGTTTAGCAAGGTGTTGGAGCTGTGTAGTATCCTGCTTTCCATGGACAATCAGGGAAGGTTTTGCCATTTGATGCTGGGTGTTTCATTTTAGAGCTTCTATAATGTGAAGATTCTGAACAGTGAGTGGAACCCTGTTGTTTAGGGACCTACATGCCGGGGACAGTGCACCCAACCATCTCTGAGATGAGGTGGTGTACATGCTCCTTCCTTAGGGCCTTGAAGAACATTCTCCATGAAAGAAATTATAGTGTTGACTTTGATGTGAAAAATACTTGTTCTTTTCTTAATTTTTGAGTTTTTTAAAAAGATTTATTTATTTATTTGAAAGGCAGAGCTGCAGAGAGAGAGAGAGAGAGAGAGAGAGAAAACTCTTCCACCCTCCGTCTCATGTCCCAAGTGGCCGCAATGGCTGGAGCTGGGCTGGAGCTGATCTGGTCTGAAACTAGGATCCAGGAACTTCATTTGGGTTTCCTATGTAGGTGCAGGGGCCCAATCACTTGAGCCATTTTCCACTACTTTCCCAGGTGCATTAGCAGAGAGCTGGAGTGGAAGTGGAGCAGCGGGGATACAAACTGGTGCCCATTTGGGATGCCAGCATATCAGGCAGCAGCTTTACCTGCTACGACACAACATCAGCCCCCAAAACATTTATTCTTACTTCATTTTTATAAATAGCTAACTTATTTTTAGCTATTATTAACTAATACTATGAGGAATATTTAGTTAATATATATCACAAATAATAACCAAATTTTGTAATAAGAACTCCTATTATACTTGGTATTGATAGTCTTAAAGTTGGAATAACCACATGAAATTGTAAAGTTTTCCCTAATTTAATTTAGCAGCTTGAGAAAAAACTACTTTCAGACAAAAGAATTGAATTTGTGGATATGTTGGTATATGATTCATGAATGAGATTTAATTAGATGGTTACTCCAGGTGTTGAGGGTGGTGTGATGGAATGAGGCATTAAAAGGGGCCAAGGAGAGTATACTGAGTGGACAATCAAACAGGAAGATGCAAATTCAAGATCTAGTCAGTGGGCATTGGTACTATTTGTAAAGTTTTGTGGCACACCCCCTTTTAGGGTCTGCTCTTGTTTGGAGTCTTGGAAGCACAGTCCAGTTGGCTTTGCACTCTGTGGCAGTAATGAGTTATTGATGAGAGCGAGTGCTATGTGAATAACTACTTCTTTGAAGATCTCTTCAGCCTGGTAGCTGGAAGCAGCACAGAAAGAGAAATTGATGGTCCATATTCAGCTTTTGAATAGGAAAGCTTGAAGAGCTTTTAGGCACTGAGTAGCTTGAGGAAAGGCAGGATAATGGAACCTAATTGTACTGATTATGCAGTTGAGGTATGCGAAGGAACAATCCACTAATTCTGCTCAACTGGCATTTTGTAGCTTCTGTTAATATTTTTAGTAGAGGAACAAGAGATTAGTTTATTGACTATTCAGGAAGATGATGTCTCATATTGGCTCTAGCATCTTGGTGCTTAGTGGTTGAAGGCACTTCTCAAACATTGTCTCACTCACCCTTCCAGCATCTCTGCTGTGTACGTGGGTGTCAAACTCTTATGGATAGGAAACCTCAGCAAGCAATAAGTGACTTGCCCAAGGTTAGGCCTAAGTGAAGCACTAATTTCTCTTCCATGCTAAGCCTATCTTAGATTTTTTTTCCTACAGCCCACATTATCTCAGGGGGCTGTAGAGCCTGCTGAGATAGAACATTTACAATTAATACCATAAAAAAATCTAAGCTTTAAATTATTTCACCTGAGAACCTTTTCCAGATTAAGTCTTGTCCTCTGGAAAATAGCAGATGTGGGAATGAAAAAATTATGTTTGTGCAACTATAATATGGATTTGGTTTCCTTTCGGTGGAAGATGTTAGGAGACATTTCCTTATAGACTTTTTGTAATGTCTACAATCTAGGAACTCTCTATCTAGGAACTCTCTATGTATGAATTGGTGTTGAGAAAGAAATTCCTTCCTTTGTCTTGCTGAGTTACTTTATCACTTATTAAATCACTAACTCGTTCTATTCGAATTCTCCCCTGTGATAGTCAGTGCTGTTCATCAAGTACACCCTCTTCTCTTTCTGGGGGCACAGAAAGGTTGCATAGCCCAGGAAGTGGAGTTGGTGTGGCCATGTGGCTTACCTCAGTTTATGGAATACATGTTATTTCTGAGTGAGTGCTTTAAGAAGCAAGGGATGATCCAGCATTCTCTCTTTTTAAGCTCGGCATGGTAGCCAGCACATTTTGAGATAGGAGTTGTTCTATCTACTTGGAACCCTAAATGATAGCAATTAACAGAATTTCCTTGACAACTTGCAGTGACTATGCAAAGTGAACATAGAAAAGTACTCCTTTTTTTCTTTAAAACCACTGAGATGGGGAAATGTTTGTAACTACAGCATAACCTAGCCTACTCTGACTAAAATAGAATTGATAACTAGAATTTTGGGTGTTACTCTAACAATTTAGAATGTGTGGGATTGGTTAGCAAGTGTTGGTTGCTATTGGGTGTGTTTGGTAAGGCATTGCAAAGACTCTCTCTCTATATATATGTGTATATATATATATAGGCTATATATATGTATATGTATATACATATATATCCTGAAATATGTGGTATATTTCAAAAGGAATGGAAAGAAATAGAAAGAGTCCCAAAATTTATGGACTTGTATTAGTAAAAGATAAAAATATGAAATGCTTGTAATTGTTGCAAGGGAAACCCATTGTTAAAACCTCTGTATGGATTAAGGTGACACCT
This sequence comes from Oryctolagus cuniculus, assembly GCF_964237555.1. Lineage (NCBI taxonomy): Eukaryota > Metazoa > Chordata > Mammalia > Lagomorpha > Leporidae > Oryctolagus > Oryctolagus cuniculus. The sequence continues at coordinate 82,767,921 of NC_091438.1, forward strand.
AGCACACACACTTTCAATTAATCAAAAAGGTGAAGAGAATCCAGATTGAAGTTGTGGATTTCCTAGAGAAGTCTGATGTTCCCAAGCTACCATCAACACAGACAAAAGGCATGGGAGATAAACAAAGGAATATAACAAATCTAAGAATTCTACATAGAAAAGAGCTGTATGTGTAGTTGTAGCTACATGGGAATTAGTGGAACAAAATAGGTAAGAGGTCTACTAAATTTTAAACAACACTGAACTGCTAAAAAATCACAAGCCTATAAAAAGTTCAAGTTAGAATGACAGTAGAGTTATTATAATTGGTAGACAAAAGTAGACTATTAAAGCTGTTCATCCCCCAACGATGGCATATTCCTTGATACCTAGTTTATATATGGCCAAAGAATGTAACAGAAAAGGAACAGTTGTCCATAAAAGAAAGCCAAAGACCATATAGAACAATGGATAAGGAAGCAATAAAGAGCCCACCAAGGAATATTATTCACCTCCAGTATAGGGACCCTCAAAATATTTGCCCAGGAGTTTAGACTTGTCATGGACCAGTGACTTCTGTGTCTTCTCTGCTCTCCCCTTTCCAAACAGACTGGTGACGTATGATGAAGAAGTCACTGTGCCTTATCCCAAGAGCCTTGGCTTTCAGCTTGATGCTGCGATTGTGAATGCTTTGTGATGATCATGTTGGGTTGGAGTGATTATGTTTCGCAAGCAAAAATGAGAATGAACCAATTATTTGGTAATTGTAAGGACAGATTGTGCTAGTCATTAGTTCTCTTGACCAAAATTTTTTTGGTTCTGTGTTGGGTACATGTTAGGTTTGATTTTCTTGTTCCTTTTGGCTCAAGATATATAAACAGACATTTCTTCCAGGAGAAAGACTAGAATCAGGGAGTGATAAACTATGATTTCTCTCTCCTTTAGCTATGGCCACCAGAGACTTAAGAATCCTTCCATAAGCCCAAATTGTTGTGGTCTATTATTGTCCAATACCTGCAAAGCTGATCAGCAATAGGTAGAGATGTTGGAGAATTAAACCACTTTGTTTACACCACCATCATTTGGGGGACTGTTGTTTGTTACTGCAACATAGTCTGCCCTAACCTGACAGAAAAATCCTTCACTTGGAAAATGGGAATACTAAATGGATGTTGATAAAATATATTGTTTAGATAATCTATTCTATTATAAAACATTGGTATATATATTTTTCACCACACAAAAGAACAATTGAGGAGTACTGAAATTCCTCAAAGTTATTTTTACTCTGTGTTTCATTAACTGTGATGTGTATTATAAAGTGCCAGCTTAGTTGAATATTAGTAATAGTTTCTAAACCTATGTAGCTCAGAATTTGATGAGGAGAGAGTTTAGACATATTAGCATTTGTAAATACATGAATCAATTTAAGGAGCTAATCAAGTTTTATAAGTTCTAATCCTGAAGTTGATTTCCTACAAGAACCAGGATGAATTCTTTTTTAAGGAAGCCACTGGAAACAAGGTATGCATATGGGTAGTGTGGATGTGTGCTAACTTCAAGTGAATCACTAGACGGTTCTTGAAGGCAGCCAGGATACTAGGTGTGATTCATGTTCTTATCTCATATACAAATGTTATATTCCCCAATAATTACAAATAGATGAATGTAAATTTCTCTGACACCAGCGTGAGTTCACATTCCACCCTACCACTCAAAGGTTATTCATAGCATACAGTGCTCAGTGCATGTGCTTAAGAATGTAACAGTATTATATGCTGCACTTACACTTACAAAGCAATTTTGTAATGTCTTTTATTTACTTTATGGTGGCCGGCAATGCCTAGGGAACAGTAACTTAGAATCAGTCAACCCCAGTAACAAACGAGGCATGTTTTATTATTGCTCTAATGGTAGACTTTTGATATTCAATCACTCAACAGTTGCTTGCTTCTTGTGTCTGAGATTGCTTTGAACAATAGACTTCTATCTTCCTATACGTGGTCTACATGGTAAAACCCAGTAATAATTTGGTAGATGCTAAATTCCAGCATAATAAAATCCAGCATAATAAAATTTGTTTTGGCCTCATCTTTTTTTTTTTTTTTTTTTTTTTTTTGACAGGCAGAGTGGACAGTGAGAGAGAGAGACAGAGAGAAAGGTCTTCCTTTGCCGTTTGTTCACCCTCCAATGGCCGCGCCGGCTGGTGCGCTGCGGCCGGCGCACCGCACTGATCTGATGGCAGGAGCCTGGTACTTATCCTGGTCTTGCATGGGGTGCAGGGCCCAAGCACTTGGGCCATCCTCCACTGCACTCCCTGGCCACAGCAGAGAGCTGGCCTGGAAGAGGGGCAACCGGGACAGAATCCTGCGCCCCGACCGGGACTAGTACCTGGTGTGCCGGCGCCACAAGGCAGAGAATTAGCCTATTGAGCCGCAGCACCAGCCTTGGCCTCATCTTTGACTTGTTCTCAACCAGTATCAAATTCATAGGAAGAAAAAGAGAAGTGTGGTAGACTGAATTTTAAATTTGACTGCAAATTGGTAGTACCTGTGGCATTTTAGGAGTTGCTAACTGAGTCAAATGATTCATATCTCAATGGCCCACAAATTTTGATTTAATTTGCATGGAGATTTTTGAAAATTCTCCAGATAATTCCAAAGTTTAACAAAAAATTAAGAATAAGTATAGTAGTTAGAAGCAGAGGCTCTGAGGCCATATAAATCTGACTTTATATTTTTGCTCCTTACTACCGTGTAATATTGATTAAATTTTAAATTCTTTGAGCTTTAATTGTCTTATCTTTAAATTTAGGATAAAATGGCAATGTAAGTTTTATTTTTTAAGTTCTAAAAATTTATTTTTCATTTATTTTAAAGATAAAGTGAGAGAGAGATAGAAAGAGACATCTTATGTCTGCTGGTTCACTCCCTAAATGCTTGTTAACTGCTAGGGCTGGACACTGTCAAAGCCTGGAGCAAGGAATTCCACCTCAATATCCCATGTGGGTGGTAAGAACCCAAGTACTTGAGCCATCAACTGCTGCCTTCCAGAGTGTCTATTAGCAGCCAGGTGGATTACAAGTGGAGTCAGGACTCAGACCAGGCACCCTGATATGGAATGTTGGTATCCTAAGTGGCTTATCTCATTGTGCCACACTGCCTGCTCCAATTGTAAATTTTAAATGAGGCAATAATTTTAAGAATAATCAGTGCTTAGAAAGCATTCAATAATGGTTTTTTTAAAAAAGTGTTTATTTTTATTTATTTGAAAGAGTGACACAGAGAGATAGACACTCAGATAGAAATCTTCTATCTACTGGTTGGTTCATTCTCCAAATGTTTGCAACAGCCAGGGCTGGGCCAGGCCAAAGCCAGGAGCCTGGAACTCTATCCAGGTCACCCATATAAGTGGCAGGGGACTGGCTACCTGAGCGATCATCTGTTCCCTTCCAGAATGTGCATTAGCAGGAAGATGGATCAGAAGTAGAGCAGTTGGGACTCAAATGAGGCCCTCTGATGTGGGAGTAGGAATTCCAAATGACAGCTTATTCTACTCTGTCTCAATGTCTGCCACTCAATGTTTTAACACTAGATTAATTATTAATTTGTGAAAGTAAGACAAGAATTGATGCATAACTAGGGTTAGACACTTCATAGAGAGGTAACAACAAATATACAAGTGTTGAGTTGAGCAAATGCTGATGCATTCTGGGTATTCCATGAAACTCACTGAGTTTAGACCATAAAATAGACTATAGAGAAATGAAGCTGGAGTCGTTGCTTGAAGTGAGATTTTGAGAGTCATGTGTTCTATGTTTTAGGGCTGAATTTTCATCTTTAAATTAATGGTGATTCTTAACTCAGTATTTGGACACAAAGATATTTGTAGTTAATGCTGAGTCATGTCACAGGTAAAGCAAAAACTAGAATTACATTTATTCATTCTACAATATTACTCTTCCTCATTGGTGTTGTGGTATCTCATATTGAATTTGAGAGAATAGGGCAGGGAGCCACAGGTTACTGGCAATTACTTGTAATTCACCACTGAGCTTATTTTAGGTCCAGGCCACACTTAATATGGAACATTATTAATTAAGGGAGTCCAGAACTGAGTTTATGTTGTAAGATGTGATTTGATAGCTGTATTTATTGCTTTTATCAATGGGTAAACTTCCACTTCAAGACATGATGAACCAACAGGTACTGGAATATCCTCTTGCTATGAACAATGAGTAAACAACCAAAAACGTGGAAACACATATTAGACCGGTGTTTTCAGCCATTCCATGACAAATAGCACTTAGGTATCCATAAAAAGTAGAATCTAAACAATGCAACATTATGAGCTCCCTTGCTTTCTTTCTAGAAGCATTTTTTAAAAACTAATAAAGCAAAAAGAAACCAAACAGAACCCAATAGCCTTGCTGAACTGAAGAGATGGATATTAGAGATTGTTAAAAGTTCACACTGCCACCATTTGTAGGATGGAGTACAAAAGAAGAGAGGAAGAGCTTAAAAAGCTACAAGGTTTGAAAGGCAGTTTTAGAGAGAAAGAGAGAGAGAGAGAGAGAGAGAATGAATGAATCTTCCATCTGCTGGTTCACTTCCCAAATGCCTGCAACAGATGGAGCTAAGCTGATCCAAAGCCAGGAGCTTCTTCCGGGTCTCCCACATTGGTGCAGGGGCCAAAGCACTAGGGCTATCCTCTGCTGCTTTTCCAGTTCATTAGAAGGGAGCTGGATTGGAAGTGGAGCAGCTGGGACTCAAACCAGTACCCATATGGGATGTAGGTGCTGCAGGTGGCAGCTTTACCCACTATGTTACAGCTCCGGCCCCTCTTCTTGAGTTTTTGCTGAAGAGTAAGTAGCATGTGTACAGAGTAAGTCTTAACACAGTTTGGCGAAGAACAGAACAATTAAATAACTAAAAAGTGAACAACTACTGGGGCTTAGGAAACAAAATAATACCTAACCAGGCAATGTAGAGAAACTTACAGCACTACCAGGCTCTATAATAAACATCCCAGAAAAACCCAAGCCTTCAGAGTAAGATCAAATGGACCCTTGAGTGAAGACTCCTCTCAAACTTCCCTAACCCAACCACCACCCAAGCCAAAATGCCTACAAAGAATCTCACTGCTCTGCAGGTAAATTAGCAGCCTATCAGCTTTTCAGAGGAAGACAGCAAAATCCAGATATTGGACACCATACAATTCACGTGTCCAGTTCCAACCCAAAATTGTATGACATACAAGACAGAAAATATGAATCACAACCATAGAAATAGATCCAGAAATGACAGTGATAATGGAGTTAGCAGATAAGGAAATTAAAATGCTTATTACAAAGGTGTCAAGAATTTAAAGAAACAAGAAGACAATAGAAAATGAGAACTCTTCACAAAGAAAAAAAATTTGGATCCTCCAGAGATAAAACAAATAATATTCAAAATAGGAAATTCATTTGATGTGATGTAAGAGCAGATTGCTCAAGAAATTGAATACAAGGCAATGCAAACTCCCTAAACTAAAACAGGAGGAAGAAAATGCTGGAAAAAATAGTCAGAGATCTCTGGACAATGTTAAGTAATTTTTCAAATATTTAATTGGTATCCCAAAAAGGTGTTGAGTAAGGTAGAAATAATATTTAAGTAAATAATGGCTATTTTTTCCCAGATTTGATTTAAAAATCTGGAGATCTAAGAGGTTTATACAATTCAAGTAAAATAAACACACACAAAAACTCCACCAAGGCACATCCTAATAAAATTAATGAAAATTATAATAAGAAGCAATGACTTGAACATCCCTTTGTCTTGACTGTTGAGGAACAATCTGTCTTTCTTAATGCAGAATGGGACTGGGAATGGGTGAGGGAGGAGGAGATGGGACAGGATTGGAGGTGGGAGGGCGGGTATAGTGAGAAGAATCACTATATTCCTAAAGTTGTACTTATGAAATTTGTACTTATTAAATAAAAGGATTCTTTGGGAAAATAAAAGAGAAAATGAATGATAAAGAGAAAATCTTTGAGTAGTCAGATGAAAAAAGAAACATTGCCTACAGGCCAACAAAAAAATGTATGACAAGAAGACAGAAGAACACCAGCCTTGAAATGCTGGGAGAAAACAATAATAGCAAAAAAACACACACAAAAACAAAAAAAAAAACAAAAAAAAAAGCAAAATAAAAAGCAATTGATGTCTTACAATTCTTTGTCTAGGAAGTATTTCTTTCAAAAATAATGAGTAAATACAGACATTTTTAGACAATAAAATCTGAAATGATTCATTGCTAGAATACATCTTGACAAAAATATTAAGGAAGGATTTTCATGAGGAAGCAAAATGATACTAGATGGTATCTAAAATTTACATAAAAGAATGAATATTGGAAATAGTAAATATGTAGGTAAATATCAAAATTTGTTTGCCTTACAAACTTTTCTTTAAGAAACAATGTATTGTGTAGTCTAAAATAAATATGCATTTCAAATATGTAACAATAAAAATAGGACAGAGGAAATGGAAAAATATAGCTATATGATTCTTCAATTTTTCATGTAGTATAATAATATTATTTGAAAGTAGATTGTGATAAATTAATGATATTATTAACTCCAGAGAAACAACTTAAAAAAAGAGATTTAATAAACTCAAAAAGGAGATAAAATTAAATGCTAAAAAGAAAAGTGAATTTTCTGTAAGAAGGAATAAGGAAAAGAGAAGATAATCTAAATGGGATAAACTGACAAACAGCAAGATGGTGTACTTAAATCCAGCCACATAAAAATTCTGATGCATATAAATAGACTGACAATATCTACTAAAAGGCAAAGATAAGGAAGGACTAAGAATCATTTATTAGAAATACCCCAAAAGCTTGAAGATAAAACAATGTAAAAGTTTTATTATTCAAGTAGCGCAAGAAATTTGGAGTGGCTTTATTCACTTAGTTATTTATGTAAACTTAAGGACAATGATATCAATAAAGCTTTAGAGGGATATTAAAAGGATTCACTCATTGAAAACACAGTATGTGTATATGCACTTAAGTATAGTTTCAAAATACAGAGAACCAACCTGATAATACTGAAAACAGGAAATAAAAAAAAAACAGGCATAATTGTAATTGGTGACCTCAACATTGACAGAACAAGTAGAAGGAAATCAGTCATGTAGAAATCTTGGAAAAGAATATCAACTCACCTGACCTTGCTGATGTTTGTAGAATGCTGTACTAACAACAGTCCTTTATGGGTCCTTTTCAAGTAGTATTCTGGGATATCAAAGAAATCTTCACATATATAAAATGATTGAAATGCAGAGTGTGTTCCTGACCATAATGGAACTAAATTAGATATTAACAACAGAAAGATACCTAGAAAGATTCCAGAAACTAAGAAATCAGACAATATATCTTTAAATCAGCCACAGACTAACAAAGTAATTAAAAGGGAGACTATATTTAACTTGAACCAAGTGATTAAGAAAATGTAACACCAAATTTTCAGCTAAGGCTATACTTTCTAGTAGCTAAAACAGTGTTTCAAGGGAAATTTATGATGTTAGATTTGCATATTAAAAAGAAGCAAGGTTTAAAATCAATGTTCCAAATTCCACATTAAGGAGCTAGAAATAAAAAGGAAAATTAAATCCTAATTAAGTACAAGGAATGAAATAATAATAAAATAACTTGGACCAGGTCAGAAGAAAACATAAGAGAAAATCTTCAGCATCTTTTTTTTTAAAGAAGATTTTATTGATTTATTTGAGAGGTAGAGTTAAAGTCAGAGAGAGGGAGACAGAGAGAATGGTCTTCCACCTGCTGGCTCACTCCTCAAATGGCTGCAGCAGCCGGAGCTGGGCTGATCTGAAGCCAGGCTCCAGGATCTTCTAGATCTTATGGGATGCCTGTGATGCAGGCAGAGGCCTAGCCTACTATGCAAGAGCACTGGCCTCATTCTTCACTATCTTGATATTGGACAAGATATCATAGAGCAGTAAAAACATGGACTTAAAAATCAGCTAATTGAATTTTACCAAGACTAAAGACACCATTAAGAACATGAAATAGCAATATAGATGCAAAAATCCTTCATAAAATACTAGCTAATTGAACCCAACAACACAACAGAAAAAAATCATTTACCTGGGCCAAGTGAGATTTACCCCTGGTATGCAGGGATGGTTCAACACTTGCAAATAAATAAATAGGATCAATCACATTAACAAGCTGGAGAATAAAAACTATATGATTATCTTGATAGATGCAGAGAAAGCATTTGATAAACTACAGCATCGTTTCATGATACAACCTTAAGAAAATTGGGAATAGAAGGAACATTGCTCAACACAATCAAGGCAATATATGAAAAACCCACAGCCAGCATTGTATTGACTGGGGAAAAGCTGGAAGCATTTCCACTAAGATCGAGAATCAGACAAAGATGCCCACTCTGAACATTACTATTCAATGTGGTTCCAGAAGTTTTGGCCAGAGCAATTACACACAAGAAAGAAATCAAAGGGATGCAAATTGGAAAGGACAAAGTCAAATTATTTCTGTTTGCAGATAATATGATTGTATACATAGGGAAACCAAAAGACTCCACTAAGAGATTATTAGAACTTTTAAGAGAGTTTGACAACTTACAGGATATAAAATGAACAGACAAAACTCAGTAGCCTTTGTGTATGCAAACAATACCAATGCAGAGAAAGAACTTGTAAGATCAATCCTATTCACAGTTCTACAAAAACGTTAACAATGGTGGGATAAATTTAACCAAGGATATGAAAGATTTCAACAACGAAAATTACTAAAAATAATGCTGGAGGCATCACTAAACCTGAAAACATCAAATTACTAGAGGAAAACATAGGGGAAACACTGAAAAACATTGTCATAGGCAAATACTTCTTGGATAAAACTCCAGCAGCACAGGCAATAAAAGCAAAAATAGACAAATGGGATTACTTCAAGCTAAGAAGTGTCTGCACTGCAAAGGAAACACTCAACAAAATAAAAAGGCAACCTACAAAATGGGAGAAAATATTTGCAAGCTATATATCTGATAAAGGATTTTTTTAAAGATTATTTGAGAGGCAGATATATATATGTGTGTGTGTGTATATCTATATCTATATCTATATCTATATCTATATCTATATATATCTTCCATCTACTTGTTCATTCCCTAAATGGCTACAATGAACATAGCTGGGCTGATCTGAAGCCTGCAGGTCTCCCATGTGGGTACAGGGACCCAGCCATCTTCCACTGCTCTCCGAGGCACATTAGCAGGGAGTTGGATCGGAAGTGGAGCAGCTGGGACTTGAACTAGCCCCATATATGATGCTGGCACCACAGGTGGAGGCTTAACCTACTACGCCATGGGACCAACCTCCTAATAAAGGATTAATATCCAGAATATTTGAGAAGCTCAAGGGACTCAACAATAACAAAACAAATAATACCGTTAAGAATTGGACAAAGGACATGAACAGGTAATTTTCAAAATATGAAATACGAATAACTAGCAGATACATGAAAAGATGCTCAGGATCACTAGCCATTAGGGAAATGCAAATACAAACTACAATGAAGTTTCACCTCACCCTTTAGAATATCTATCATGCAAGAATAAAAAAATAATAAATGCTGGCAAAGATGTGGGGGGAAGTGTATCCTGATACACTCTTGGTGGGAATGTAAACTAGTACAACCATTATGGAAGACAATATGATGATTCCTCAGAAATCTGAAAATAAATCCACCATAGGACCCAGCCTGGGAATTTATCCTAATGAAATGGAATCAACATATGAAAGGGTTATTTGTACCCTCATGTTTGTAGCAGCAAAACCATAATTGCTAAGATATGGAATCAAGTCAAATGTCCATCAATTGATGACTGGATAAAAATTATGGTATATATACATGAGGGAATACTATTCAGCCATAAAAAAGAATAAATCATATCTTTTGTGGCAACATAGGTGCAAATGGAGACCATTATGCTTAATGAAATACACCAGTCTCCAAAATATAAGTATCACCTTTTTTCCAATTTGTGGTAACTAATATACAGAGTACAAAAAATAACATATATAAGCAAAACTGACAGCTTTTGAAATTTGATTATTGTTTATGATTATTGTCTATACTCTTGAGGAATAGTGGTTTTCCTACTTACTACTTGTTGAATTCTTAATGGAGGGTTAATCATGTGATTATAAAGAAAATTGAAAGTATATTGTTGTAAAAATTAAACATAAGAAAGGATGGAACATTGGAAGTATCATCATGCTCTTAATACTGTATGTATGAAATATGTGAAATTTTTCCCTTTTATAAATAAAAATTTAAAAAATAAACAAAAAAATGAAATGGCAATATGTTTGACCAGGGCATGCATGTGTATATATAACAATCTATCATCTATCTATCTATGCTATTCATGTTTACTGTTGAAGGAATTATAAACAGAATACACTTTTAAAAACTCATAAAACAATATAAAATTTTTAAATAAGTGAAATATTGGAGAATACTTCAAATAAAAGGAGGTACACAAAAGACCAAGAAACACATGATATGATGTTCAATTTCCCTAGCCAACAAGGAAATGAAAATTAAAGTCCTAGCAGATTCCACCACATATACACTTCATTAGTAAGTGTATGAAACATCAGAGTTTTTAATATATTACTGATGGAAACATAAATTGGTACAACTACTTGGGAATAAAGTTACTCATTTCTGATAAGATACACAAACTTAACACAGCAATTCAACTCATGTATTTATTCAATAGAAATAAATATATGCCCATATTATGACTTGTACACAAGTGTTTATAGTAGTTTATTAGCATTATTGCTATTATTTGCTCCAAACTAAGAATATGTAAATACCCTTTACTAGGTTAATGGGTAAACCAATTAAAATATTACACAGAAATAAAAAGAAAAATTACTGACATGTGCAACAATAAGGACTAAGCTCAAAATTTTATTCTAACCAAAAGGATTCATTCATGTACACCACAAACATACACACATGCTTCATGATCCTATTTATATGAAATTCTAAAACAAAAATCTAATTTACAGAGACAAAAGCAGATCAGTTGATGTGTGGGTAGGAGAACTGGCTGGCAAGAGGTACAAGGAAACTTTTCGGGGTGATAGAAGTTCTATACCTCTAAGGGTTTGGTGTTATCACAGTGTATATATTTGTCAAAATATGCTAAGCTGTATATTTAAAATATATGTATTTTATGGAGGTGGCCAAACTCCGTTGAAGGCATTATGAATATGTATCCTATGTATAAAATAGACATAAGCAAGAGCAGTACTGAGATGTGTTTCTGTCACTAATGACAAAATTATGATAATCAGGGTGTGGGCATACCATGTTAGTTTCTACAAATATCAAGGTATTGATATAAATTTCAGTTTTAACTTTTGCCAAAAAGATAATTCTAAACTCCAGGGTATCATCTTTTCTAAAACAAATACTTTAGCTGTAATGGGAAGATTTTAGATATTCGTAAATAACACTTAACAATCATTATCTTTCTATTACACCATTTGACATTTTCTTTGTGGTGTCATCAAAGTCTGTCAACATCCAAGGGAATACATTTTGCCTTTGAATGACATCTATCATGTCTAGTAGCTGAAAGAAAATAAAAGATTGAAAATTGGGTGAACATGTAGGACAGTGCACAGATTTGTAAGCAGTGTATAACTTGATCACATTTGTGTTATTGAAAGAGAACCTTTGACAAGAATACAGACCAGTGTAATGAGAGCCTGATGTCAGGGAGGTGATTGTGGATGCTATTGCAGTAGTCCAGGCAAGATAGAATGAGTGTTTGGGTTAAGGCAGCAGGAATAGAAGTCCGAAAACATGTTAAGGATATGCTTGTTATGATTAGTCATCTCATGCTTACAAAGGCACCTCTTGTGTGTCTGTTCTACATAAAAATTCAGTATTGGTCTCATAGCCTATAAAGTCCACATAATGTGGTCCCTGCCTACCACCTAACTTCATTTCCTAATAGTGTCACCTGCGTCCCTTTCTACTGAGTACTAACCACAATTACCTTATCATTTTTAGACACAAGTTCATTGCTTCCTCAAAAACTGAAATTCTTGTTTCCTTAACCTGAAATGTTTAGCCACATCTTTTCATGGTTGGTTTCCTCATGTAATATAAGTGTGGGTCTAAATATTAACTCTTTAGTTAACTCTTTCCTCCCATACCCCTTTCCAGTCCCTCTACCACAACATCCTGTTGTACTACTCTGTATCATAATCTAAGCGTTTTTTGATTGTTTGTCTTTCACCGTTACTGCCATAGGAATGTAAATTCTAGGAGATTATCTTGGCTATCTTATTGTCCAGTGAAGCCTCAAGGACTAAATCAGTGCCTGGTACAAATATTTTTTGAATGGACAAGTAGGGGTATATTGACCACATGTATATAAAAATTTTGAATAGAAAATTATTAAAATACATTTTCATATAATTTATAACTAAATATTTTTTCATTTTCATATTTTGTTTGCAAATGTTTATACCAGAACAGTGAAACTAAAGTTTAGAGAGACAATGGATGTCCTTAGACAGCATTAGTTTACTACATAAGAGACATAGAAATTATTTACATGATGAAAGATTTCAGAACAGGGAATGGGCAACTTCATGTGATGCCATATTAATAAAAATTTCAGTCTACAAATTTTCCAAGGATGTCACCATCTCTAAATAAAGAATCATCCCTATTGCCTCAAATTACTTTGGGGCCTCTATATTCTGCAAGAAGACCTTTATCTCCACCTTTCCCACTCACTGGTTAAATCTCTCAACCCTTTCCAAGCCTGATCCAACAGCCACTACCGTTGCTACAATGCTTTTCCTGGAAGTTTCTTTGGTCACATAATGCCTCCTTTGGTTATGGTTTCTGCAGCATTCCTTTCAACAAACAAAGAGTGGAGGAAACATCCTAAATGTTTATCCTGCCCTGGCCCCCAGGCTACAGTTCTGGCTTTGATCTCACGCTCCCATAAGGGGAGACCTGCAGTCTGATCCTTGGGACACATCTATATGATACATTTCGATTGCATATATTGTATTGCTTTATATGAATGTAAGAATAACTCAAAGTACTGGCTCAAAGCATGCATTTACACGCCATCAACCTCCTTTCTGTACATTGCATTTCTTCTCACCATGAAACCTGTTTTCTGGATCACTTATTCAGCACACACTGGGAATCTCTGGGCATATAGAGATTCAATAGGGAAAAAATAGGATATGTAACAAAGTCTCATGCAAGTTCAGAGATGGGAGGAGTAATCTGCCCTAGGAAAGGACTTATCAAGTGATCATTGAAGTGTAGTAAATAGAGAAGGGAGACAGAGAGACTACTTGAGCGAAGACAAGGGGTGTAGAAGTTGATGAAGGCTTTGTGGTGACTACAGCGTAGTACACTGCAGGGTGGCCTGGTGGAAGATGATGTTGGGAAAGATACATTGCAGTCTGATATCGAAGGGCCCTGGATGCCTTGTGGAGAACTTTATCCAGTAGGTAATTGAGGAAGCATCAAAGGATCTTATCTAGGAATGTGACCAGATTTATAAATTTAAAAATATCTTGCAACAGTTAGGATAAGAGAGTGAGCCTAAAGGCATGGAGATTAAGTTGAAAGATCATTAAAATATTTCAGGCAAGAGATGAGACATACCCAAATTAAAGCGGGGGAAGTCTGAATAGGGAGATGAGAACTGATTTCGTGATTTGTACTTGTGGGTCTTGGGAACCACAAGAGAGCACAGGGAAAAAGGAAGATAGAACTGACTCTGAGTTGCTGGTTGGAAGTCTTGCAGATGGGGCTGTAATTGATCCACTGTGACCTGAAATTGATTGGCCCTCCTCTTTCTCCTCATTTCCTTCATTGACCCTTCTTGCCAACCTTAACTCCAGGACAGAGGTTTATTTCTCCGTAGGCTCATTAATACCCTTTTTCATGCATCAGGTATAAAACCTGCTAGTTAATCAATCTGAATGAGCAACCTTTCCTTTTTCCGTGAGTCAGGAGCTGAGTATCTTACAAATTGATTCAATATGCTCCCAACTCTGTCAAACCCTTACAGAATACCGAGAGAGCTAGTTCATTGTCTTGTACATTTGCTAACAACCTGCAGTGATAATTTAACTTATTCAGGTTTTTCATATTATCTGCTTGTATCTACTTATCTGCAGATAACATCAACTCTATCCTCAATGGTCTCTAAAGGTCTGTTCTTAGTCTTTATGTCAGCTGTAGGTTTCTGGCTGTGAATTCAGTACTGAGATGGGCAGTATGAGGAGACAAATGCTGTATGGTGCATGGTTTCTCACCCATGCTTACAGCTTATATGAGGAGATGAGACTTCCCATGCATTCCCCCATTCTTCTCTTTCTTTTCCTCTCTACTTTCCTTCCTTTGTTAAATATAAATATAAATGCAATGAAGATGGTGAGAATGCAAATATATGTAATACATAAAGGTATCTGATCACATTACAATCAATAATTAAGTGACAAATTGCTTGCTGTAGAACTGAGACTGGGATGACATAGAGACAATATCACAATGGAATTAGTACCATTTAAGGAATGATTATTATCAGTAATAATAGAGCTGAGAACTCTTTTAAGCATAGGTCATCTTGATTTCAGAAAATTAGCACATGAGAATCAGGATGTTCATGTGGATAAGTTAAAAATGTGAGTTAGGTGTTGGTACAGTTCAGTGGATTCAAGGGTGGTTTGTAAGATTATGAATAAGTTGGACTTGTGGAAGGGAATACAATTTTCTAATAAATATTATGACTGTCTTATTTATCAATAGTTGTACAAAGTTATACAAAGTCAGCTTATCTAAGTTAGAGTCAGTAAACAGGATTATTAGGTAGAGTGTTACATCAAATTTAAACTTAAACATAGAAGTTTATGACTTCTGAGTCAATACTAGTAAAATAAAATTGAATTTATTCTTAAAAATAAAATTCAGAGCAACCTTCAGGAGAGTCATAGAAATGCTGGAAAACTGGTTTCCCATGAGATCTGTGTAACTCAAAGTAACATTGCTGCCAAAAAGTTAATCAACTGTCTTTTTAAAAGTCAGCTCAGAGATCACAATAGGCAACCATCTACGTGAAAGCTGCCTTGGCCAAACCGCATCCAGTGGAATGCTCACCCCGTGTGCCTTCTGTTGAGAAGGTCATAACTAGACCATGCTCTAAACAACGCTACTCAGGATGGCCTAGAAACCAGGCTGCATGGGAGGTAGACAAGCAGTGTTTCTGAGAAAAATCTGAGCTACTTCAAAAATGTGAAAGATCTTGAAAGGGTGAATAGGTTTGTTGTTCCTTGTTGCAGAGACCGGAGGTGGCATGGATACACATTTTAGAAAAATTTGGACTAAATTAGAGAATGAGTTTTAATCAACTATTTTGTACTATTATGACAGTTTCCACAATCTCAACAATAAGTGTCCTTCCATTGGGCATGCTCCACCAAAGTCTAGATGGAGAGCCGTCGTCAGAGCCATCGCTAGGTTAAATCCTATAAGGGTGGAGAATGAGAAGAAGCCACCTATGAGCTTTCTTTCAATGCTGAGTTAAAACGTAGCCTTACGTTTTGTATCTTCTGTTAGTAAAAGGAATTGTGTAAGATGATGATTAAAATAATAGAATTAGGGGAAGAGCAATGGGGAAGAATATTTAATAATTTTCTTAATGTACTCTAAAGAATGTATATTATCATAAGAACATGAGGCAGGGACTTCAGTAGACATTTTGGAAATCATTTTCAATTGACTTGAGCCAGGAATGGAATTGTTTAATTCTCTCTCATAGCAAAAGTGAAAAGGGAACCAGTAATATATTCCATACATCTCTGAAATAGTTGTCATATTGCCCAGTGCAGAAAGGATTAAAAGAAAAAAAAACTTCACTGTAAGCCTTCTGGTTAAAGCATTTTATCCCATAAATACTAATGGTTAGCATATATAGTATCAGCCAAGTATTTTAAGACTTATTAATTTGTCTTCATAACAACCATGGGAAAGCAATGAAGTTGTATCTTTATTTCGCGGATGAAAAAATTAAGGCCACACACATGCAGATCCACCAAGTATCAATTCTATTATTTCTCAAAACTTGTTTTTTTTTAAAGTTTGGTTGCTTTAATATTATATTTTTCAGGGAATGAATTTACGAAGCCAAGTAGTTGATGCGATTCATTCATTAATATTGCTCTAAAGATCAAGCTGACTCCTTTTCCTGAATCTCACTGATTGAGCTTAGCTAATAATTTTATTGTTATATCTTATAATTATACATTTTAAAAAGCTGTAGTTCATTTTTATAGTCTATAAAGAATCCTAAATAGTGAATTTCATTTAGTGGACAAAACCAAATAAGTATTTTAAACTACCCTACATGCTATAAACAGTTGCTTTTATAAATCCAAGGGAAAAAAATCCAAGCCAACTCGTTTACCAATGACTGAATAAAGTTCAAGTTCAAATGACATAGCTCTAATAATCTATGACTTGGCATGCAGAATTATTCTAAATTACTGCATTAGCACTGACTCATCCAGAATAGCATCTGCTGGAAGACCACCAACAGAATCCCAGAGATTGGATGCAGTCATTACAATGACAATAAACACTAAATTGGCAACCTTTGGGGCTGGCATTTTTATTGAAACACATTATAGTTTTCCAAAACTTCAGCAGATTCTATAGCAGGGATCTCAACTTAAAGAAGATTCCATATAGCACTGCTTCTTCATGTTACTATCTATAAATCAGTGACTGTATCACATCTCAAATTAGTAGTTATTTTAGATTGCTTGAGAAGAACATGGAAATTTTGTTGTATGTGTTATTATAATATTTGAGTTGGAAATTACTGGGGTTAAAATATTATTCTTCCAAAAGCATCAGGTATTATTGTATTTGTTTGCTAGGGCTGTCATAACAAAGTCTGAAAACCAGGGTGACTTACAACAACAGGAACTTACGGTCTGGAAGTTCGGGAGGCCAGAGGTCAGAAACCAACAAGTCTGCAGGCCCATGCTCCCTCTGACAGCTGTTGAGGGAAAGGTCCATTCCAGGCCTGTCTCCTAGCGTCTGCAGGCCCAGGCATTCCTTCTTTGCGGATGTCTTCTCACTGCGCATCTTTATCTTGTCTTCCCTCTCTGTGTGTCTGTCTCCAGGTTTCCCCTTTTTATAAGAACACCAATTGTGTGGAATCAGGCCCATCTGAACGACTTCACGTTACATCATTCTTTGCTTCTCTAGTGACCCCATTTCCAAAGAAGGTAACATTTTGAGGTACTGAGTGTTAGGACTTGAAGATGTATTTTTTTTTTTTCTGGATGGGCACAAACTTTATTGCATAACAATGCCCTGACTTGTAGAAACCTGGTAGCTCCTGCTGAAGCAATGAAGAGGAATAACCAATTATGGGAAGTTTAGCAGTTAAGATAGTAAAAACAATTCAAGCTTCCACTTTTTTATTTTTGGCATTTCTTTAAACTGGCTTACTGTACAGCTGCATTTCCTCTTCTTTCTAGTGAATATTAGATATTTTTATTATGTAATATTTGATATACAACAGAATATATTATAAACAGAAATAAAATGAATGTCATGAACTCATCCTAGAAAAAAATAGTTGAGCAATGTGAACTTTGCTTTGCATCTCCAGATTTTCCTTTCATTTTTGGCCAGAGACAAATACAAGTCTGAATTTGATCTTTTCTTTATATTCTTATATACATATATGATATACATATCTGTAAAATGCATAAGTGGTTCCCTTACAGTAATGAGAGATCTATTCTAAGAAATCCAGTGAAAACCTGAAATCACAAATAGTACTGAACCCAATATAGACTATGGTTTTTCATATATATATATATTTACACATACATATGACAAAGTTTGATTTCTAGATTAGGCACGGGAGGGGTGCGGGTGGGAGGGAAGTTATGGGGGGGAAAAAGCCATTGTAATCCATAAACTGTACTTTGGAAAATTATATTTACTAAATAAAAGTGTTTATGATAAAAGAATTATATCCAAAAAATACTATATCCAAAAAAAGAAGTGGACAACAATAAAATAGAACAATTATAACAATATACTGTAATAAAATTGCATGCATCACTACTCGTAATCTTTCTGAACATTATTAAGTATCATTGGAGTTGCTTGAATATAGGCACTGTGATGCTGTGACAGTTGATCTGATAGATCTTATAAATAAGATAGCCACCAAACGACTAACATGTAGGTAGGGTACACATTGTGCATTCACTGGACAAAGAATGATTAACAATTTAAGTGGGACAGAGTAAAATGGCCTGAGACTTAGTCATATTTGGAAGCACAGCATGCAATTTAAATCTTAAGAATTGTTTATTTCTGTAATTTTCCATTTAATATTTTCTTTTTTTAGCTTCTTTAAAGAAAACTTTAATTTTTAAATTGTTATTAATACAGAGAGTAAATTTAATGTTTTTCATAGGTACAATTATAAGAAGACAACCATACTTCCCTTCCTCCTCCTTCCCCTCCTTTAGTCCCCCTCCTTACTTCTTTTCTTTTTATATTTTTTTGTAAAACATAATTTCAGTTCTCTCTATAATCACAAACTTAATGTACCACTAACCATATTATTAAGTAAAAAGTGGAAAGACCATAGTTTCACAGGAGTATAAACAAGAGTTAAAAACAATAATCAAATCACAAGATGTTTGTTTTGTCCCTATACATTTTTGGTATTCTATATTAACTATCACATATCAGATAATACGTATAATATTTGTCTTTGTGGGATGGACTTATTTCACTAAGCATAATGATTTCTAGTTGCAATAATTTTGTTGCAAAACACAAGATTTCATTCTTTTTTATGAATGACTAGTATTCCATAGTGTACGTGTGTGTTTGTGTGTGTATCACTAATACATATATATATAAAACAATTTTAATCACTATATATACCACACACTATATATACCACATCTTAGCTATTATGAATTGTGTGCAATAAACATGGGGGTACAAATAACTCTTTCATATGCTGATTTCATTTCATTTGGGTAAATCCCCATGAGTGAGATGGCTGGGTCATATGGTATATCTATTTTCAGATTTCTGTGGAGTCTCCTTACTGTTTTCCATAATGGTTGTACAAGTTTACTTTCCCACCAAGAGTGCACCTCTCCCCCAACATCTTTGCCAGCATTTGATATTTTTTGATTCTTGCTTGATAGACATTCACACTGGAGTTAGGCGAAACCTCACTGTGGTTTGTATTTGCATTTCCCTAATAGATAGTGATCCTGAGCATCTTTTCATGTGTGTGTTGGCCATTTCTATTTCACTACTTGAAAAGTTCCTGTTCAAGCCCTTTGTCAATTTCTTAACTGGATTATTTGCTTTGTTGTTGCTGAGTATTTTGAACTCTTTGTAGATCCTGGATGTTAACCCTTTATCAGTTGCATAGTTTGCAAATATTTTCTCCAATTCTCTACATTGCTTTATCACTTTGTTGAGTGTTTCCTTTGCAATGCAGAAACTTCTCAGCTTGATACAATCCCATTAGTATATTTTTTGCTTTTATTGTCTGTGCTTCTAGGGTTTTTTCCAAGAAATCTTTGCCTATGCCAATGTTTTGCAGAGTTTCACCGATGTTTTCCTCTAGTAATTTGATGGTATCAGATTGTAGATTTATATCCTTAATCTATTGTGAGCTGGTTTTTGTATAAATTTTAAGAGGAGGGTGTAATTTCATACTTCTGCATGCATAAGTCCAATTTTCTCAAGATTATTTGTTGAAGAGATTATCCTTTCTCCAGGGAATGATTTATGTCATTTGTCAAAGATTAGTTGGTTACAGATGTGTTGATTAATTTCTGGACTTTCTATTCTATTCCATTGGCCTCCATGTATATTTTTGTACCAGGGAGTTTCTATTAAACCAGTCCTGGAGTATGTCTTGAAATCTGGTATTGTGATGCTTCCAGCTTTGTTTTTGTTGTTTGAGATTACATTAATTATTTGGGATCTGTTGTGTTTCCACATGGATTTTGGCATCATGTTTTCTAGGTCTGAGAAGAATGTCCTTGGTTTTTTGATTGGGATTGCAGTGAATCCATAAATTGCTCAAGATAGTATGGACATTTTGATTATATTAATTCCTCCAATCCATGAACATGGAAGTTTTTTTGTATCTTCTTCCTTTGTTTAATATTTTTGTAATTTTCATTGTAGATATCTTTCATACCCTTGGCTAAATTTGTTCCAAGGTATTTAAATTTTTATAGCTATTGTGAATGGCACTGATCTTACAAGTTCTTTCTCAGCCATGGCATTGTCTGTGTATATAAAAGCTATTAAATTTTGTGTCTTGATTTTATATCCTGCAACTTTACCAAACTCTCTTAGGAATTCCAAAGTCTCTTGTTGGAGTCTGTTGGTTCCCCTCTATATAGGAACATATAATTTGCAAATAAGGATAATTTGACTTTTTCTTTCCAATTTGTATCCCTCTAGTTTCTTTTTCTTGGCTAATGGCTCTTTCTAAAACTTCCTGAATAGCAATGGTGAAAGAGGACATCCTTGTCCAGTTCCAGATCTTAGTAAAAATGCTTCCAACTTTTCCCTATTCAGTACGATGCTGGCTGTGGGTATGTCATAATTTTCCTTGATTGTGTTGAGGAATGTTCCTTCTATACCTATTTTGTTTAAGATTTTTATCATGAAAGTATGTTGTATTGATGCTGGAAGAAAATATAGGGGAAACACTCCAAAACAGTGATGTGGGAGATGATTTCTTGCACAAGACCCCCAAAGCATAAGCAACAAAAGCAAAACTAAATACATGTGATTAAATACAATGATCTATATATTAATTTTTATACCAGTACCATGCTGTTTTAATTACTATAGCTTTGTAGTATGCTTTGAAGATAGGTATTGTGATGCCTCTAGGTTGATTTTTTTTTAAAGATTTATTTTATTTATTTGAAATACAGAGTTACAGAGAGAGGTAGAAACAGAGAGAGACAGGTCTTCCATCTGCTGGTTCACTCCCCAGATGACCACAATGGCTGGAGGTGAGCCGATCCGAAGCCAGAAGCCAGGAGATTCTTCTGGGTCTTCCACATGGGGGCAGGGGCCCAAGGACTTGGGCCATCCTCCACTGCTATCCCAGGCCACAGCAGAGAGCTGGATTGGAAGAGGAGCAGCCAGGACTAGAACTGGCACCCATATGGGATGCCGGCACTTCAGGCCAGGGCTTTAACCTGCTGTGCCACAGCGCTGGCCCCAGGTTGATTTTTCTTGTTCAGGATTGCTTTGGTTATTCTGGGTCTTTTGTGATTAATTTTGGGATTGCTTTTTCTAATTCTGTAAAGAATGTGATTGATTTTTTAAAGAGATTGCATTGAATCTGTAGATTGCTTTTGGTAGTATAGACATTTTAATAATACTCATTCTTCTGATCCATTAGCAATGAATATCTTTCCATTTTTTGGGTGTCCTTGTGATTTCTTTCATCAATGTTTGATAATTTTCATTTTAGAGATCTTTTACTTCTTTGGTTGAATTTATTCCCAAATATTTGGGCTTTTGTGGCTATTATGAATGGGATTTCTTTTTCTGCAGATTCATCATTAGCATACAAAAAACTACTTTGTAAAGATTTAATTAATTTATTTAAGAGGTACAATTACAGACAGAGAGAAAGATAGAAACAGAGAGAGGTCTCCCATTTGGTTCACTCCCCAAATGGCTGCAATGGCCAGAGCAGAGCTGATCTGAAGCCAGGAGCCAGGAGCTTCTTCTGGGCCTCTCATGTGAGTTCAGAGGCCTAAGTACTTGGGCCATCTTCCACTGCTTTCCCAGACAAAGACAGTAGCTGGATCAGAAGAGGAGCAACTGGTACATGAACCAGCACCCATATGGGATGCCAGCACTGCAGGCAGAGGCTTTGCCTACTATACCACAGGAGCCAGCCCTGCCACTGATTTTTGTATGTTTATTTTGTAATATGCAATTTTACTGAATTGATATATCAATTTTAAGAGCTTTTTGGTGGAGTTTTTAGGTTTCTCTATGTACAACATCATGTCATCCACAAATGTAGATAAACTGACTTCCTGTTTTCCAATGTTGATGCCCTTTATTTGTTTCTCCTCCCTAATTGTTCTCACTAAAACTTCCAGCACTGCATTGAATAAGAGTGGTGAGAGTGGACATCCTTGTCTTGTTCCACATCTGAGAGGAAATACTTACAGCTTTCCCCATTCAGTATGATATTGATTGTAGGTTTGTCATACATAGCCTTTATAATTTTGAGTGATGTTCCTTCTATACCTAATTTGTAGGGTTTTTTTTTTTTATCATGAAATGGTGTTGTATCTTATCAAATGCTTTCCCTATGTCTATTCAGCTGACCATATGTTTTTTGTTCTTCATTCTATTAATATAATTTATGATTTTTATAAATCTGTGAATGTTGAAATACCCTTGCATTTCTGGGATAAATCCCATTTGATCCTGATGTATGATCTTTTTGATGTTGTTTTGGATTCAATTTGCTAGCCTTTTGTTGAGAATCTTTTCATATATGTTCATTAAGGACCTAGGTATTTAGTTTTCTTTTTGTGTTGTGTCTTTGGTTTTGGTATCAAAGTAATACCATCTTCATAAAAAGAGTTTTGCTGAGTTTCATCTTATTTGTATTTTGGAATAGTTTAAAGAGTATTGGGGTTACTTCTCCTTTGAATGTTTTGTAGAATTCAACAGTAAAGCCATCAGGTTCCAAGATTTTCTTTGATGTTTGATGGAAGATATTTTTATTACCACTTCAATTTCATCACTTGTTATGGGTCTGTTGATGTTGTCTGTATTTTCTTGAGTTAATGTTAGTTTCTTACAGAAATTTATCCACTTCTTTGAGGTTTTCCAGTTTATTAGTGTATATTCTTTTTTTTTTTTAATTTAATTGACAGGTAGAGTTATAGACAGTGAGAGAGAGAGACAGAGAGAAAGGTCTTTGTTCCATTGGCTCACTCCCCAAATGGCCCCTACGGCCAGCACTGTGCTGATCCGAAGCCAGGAGCCAGGAGCCTCTTCATGGTCTCCCATGTGCGTGCAGGGGCCCAAGCACTTGGGCCATCCTCCACTGCCCTCCCGGGCCACAGCAGAGAGCTGGACTGGAAGAGGAGCAACCGGGACTAGAACCCAGTGCCTATATGGGATGTCGGTGCCACAAGCGGTGAATTAACCAAGTGAGTCATGGTGCCAGCCCCAGTGTATATTCTTCATAGCAGTCTCTTATCCTTTTTATTTCAGTGGTGTCTGTTGTAATGTCTCCATTTTCATCTCTAATTTTACTGATTTGAATTCTTTCTCTTTTTACCTGTTAGTCTGGCTAGAGTTTTATCTTCTCAAAGAAACAACTTTTTGGCCGTTGCCACGGCTCAATAGGCTAATCCTCCGCCTGCGGTGCTGGCACCCCTGGTTCTAGACCCGGTTGGGGAACCAAATTCTGTCCCGGTTGCTCCTCTTCCAGTCCAGCTCTCTGCTGTGGCCCAGGAAGGCAGTGGAGGATGGTCCAAGTGCTTGGGCCCTGCACTTGCATGGGAGACCAGGAGGAAGCACCTGGCTCCTGGCTGCGGATCAGCACAGTGCACCGGCCACAACGGCCATTTAGGGGGTGAACCAGTGGAAGGAAGACCTTTCTCTCTGTTTCTCTCTCTCACTGTCTAACTCTGCCTGTCGAAAGAAAGAGAGAGAGAGAGAGAGAGCGAGAGAGAGAAAGAAACAACTTTTTGCTTTGTGGATCTTTTGTATTTATTTGTTTCAATTTCATTTTTTTCTGCTCTAATCCTTATTCTTTTTTGTGTTCTGATTTTGGGTTTGGTTTGTTTTTGTTTTTCTATCTTCAAGATATATCATTAGATCCTTAATTTGAGACATTTCTTTTTTTTTTTTTTTAATGCAAGCACTTGATACATTAAACTTCCCTCTTAATACCGCCTTTATTGTATCCCACAGGTTTTGATATGTTGTGTTTTCATTTTAATTTATTTCAGGAAAGATTTTTTTCACTTTTATTTAATAAATATAAATTTCCAAAGTACAACTTTTGAATTATAGTGGTTTCCCCCACCAAAACCTCCCTCCCACCCATAACCATCCCATCTCCTACTCCCTCTCCCATCCTATTCACATCAAGATTCATTTTCAATTATCTTTATACACAGAAGAAAATCAATTTAATATATACTAAATAAAGATTTCAACAGTTTGTACCCACAGAGAAACACAAAGTATAAAGTACTGTTTGAGTACTAGTTATACCGTTAATTCACCTAGTACGACACATTAAGGACAGAGATCCTACATGAGGAGTAAGTGCACAGTGACTCCTATTGTTGACGTAACAAATTGACACTCTTGTATATGGCGTCAGTAATCTCCCTAGGCTCTTGTCATGAGTTGCCAAGGCTATGGAAGCCTTTTGAGTTCGCCAACATAGATCTTATTTAGACAAGGCCATAATCAAAGTGGAAGTTCTCTCCTCCCTTCAGAGAAAGGTACCTCCTTCTTTGATGGCCCGTTCTTTATGCTAGGATCTCACTTGCAGAGATCTTTCATTTAGGTCATTTTTTTTTTTTTTTTTTTTTGCCAGAGTGTCTTGGCTTTCCTTGCCTGAAATACTCTCAAGGGCTTTTTAGCCAGACCTGAATGCCTTACGGGCTGATTCTGCGGTCAGAGTGCTGTTTAAGACATCTGCCATTCTATGAGTCTGCTGTGTATCCTGCTTCCCATGTTGGATCCTTCTCTCCTTTTTAATTCTATCGGTTAGTATTAGCAGACACTAGTCTTGTTTATGTGATCCCTTTGACACTTAATCCTATCATTATGATCAATTATGAACTTAAACTGATCACTCTGACTAGTGAGATGCATTGGTACATGCCACCTTAATGGGATTGATTTGGAAAGTTTTTGATTTCCTCTTTAATTTTTTCAGTGACTCATTGATCATTTAGTAGCACATTGTTTAATTTCCAAGTATTTATGACTGTTCTATTGTTCTTGTTGTTGATTTCTAGTTTTATTCCCTTATAGTCTGAGAAGATGCATTGTATGATTTCAATCTTAAATTTGCTGAGACTTGATTTGTGCCTAACATGTGGCCTATCCTAGAAAATGTTTCATGTGCTAATGAGAAGAATGTGTATTCTATAGCTGTTGGGTGAAATGTCTTGCATATGTCTGTTAGGACAATTTGTTTTATACTATGTTTCAACTCTGATATATCTTTATTGATTTTCTTCCTGGATGACCTGTCCATAGATGAGAGTGGGATGTTGAAGTCACCCACTATTATTTGTATTGGAGCCTATCTCCCTTTATGTCTAATAGGATTTTCTATATATATCTGGGAGGTCTTGTGTTAGGTGCATATATATTTATGATTGTTATATATTCTTGCTGAATAGAACCTTTTATAAAAATATAATATCCTTTATCTCTTTTACAGTTTTAGATTTAAAGACTGTTTGATCTGATATCAGGATTACTGTGCCTGCTCACTTTTGGTTTCCATTTGC